>NC_054395.1:14178467-14488467 GCF_017976425.1 Toxotes jaculatrix | reverse complement strand
GTGCAGATTTGACAGATAACTATACAGAAAAGTGGAAAATAAGGAATTCCAGCTGCTTCATGTAACCTAGGGACAGTCCTCAAACTTTTGGCAATGTTCTCTGAAGCAATAAAAGTAAGTGTGAGAGGAGCAGAGGCTTGACGTTTCTTGTTTGGAAACAATGAAAGATGAGAATTAGTTGTGATCACTGAGTTGGTTGGTGAATCAGAACACATGGTCTTTCTAAGCAGTGCTGCGCTTAGCACAGCGTTTCACAGTTCTTCTTCTTCTTCTCCTCCTTCACATGAAGTATGTTTGATCAAATTCCCAAGTGCCCCTCTAAAGGAGGGTTCTGCTCAGTTTCCATGCTCAGTTTCCGTGAGCACACTTTTGTCTTGTGTGCGAGCTAGATATTGAGGGGCATTTTTCACTTGCTCCACGAAGGAGACCAAGAGTGAAGGGTGAGGAGTCGGCCAGAGGAGCCTGAAGAGAGGATTAAACAAAATCACAATAAAAACATCAAGACATCAAAAGGAAACAGCATACAAGATCTTTTTTTTCCCCAGCAGAGAATTTCCTGAGAGCTTCAGTTCCCTTTGAAATCTGAACAATGGCGTTTTCATAAATCTACATGGATGCAGACTCTTTCTTTTGTGCAGTAAATTTTTATTTTATTGCTAAGAAATATATCTTTTAATCATCCTATTATATCCAAGTAATTGCCAATTCTATACTTGCTGGCACAATTGGTAGCAAACAACAAGTCATTATTGTTTGTCAAAACTCTGTTTGATAAGTGGGTTCTGCAACTGATCTGTTGGGACTGTACAAGGCCAGGAAAGGTTACGGACATTTTAGTGTGTGTGTGTGTGTGTGTGTGTGATGTTTGAAAACTTCAGTTAAAAGGTCTAGGTTCAGTTTTCATTACCTTACACTGTCCTTAATAAATTGCTTGTGTGGCTATTAAACAGTTCAAATTTAAGGAACAAAAGTATTTTTTACATCTTTTGGACAGAAACACATTAAAATCATAATAAAATAATGTAGCCCCAACTTCCGACAAACAGAGATCTAAAGCAGTCAGTACGACAGTACATCTCAGTATTTTAACAAAGCAAAATTCTAAGAAACCAAAATGGAGCACTAACATCTGTTATGGGCCCCCTGACAGCTGTTACATTATAGATGATAAACGTAATGTAAAAAAAAAAAAAAAAAAAAAAAAAAAAAACACTTTCCAAATAATTCTTGGAAGGTGTAAAATTCTTGTGTAGTGTTCCTGTTTTGTGGGACAGTTGTAAGCAGATAGAAAGAGAGACAGAAAAGGTAACACTGACAGGCAGCCAAGTGTTTTGCCTGGATTTAATTGGCTGTTGAGCTGCCTCTAAATCACTGCACCTTCCACAGTCCTCTGCAAGGCATAACCTCACTCTCCTGCTTGGCCTCTGGATATGTTCCTCATGTGAACTCAAGCCAAACAACTCTACAGGTGGCAGCCTCAAACAGACACAAATACGACTTGTATTAGGCTTGCTCTTTAAACAGGACCCATTTTTATCAAACCTGTATGAATTACAATTTTAGAATGCAGTAAAGTACCATGTTAAGATAAAAGTGTTTATTTTGCACAAACATTTAATTCTAATTCTGTAATTCTTGTGTAAAATCTTTAAATTTCTGTGAATAATTAACATGGGAACATATCAACAATCTAACATATTTATGATGTAAAAAAAAAAAAAAAAAAAAAAAAAATATATATATATATATATATATATATATATATATATATATATATATATATATATATATATATATATATATGACAAAATATAATAAGAAAGGGACAATTCTGCCGCAAGAACTTCTGCCAATCTTTATTATCTGACAGAAAACAGGCACATAATTGATGGGATTTCTGTATACTGCGCTCAGCTTTATCTTTGTGGGCTAAGTGTGGAATGATGAGGGTAAAAATGAACAGAATCTTAATCTCTAAGATTTATCAAATACATGAAGCTGAAGGACAAACATCCCAAACCCTCAATGTTCCAGAAAGCAGAAATTGTCCCAGTAGGTAGAAAAACAGTCCATATGCTGTAAACTGCTCCCAAGGTATATTTGCACATAACCACATGATCAGTGCGTCCCATCACTGTCACTCCCAGACCTGCAATCATCTCACTACTTCTGGTTTCTATTCCACTACATAAGATGGAAAAAAAAGTCTTTCTCTCCCATAATAGCTGTTAACTTTTTTTCCACAAAATTGTGAAATCATCTTCACCACAATGGAATGAAAATAGAGATCACATATGACTTTTTTTGTGTGGAACAATATTGTGGAACAAAAAAAGGTTTTTTTTGTTTTTTTCTCAAAAACAACATTATAACTGGTATCTGTTTTTAATGTTGTGGTTGATCAGTGTAGATTGACACTAAGTCTACCATATTGGGTATTCTTTTTAAAAAAATAATTCTTTGCAAAGTTAATTTAGTTTTTTTTTCTTTAAATCTCTTTGAACAATTAACATGTGAAAATAACAACAATGATATAATATAATATTTAAAATTAAATCCACACTAGATTTAATCTTCTTGTTAATCTATTTTTCTTCTTTTTCTGCGAGGATGCACAGCAGTGAGTGAAGTGTGTTAAACTTTGTTCTTAGTGGTTTTCACAGGTCCAGTAAAGCAGAGATACGCTCACTCTTGCACTCACTATTTTCACACTATTTTCTGAGCTTTCATGTCAAGTAGACCTTAACCATGACTTGACACTGACACTGACGACTTTCCACCCAGAGCACCAAGAAAGTGGTGAACATATTTGGGGTGTTGTAATGTCATGAAGAGAGTACTGTGTTAAAGGTATCCATAATTGAACAATGATTGAACAAACTTTTTTTTGTCCAGGATATAATGGCAGTGAACTTCAAATGATCTTCCATATCTCACTTTTCTATTTCTTATTTAATTTATTCATTTATTATTAAACTACTGCAGAGTTACTTACGGGGTCAGAGAAACATACTGTGTCAGACTGCTGCAGAAAATAAAAGCTGTGACATAAGATATTTTATGGTTTTGTACTTTTTTCTTCCGCCTAGAGCTAGTTTGGAAGGTATGTTCAACTCAACGTCAACAAGTGTGAACTGATTTACTGAGCGATGTGTTGTTAGACTGAATCACTTCATCAATCTGACAGCAAAATGTGTCCTTGAGGCTTGTTGAAGGGTGCCAATATAAATTCTGACAGAAAATCCCGACAATAATCAGATAAGCAGATCACCCTAGAATATTTTCGTGCTTACAACGGTTAACAGTTTGATCTGTTTTTACCTACCCACGTTCCCCACAGAGTTTTGCGAAAGCTGCCTGGATTGATTAATTGATTTTGTTTCGGTGTATAATAATGATAATTAACTGACAGACACAGTACATATGCGCTAACATGCATAGCAGAGCAGTGCATTCAGAAAGTATTCAGAAAGTATTATTATTCCCCTTCACATTTTTCACATTTTGTTATCTTACAGCCTTATGCTAAAATCTTTTTATTTCATTTTTTCCCCTCTCCAACTAACACTCAATACCCACAATGACAAAGCAAAAACAGAAATTTAAACATTTTTGCAAATTTATTAAAAAGGAAAAAGTGAAATATCCCAGACATAAGTATTCACCCTTGCTATCACATTTGGAACGTAGGGTTACCTGTTTCTTTTGATCATCCTTAAGATGTTTCTAAACCTTAACTGGAGTCTGCCTGTGCTAAATTCATCTGATTGGACATGATTTGGAAAGGCGTACACACCTGTCTCACAGCTGACAATGCACATCAGAGCAAAAACCAAAGGTCCAAGGAACTGTCTGCAGAGCTCAGAGACATACTCTGCAATCAAGAGCTATTTATATGTTTTGCCCCTTCCACACAGGTTCACAACAACCTGCATCTGCACAGCACGGGAAAGGGTGCAGGTGGCTTCTCAGTACCTAGATCAAGACATTGTAGCAACACTGGGTCTTGTGAGTGGCTGAAAGAGAGAGAGAGAGAAAGAGAGAGTATGTATGTATGTGTGTGTTTATGTTTGTCTTTGTTAGTGTGAGCCTATGTGTGTGTGTATTTGTCTGTATGGTCAAACTGACCGGAACATTTTCTGAGGGACATAAATGTGTGGGGGTATTGTATCATGTGCAATCTCTGATCTTTTTTCTTTTACAAATTCTTCACTGAAAATAAGCTAAGGCCACGGAGTTTCAGGTCAACACCTTTTTTTCTTGTGTCAGTTTTCTTTTAGCAATAATCTAAAATGGGTCAATTTAACAAGGGTTAAGCAAAGGAACAGTAAGGTATGCAACAACAAATCCTTGCAATGCACGTTTCAGTGGAGCAGCCAGTCACAGTGATTTTGTGGTTGACTAACCCACTGAGCATGAGTGGAGAAAGGTTGGAGTGCCAGACCCGTTATATCAAATTATTGTATACTGTCAGTATACAGTCATTAGACAATCATGCAGTCGTTCCCCAAAGTTGAACTCAAACGTTGGCAGCCCTGCTTCCGACAGGAGAACGACCATAAGCACACAGCCAAGACAGCTCTGTCTTCAAGTGGCCCAGCCAGAACCCTGACTTGAACCCAATCGAACACCTCTGGAGAGACCACCGACGGTCCCCATCCAACCTGACAGCGCTTGAGAGGATCTGCAGAGGAGAGTGGCAGAAAATCCCCAAATCCAAAGTTCGTCGCATCATGCCCAAGAAGACTAGAGAATGTCATTGCTGTTAAAGGTGCTTCAGCTATGCACTAAGCAAATACGCTGATTGCTCAATGTCAGTGTGATATTTCAGCTGTTTTCGCTTTGTCATTCTGGTGTTTTCAGAGTAGACTGATGAGGGAGGAAGTCTGAATACTTTCTGAATGCACATGTTACAGAAGCTGAAGGACAAACATCCCAAAACCCTCAGTGTGTCAGAAAACAATATAGACCCAGTAGGTAAAAGTACTGTCCACTGCTGTATACTGCTCCCAAGGTGTATTTGCACGTAACCACATAATCAGTGCACCTCATCACTGTCACTGCCAGGCCTGCAATCATCTCACCACTTCTGGTTTCTATTCCACTAAGTAAGAGGGAAAAAAGAAGTGTCTCTCCCATAATAGCTGTTAACTTTTTCCCCACAAAATTGTGAAATCATCTTCACCACAATGGAATGAAAATAGGGATCACGTATGACATTTCTTCAAAATTGTTAAAGATCCTGCTGAAGAGAAGAGGAACAAAAGGCACTTTTTTCCCCTCCAAACTGATATGTACGGTAGGTGTTATGCACACAGCACGAGCTGTCATGTAACAGAAATACAGATGTCATAGGGGAACATTAATCAAGCCCACAGGCCAACAAATTGTTTATTCATGCTATTAAAATCTTTGAGGAATCCTCACACATAATTACATCTACCTGCGGAAGGTGTGGTGCTACAACATGCACCAGTACACTACTCTTCTCAGTTCCCCCGTGGGCACATCATCGAATGAACCTGTAACAGACAGGCCTTTTCATATAAATGAGAGTGTAACCATCATTCCAAAGCAGCCTGATTTGTACAAGTACAAACATTTAACCTTTTTACTGCAGCAAATAAACATGTTTTCACTTTTTATGTGCTTAATTTACAGCTTATGTCCCACAGTTTTCCTAGTTTCTGCTGTTGTGTAGGCTGCTATTTGGTCAATAATTTTAGTACATGGGAGTGTCATGGTTTTCAAGTAAATAAATAAATAAACTTGCTTCATTCATAAACAATCAAATGAGACAAAACATGCTCATAAAGAAAGAGCATTTCCATTGATAGAACTGGTCTGTCAAAGCCATTACTGATGGACCTTAGGAGACAAGTATTGTGAATGTCATTAACTCATGTTTTCCTTTCTGTGTTTCCTACAGTGTGTTATGATATGTATGTTAAATATGTTTTTGGATTTAACACATACCTTTCTTTTTTTCTTGTCTTAATTTTTTATTTCTACGTTCAAAATGCTGTAAATTGCTCCTGCTAGTTTAAGGCACCATCTAAAGTTAAAGTGTTTTATACTTTGTCATTTTAACATTGTTGAAATGTACATATTGCCTTAATGAAGAGGGTTAAACAGATAAATAAAAACAGAGAGAGATCAATTATCACTCCTTCTACTTTTGTTGGGGTTCACTTCTCTACTATGGAGATTAATTGCCCATTTCAAGCCGCAGGCTTCCACATAACAGTAATTTATATATTCCTCCTACAGTATATTTTCCACTTCCTGCTATACTTAGCAACTCAACATATGGAAGCCAATACATCCGACACCTGGCTACAAATCAACATGTAATTTTCTTTTTAAACACCTGGAATCTGGACCTTAAAGAGTTCTAACTACACTGTGCTGTACACATGATCACATAGAAGTTTGCTGCCACTTGATACATGAATTTTTCCAGTTAAATTTATTTTGTGTATAAAAGAGTTTTTCTTGTTCAAATTTAGTTACTTTCTGGATTTGGATTTGAAACTTCAGTTCAGATGGATAATAGATAATAATGGGCAATGATCTGAGGTCTATTTTGTAGACACAGAGCTGCTGTTTGTGTTGTATATGAACACAATTTATTTCTTTGTAGTAGCATTAAATACATGGGCCCACACATAACTGACACTCTCAAACACATACACATACACACACATATGTACACACACCAGAGAGCCTCTCACAGCAGAGCTGCGAGCTCAGCTACAATACAGGTACCCACATAATGACTCTATCAAAGGGCCATAAATGTGCTTTTAATGTCAAAGCTCCACCAGAGAACAGGAAAGCCTGACAGAGGCATCTCACAGAATATGTAAAGTTACACTTAAAGTGTAATAAATTTTAAGTAGTTTAAAATTAAGTATTATTGACTAAATAAGCAGCAAAGTTGAAAAAATATCCCTAAGTATTATCTCTTAAGATTTTAATACCCATAACCTCACCTAATGTTCTCATGTGGACTGATTGGGTGTGTTAGGAACAACCAATTAGCTGCCCTTAGATACTGGTGCATGTAAGTACATGACATCATTCTTCCCTAAATGAGCCCTGTCCCAAAAGAAGAAATACAGAAATCTTTAATGTGAAACTACCAAAACTGTTCAAACTAGTGCAGAACATAGTGTATTCACGTAGAATCCCTTCAGCCACGATAAGAAGCTTATTGTAAAAAGAAAAAAAAAAAACAGATGTTCCAAGAGCTTGTCTTAAATTTTTGCAGATAGCAGTCCAATCTGATGTCAAAGAGTTTTCTCCTCTTATAAATCAAAAGAAGAAAAAAGGTACAATCAGCTAATGAAGTATATATCGAAACGTATGATACTTAATTAGTTTGTTTATAATAATGTTGATACACAAACAGCTAAATGTTAAGGTCACTGAGTATGAACAACAGTTCAAATTGGAACATTCCTCACATTCCACACTTGAAGCAACCAGTGTTTACATGTTGCTCCTTTTCCTGACGTGAGATTTGACACTCAGCTGCTTAAGAAGTCAAATGTTATGAAAGACTTTGCCTTGTATGATTTACCTTCGTGGTGAAGAATTCTACAGATTCATGCCTCAGGGCGGCAACCAATTTTTCTTGAACTCCCTGAAACAAACTTCCTCATCCTCAAAGACCAGAAAGCTTGCACTTGAGTATGTGTCCTGTAGGTGCAATGTGGGTTCTCTAAATACCACATTGCAAAAGCCCAGTACAGTGTGTTGTCATTTTTATTTCCAACCACAGGCTATTAATGGCCTTGACTCAATCACGTCTAGATCTGCACCCACAACATCTCATATCCTTCATGAGCTGATAACAAGTTGAGATACAGTAGCCTCGGCGGCTGGTAACAATGAATGCCACCCCTGTGTTGGCAAGAAACGCAGTTCTGGAGGAGCCACAGAGAGAAAACCAGATTAGTGCTGCTGCTCTTGAGCCAAGGAGGCCAGAATTGAAGTTGTCAACACCCGTATAGTGGTCAAGTCATGCCTGAGCTTCAGAGTTCACAAGGGTTAATGAGGTCATTAAGGGTTAATGGTGAGATCATGTTCTTTAAACACTGCCTTTTTAAAGCAAAGTTGAAGACCTTTTTTTCCTGCATGGTCATCGTTAGTCAGTTGAGAAAGACATGGCAAAACATGACATTTGTTCACTCAGGGGAAGCATCAGACAGAAACTGTTTGTGTTTTGAACTCTGTTTTGGACCGTTGTTGGTCTTTTATGGGACTCTTTGTTATTATCAACCCCTTAGTCCAGACGTGTCCAAACTGTTCCACAAAGGGCCGTGTGGCTGCAGGTTTTTGTTCCAACCAATGAAGAGCACACAGTTTGACCAATCAACTGTCTGAAGACTGAGATCAGTTGATTAAATGAGTCAAGTCTGGTGTGCTGCTGCTTGGTTGGAACAAAAACCTGCAGCCACACGGCCCTTTGTGGAACAGTTTGGACACCCCTGCCTTAGTCTCTTGTTGAACTTTGAATGGCCTGTCTATTTCTGTAGGACTCTTGTTTTGGGTTTCTTGAGTTTGTTCAGTATTGTTGAGTTGGTGTTACATTTCCTGTTTTATTTTTGAAGCCTTGTCCCTAGCGTGGTCTTAGTCTACTTCCTGTCTTTGTCTAGTTTCCCACCTTTGTGATTATCTGCCCCGCCCTAATGTGATTCACCTGTTGCCCATTACCCCATGTATATAAGTCTAGTTGTCTCATTGGTTCATCTGTGTCTCTATCTCTGTTGTACCAGTGTTTCAGTGTTTTGCTTGAGTCTGTTCCTGCTGTGCTCCTGCTGTGTTTGTGCCTGCTGTCCTTGTGCCTGCTGTCCTGGAGTCTTTGTTAGTCAGCTGCCCTTTGTGTTAACCTGTTTCCCTGCCTGAGTTCACCTCCTG
Organism: Toxotes jaculatrix; assembly: GCF_017976425.1. Taxonomy (NCBI): domain Eukaryota; kingdom Metazoa; phylum Chordata; class Actinopteri; family Toxotidae; genus Toxotes; species Toxotes jaculatrix. The sequence goes on along the minus strand of NC_054395.1, from coordinate 14,479,542 downwards.
GGCTTGTCTTCAGTTCCCTTTTGGATATACCTCACTTACCTTGTTCCCCCCCCAAGTAAGAACTTTAGAGTTTTCTTTGGACTTGAGTTTGTGTTCTATGTTTCTTCTCCATCATGGATGATTTTGAGTTGTTGAGTTTGCTTTTTGTTGTTGTTGTTGTTTTCCTGGCCAAGGACCTTTGCCAGGGATTTTGTGTTTAAATAAAGAAAGACAGTCTCACCCTCCGTCCGTCTTGGGGTTCTTGCATTTGGGTCCTCTCCCTTTGTGTTCCTGGCTACAACAGCCCAGTTGGCTATAACAGTTTATCCACAAAAACTTTATTAGGTGATAATGTGGAGAATTTGTGTCTGTTAGCTTGGTTTTGGAGTTCCTTTGTCTCCAGGTGGCCAAAAATCGATCAGTGCTGTTTTAGAGTACACAAAGATAATTTTGGGTTATTCTTGTATGGAAGTATTTTAAGAGGTTTTAGAGTTACACAAGTAATTAAAGATATAAGATGGATGTCAGTAGCAGTGGACTGTTCCTTTGGACAGATGTCCAGCTATTTTTTTTTATTTTTTTTTTCTATGCATTATTTTAAGTCAGAATATAAACCTTTGTTGAAAAGACTCTATGTGAAGGATCATTAACCTAAACAATTAAAGTTTTCTTTTTTTACAATTAAAGGGTTGATTAGGCAGTTGAATTGTTTCGCTATGTTAAAAATGTTAAAGAGGAGACTGGCACGTAAATCAAAATAATCTTGAAGCTTTTCATTAGAGGCTTCAGCTTCAGTACAGATGTTCAGAAATGCCATCTGGGAAGGAATAGAATTACAGAGAAGTCTTGCTGTGTATTACCAATGGTCAAAGAAAAGCAAATGGATCATTGTGTTAGATCTGAATATATGCCAGACACATGTAAGCTCTAGATTCTTATTTCCTACTAACACAACTGCCTCGTGGACCAGTGGTCCAGTACCATCTGAATGCTTTGGCTGAGTGATAAATGTATCTATGGGGTGATAAGTACCATTTAGCGCCTTTGTCTGCACTAAGCTATTGCATAAATGTGTTTGTTTCCCCACTTCCACATGTTAGTGGCTGCCATGTGACAGTATGTAAATTAAAAACGTTTGTTTTGAAAATGTCTAAAGAGTTATGGATGGTCCATGAGTTGCCCAGGAACACTGTGCTATTATTTATTGCTCTCCAAACTGGAAAGATTGTAGCCGAAAAGGACTAGACAAAATAATGTTAATGCTTCAAAGGGACCTAAACTTGCATTTATGAATTAGCATAAACAAGGTGGGGCATAGCAGATACTATGGCAGTCAGCTTTCTGTGTTTCCACTTTCTCAAAGCGTTTGTTTGGCATGTGCTCATCTGATTTTTAACTATTTCAAGTGATGGTGTACCAATGTGAAAACAGGCTAATCTGAGTCTAACATATCAAAGTGGTAATTGCCAAAAATTTTTTGTAAGTGAAAAATAACATTGTGCTACATGCTATGCCTCAACTTTGAATTGGTCTACAATGGCGATTTACATACGTAAGAGTTTCAGTAACTTGATCTACTCCCTGTAGCATGTTTGACTCAAAACACATTTAAAAATATTTGACTGAAAAGTGCCTCAAGCAGGCTTTTTGAATCATTCATATCAGTCACGATGAAGTAGTCCACTTTGTCATAAATCACTGAGTTGACAGGATTTATTACCACTGCGCTACACTGCAGCAAACTTAAAAGCCTCTTTGAGGTCGGCTTAAACATGTGGTGCAGACTTTTTTTTCTGTTTACCAATGTCATATTGCTGTTTGAATGGCCACTGAAGTATTTATTACAAAATGAGAAAAAGAAAACTTTTAAAGGGAAAAATGGCACATTAATGTGAAATCACAGGAAAAGATGTTGTTCTACACTTATTCTAGAGAAACAGGATATTAAGGGTTGCAAATTACATATATCAGAAAAATGCAACATGCTCAACATAATTGTTTCTCATGCACATAACTTTAAAAAAAAATCTCAGATGCTGGTTATGTTGTAACCTAAAGATTAGAGACTTTAATGCATCTTCACATCCTTATTACAATTATCTCTGTATACATTGTTGACAAAAACATTACTGTAAATTCTATTACAAGTATTCTCATGGAAGCTGAACCAATTTTCTAATCAGAAACAGCTACCAGGTGTTTGAGCCACATCATTTTATAATTAGCCTTTTTTTTTTTTTAAATAATTGGCATCTCTTTTATGCACCAAAGTGAGAATATACTACTACAAGCCAGGCATTACAAAATACCTTAGAATAGATTATTGTAAATGTTACATGTTTAATACCCCAATTTAAAGCTGAATGCAAAACATCAACATGATATCATTATGTCTGGATGTGCTTGTGTGGTCGGAGTGATCATTATTGTTTTTCAGTTGTCAGTAACCAGCAAAGGTTCACTGTATGGGACAAAAGGTCTATTCATTTAATAAGCCTGAACCCAAACAACATACTATAAGCTACGGTAGGGGCCCTGAACCTGCTGTCGCATGGTCAGGATGTCTGCACAGGAATATTTCCCAGGGTGTACTGTGGGAATAAGGCCTTGCTAACTGAGTGATATTGTTGGTGCTCAGTGCAGAAAGTTTATACTGAGGCTCCAGGGTAGGCTTATTTAGGGTAGACTTAGTGCGACATTCCAGGATGATAGGTGGTATTAGGGCTTCAAAGGGTCCAGCTGGTCTCACGTTCTGTCTTACGAAAGATGTAAGGGGGAAGATGTTCATATTACAGAAATCCAGCTCTGCTGCATGAAGTATATTCTCTGATTTACCACAAAATATCTCATGTATCATTTATAAAGAACAACAATAAAGACAAAAAAAAGTTAGTTATGGTTGCACTTCTTAAAAATCCTGTTGTCTCAAGTTAAATTATGTGGTGGAAATACTGACCTTATCTTGAGAAAACAAAATACAGATTTTCTCTCTTCAAAAAGAAAATGAACCCATTATCATAGGAAATTATTATGATCTTATCGAGAAAAAACATCTTTATCCCAAGATAACAAGATAATGAACACATGATCTCACGATAACAGGAAAGTTAGCACAGGCATGGCTGCTCTCAGTTTCTATAAATATCTGTTGTACAGAGTTATGACAATTTCTGGCAGTTACTTTGTGTAATCCTCACCTGAAGCAAGTTAAAAAGAAATAAATCATCATTATTGTAATTATTTAGCAACAGCAAAGTATGCAGGTACTGTTGCTTATTTCAAATTTGGTGTACAATTTATGACATTCAAAATCTATTAGATACTGTACAATGCACTTGCCCACTTTGAGAGATAAAATATGAAATAATACCAGAGGTAGCACTGACAACTGGAAGCAAGCTTATAACTGGATATGGTGACATTTCATAGCTCTGTAAGGGAATATGGGACTAAGATCATAAATTCCACTCACCACACAGGAATACTACTCAGATAGCCATGAGCACATAATTTAGGGAAAATGAGGGTTAAAGCATTGCAATTTACCTTGTACACACCCAACAGACAATAAAACCCCAGGCTACCCAGCTGTGCAGTACATAGTGCCTCCCCACATTAGACCACTTTTTCCCCCGACCAGAGAAACTCAAATATTGCCATTAAAATAATTTTACTCCACTGGGTCTGGGTACTTATCTTCACTGTATGTTGTCTGGCTGAGAATACCATAAACCAAAGGGCAGTAAGTTAAAGGCAAATCTGTTCTACATAAAAAGAAAGAATAAATATTTTCATGTGATCTGTGTAAAGAAAATTGTACAAATACAGAGTAACCAAAAAAAAAAAGAAAAGCAACCATTTGTGGTGCTTGAAACAAATGAATGTTGAATGTTTTTAGTTAAACCCCAGTGATTGCAGTTTTCCATGCCATGAAAGAGCACTCATAGATAAGAGTGAAATTATCTGTATTTACATGTAAGTGACGTAGACTGGTTAATGCTCCCCAGTGAGAATCAACGTAGTCACAACTATTTTCATGAAAAGAACAAAAGAAAAGTTAGTTCCTGATAATGACAAAAGAGATTCTATTAGTACACATTAAATTACAAGTTAAAGGTAGAAAAGTAATTCCTCTTAAAACTAGAATCCATAGCAACAGTAAAACCACTATTACTAGCTGGTAAAAGGCAGGAAAACAACTATAAAACAAAGTATAAATACTAGTGGTTAAGTCTGAGAAATACACAGGGATGTTACATGTTGTTAGAAATTATGCTTTACTATGTAGTTTCCATCTCCAGTTCCATATCTATTCCCTTTATATTATTATCCTTTTATATGTGTTGATGTATAAAGATATAGATTTATAAATGTACATACATACGCACATACTATACACACTGTACAAACTGAGGATGCAACTATTGGATGAAAGGGTATATATCAGCTTTTTTTTCTCCATGTTTCTTATATGTCAGATCATGATCATGATCTTTGTCCTATATGAGCTCATAGAAAAGTGCTTTGCTACTGAATTCTGTGATTATTCATTAAATCAGAAACTTGCTTATGTTTCTCATATAAAAATAGATTTTAGAAAGTGCACAAGATTCTTGTGCATTGATTCTAACGTTACATTCATGTTGTATGAGGTTACACATTCTCTCTCTCACACACTCACATACACACAAACACAAACGCACAAGCCAATTATGGCAACTGTATGGTCTATATTCACTAATATTTATCAACACCAAGAACTACACAATTACTATATTGTGCTGGTAGTATGTTATGATCTCTTTTCATGTTCTGTAAGGTAATTATTTCGCTAAACAAAAATAACTCATCTAACACGTGTACAACGCGGCCCACTAAACAGAATTTTTGAAAATCACATGTTATTTGTAAAGCTGATCCATTCACCATCTACTGACCATCAGAAGAAACTGTCACAGATGAGTTTTTATTTGTTTGGACCAGAACAACTGAGTTACTTAAGGATGGAGCCACATAATCGCATGAAATTGTCAGAATGGAAATATATTTTTGATGTCAACTTTTTGATCCAAGTTGTAGCATGCACAAAAAGGCAACAATAATCAGCTAAAGTTCTCTTTGCGGTACTTTTGTTAAACTGTTTAGTGACTATGAATGCTTTTACTAAAGAAGTGGTGATGCATTCTTGGCAAGAAATCGGGCAAATTATTATAAACATAGAAAAAAAAAAAAGCTTTAATCCCACTATAAGCTTCTAGGCCCAGTGGAAAGTTTGTGCCAAACTCAGAGTGTGTTGTCTTCAAATGCCTCCTCATATTAAGCTCACTTTACATGGAAATGCTCCTGGTGTGCTGTAACAACAGGGACCACAAACCAGCAGGCACTAACAAATACTTGTCTACTTACTTCATTGTCCCTTTTTCTTTGCTAGAGTAAACCACATAATTTGATAATTTGGTAACAATTTGGTTTGGTGGGACACACTGCTGCCCGACCAGAAAGAAAGACAATACAAACGCTTGTCTACGTTACATTTTAGCTGTAGCGTTCTTGTGACAGGACAGAACTATTTGTGTTATTAATTGAAAATGATACATATCAGGTGTTTGAGCAACATAATTTTATGTTTAGGCTTTTAAATAAGTAAGTATTGTTTTCTCAGCATCAGTCAAAAGACCTCAAAAGAGGGAGACAGATCAGTGGAGGCAAAGGAGAGAGAAATTGGAAGGATTTAGTTACAGGTCAGTGGTAGGACACATGTGGCCCCGGAAGCCAGGAACATGATCACTCGACTATGGTAGAGCGCTGCGTGTTATTTTATCATATTAAACTCTATTAGTGGTATAGCCTCATGGAATTTGACACACTTCAACCGCAGTCTGTTTAGACCTTGAGGCAAAATGCAGCTTTCAGGTTTCAGACCAAAGATTAATTAAAGGAATAAAAGCCCCCCCCCCCCCCCCCCCCCCATCAAACCTCTAAATTAAAGGATAAGGCTGGCATTATTCTGTATTTTTCTTATAGTGAACTAATTCCATTTCATCTTCCCTACCCTGTCTGTGCCACTCATTCACAAATCAGTTCATTTCTAATGAAGATGTAAATCTGTAAAAAAAGAAGAAAAGAAAAAGAAGTCACAAATATACCGTTTCATTTTAAGCAAACTTTCCTGAAATAGCTTGGCACTGTAGTTTTTAACAAACATAACTGAAACTGGAGTAAATAGCGCAGTAGTTAGGGACTATTTTCAAATGTGGACTTACATACCTTTGGTGCACTAGTGAGCATTTGTGACGGTGGGACAATGTATATAGGACTGACCCAAAATAAAGTACAGTGCTCATGTTCACTGTGATGAGGGAATATATCACCCAGTGCAGAAATGTGGCTCATTAATGTGTTCAGCAACAGATGGTTGAATACAAATTCCACCCCAGCTAAATGTTGTCAGCTGAATGTCAGTATTCGCCAGTAAATGGCAAAAGCACAACAAATCTCACTGATAGTTCAGCTGCTCAGAGAGCTGCACACATGATATATTATTGCTGAGAGAACTGACATAAACAAAATAAGTCAAACTATCAGAGTGTGACTGCTGTCCAGATTGACTCTTACATAAACCAAAGATCAACAGTATGCCCCAGAACACAGGTGGTTGAAAGCTTTTCCCTTTTTTTGGTTCGCATGTTTTGATGTTTTTTAAAGGCCAGACATCACAAAACCATGCCTTGCCTCTCCTTTCCATGGCTTCTCGAGGCCCTTTTTGCTTTCCAGATTTTTTCACAGAAGTAGTAGTAGTTTAGTAGTTTGTGTGATCGAGCTTGACAGAAGCAAGGTCATTGGCTATTGTGTTATGTTGCATTATGATACAAATAATCCTCATGCTGCTCTCAGGAGGGTACAAAAACGGTGTAGCCTCCAGGGATCTGTATTGAATTTGCAGAGTTCTTGAAAACACTCGGCCTGATGGAACTTGCTCCAAAGTTCTTTCCTTGACTGTGAGTGTTCCTGTGGCAGCAGGAGTGTCAAACAGAGAGTGAAGGGGCCAAATAGGAGTGAAGTATCCATTCCCCCAGGAAGAAGATGGGGCGGGCATCAAACCGTCACCCAGGCCCGAGAACTCTGTGGAGACTCCTGGGTGGCACTGTCTACAAAGGGCTTTGAGGAAAATTTTTCACATAAAAAACAAAACAAAACAGTCATTTCAAAGGGCTAAACCAGTGATTTAATAATGCACTTCCATAGTGTTAGAACAGTCCCTAGTATGGGTCAAGCTCCAAAAACGCTGGATCCTACATTTCCCATAATGCAACCAATAGTCCCTCTTCGTTAGACGCTCTCTGCCTAATCAATACACACAACTTTCAGATTTAACAGGCCTATTTTGTCACAAAGTCTCCAGGTCCAAGCCAAAATAATACTGATGACTTCACTATGGTCAAATAGGACCCCCCACCCCCATGAAGTAAATTGTAAAATTGGTGGAATGCCACATCTTCTTCACCTTTTGTCTGTAGAGTAATACCACACACACAAAATGATGTTATGTGTGGCATTTTTAACCTCAATGTAATAAAGAAAGTAACAAGTTCAAATACATTTTGATTAACTGACTTGATTATTGTCTTTGAATGGAAGACAGTAGAGACAAATCCCTCACACCTCAATATACTTCATTGTTTTTATACCTCCTTTTGTTGCTTTCAGAGATTTAATTTTAAAATAGTGGTTTTCCCTCACCGTAGATGCAACAAGAGCAGAATTTAATTAAAAATAAACTGTAATATTCGTCTATGTATATCCATCTATATCTGATATTAAACAAAAAGATAATATTTTCTATTAGTTGATACAAGAGCACTCAAATTCACACTGTACAAATCTGATAGAGGAAAAGAGTCCAAAACCGGCCATGTTTGGTTATATTGGCTTGAGTTGGTGTAGATACAACTAATCAGAACTAAGGCCGAAAAGGATCGAATGTCACTTTTATACAAAGAATCTGACTGACCTTGACAGACAAAAATCACGGCACTCGGGGTCTGTGTCAAGCACAACACAAATGCAGCGCTGAGTCTTTGCCCCCTCATGTTCAGTTGTCTGTCCAACAATAGCACGTCTGATTCGCTGAGGGCCTCGGTAGCTCGACATTCCATAGGGCACAGTGCGTCTAAGAAATTAAAACAAACAGAAGCATTTTTTTCTAAGTAACAGAAAAAATGTGTGATAAATCACAGTTTTGAAGACAAAGACAAAAGTAACATAACAACAAATATTAGATAATGTTTAGCCAGTGCCTAAACATGGACATGGTCCAACAGTCCTAAAGCCAGCTGTTACATGTACTCCTTTTTCACACCACAGAGTAAGAGATCTGACAAGACCACACATTATAGAAGTTTAGATTACAATAAAAAACAAAAAATGAAATAAAGTTTCTGAAAAGTTGCACTATCAGAGCAGTTTTGATAACATGTGTTAAGGCTTGTCTGATTCTCTAGTAAAGGGTTTTGTTTAAACTGAATCTGCCTCATATTTTACATTTTGTTACAGACGAAATGTTTTGCCTGTGACCATTTGTTTTCAGTTAAGTGACTATTGGAACTGGTAATGGAAAAACAAAGGCAGCCAGAAAGGTGTATTAATGTGAAAGATAAACTTGATAATAAACATGAAATATAACTACCATAGGTCAAATTTAGCGAGTCAGCGAGTCCATCACTGTATACTTGACAGTTCTAACCCTCCCATCTGGATACCACTCTTTATGCTTATCGGGTTGGCATCACTTGTCCTCTCTCCATTTTCTGTCAGTTTCCACTCATCTGTTTTTGACCATCTGTGATGGATTTTGTAAAAAATGCAAAGGTGTTTGTGGCTTTCAGAGCTGGAACATCTTACTGGACAAAGAAGAAGGAGAATCCCATTGGGATTTGTATGCAGCTTGAGAGGAAGGTCTGCCTATGAGGGCAAAAGACCTAGAGTGATCCATCAAATCTATTTTCATAAGATATTTGTATATATACTATACAAATGTGTGTGTGTGTGCCTTTCTGTCTCACACACTGTTTGCCACTTCCACTATGTTTGCCTGATACTGCACCCTGTTTAATATGGTAACCTCAGGGTCGAAGCCCTTTCACCCTTTTACCTGTTGAGTGTGAAGTGGTTGCTGTGTCTTCATGTATCACAAAAGTGTCTGGAACTGCTCACATCAGCTGGGGGCTATTATCTGATGGCAGAAGAAGGGCTTTCAAGAATCCTGCCTTTCAAACTACATGGCAAGTTGAGTAGAAGCAATTTAATTCCAACTGTGGTGTAGAGAGGAAGTCACTCAACCTAAGAGTCCTAGGGACACACACTGGCATTTGGAAGCTACCTGTGACCACAATGTTGACAGCAAGAAGCAATGCGTGGCTCGTCTAGAGCATTTTGGCCAGAACATTAAAACAAGTTACTGGTACATAAATATATAGAGAGAGACATATATACACCATTTAGCTACCGGTAAATGGTTATAATGTTGTGGGTTATCTATAAATTTTTAAAACTTGCTGCTTTAAATTAATGTTGTGGTATATGTCAACATTCCACTCGGTTTTTTAACTATGACAATTTGTCCGAACTTGCTGAGCAGTAATAAAGTGAGCTCTTTACCTGAAATGCCTACAGCAGTCTTGGCACAAGAAGACAGAGGAAGAAAGAATGCTTTTCTACTGTCTTGCCAAGGATTTTAATATGTAGTTTGGAGGTGGTTGACCAAAGCACCATTCCTCAGCATGAGAAAGCGCTGGAAATTATCTGCAGTATGTTCAGCCATGTTAAAAATACTTTATGTAAACACAAATTGCGAAAAACTACCACTTACTGCAGTTATCCCAACTGATAAGGTTCACTTTTCATGATTCCTAATCACCTGCAGAGCCAATATAACTCCTGAGGGGTACATAATGTACCTCAGGCCCCTGACATTAGTTGATCAGAGCAAGGCATATAAAATTTAAAGTTTGTATAAATGAATTTGCTTCTGTTTGAAAGCAGATTAAAGGCTAAGGCAAAAGAGGCACATCTAGGACCAATTTCCACCACAACAGCACGGTAGGAGCCACAGTAGTACAGCTTTAATAACTGAAAAACTCCTTGTCAACGAATCCAAATATTAAATCAAGCTCAATCTTTTTCGTGGTTGCAGAAACCATTTTGACAAAGACATCACTGCAGGGCTGTCACTCAGACATGATTTCCACTGTCTAGTTCAATTTTGCCAGGAATTTTTGTTTAGAAGTAAATATTTTGGTCTTCTAAAGTTTTATCTCAGTCTTCTTATTATTACAAAAACTACTTTTTAACCTGAACCTGGTACTTATGGGATATAGACATAATCATCCAATAGTATATGGCTCAGATGTTGGACCACTGTGAGGATGAGAAGGTTAAAAGGGAGTAGCTGAAGGCAATAAAGGAGAGACAAGGCACAATAGCTTCTGCACTAGAACCCGCCACCTCCCTGATGTCAGATTTTGACCTTGCAGGGCGAGTTGTTTTCTTTTGGGCTTGCCATCACTTGAACCGTGTTTGCGTCTGAAGCCTCAGGGGAGAAGTTACCGGGCGTGACTTGCTGCAATATCTTGGCTTTAGTGCCCCCACTGAATTGCACAAACCAACCACATGCCAGTGTGGTTTTTTTTTTAAATAGCCTAGTCTTAATTGCGGCTCTTTATCCCCCGCTAACAAAGGAGGATATTGTGCAAGCCCGGAGACGTTTGCACTCTAGTAGCGCGTCAGAGTGGATTAGGCTACTGGAGAATTATTGACATTTATATATAGATATATATATTTTATAGTGTTCGACTAAGTAGGTCTTACTCTGGAGTGTTGATCCAGATGATATCCAGGTGGCAGTAGTAGACGCACTCTTTATCCTTGTAGGAATAACAGGTGCAGCGCTTAGGTCTGGACCTTATCTCCGCTGTGTCAGAGAGCTGTAAACGCGGGGATCCCCCGGAGCCAAACGCCCTGCTGGAGTCTGGGAGACTTCCAGGGCTAACCTCTGATTTGACCAAGGCATCGGACGTCAAGAAACCTTTTATTGTAACACAAATATATTAGAAATAAACTACACATAATAAATACAAAATGAGTAAATAAAAGAATAAAAAAATCAATATTGTACACGTTTGTTGCAACTTGTAAACGTACCTTGTAAGAGAATTAATGCCAGTATTTTGAAAAGCATGATTTTCCCGAGGATGGATTGTATCCTTTCCATGTCAGATATTCCCAAATATACTCATAGCCTGATGAGGATGCAGCTCATTTGCCAAATTAATCTCCCACCGGCATCGAATGAAAATCCAACAACTTCAGTGTAGATCCATGTGCGGTTCATCTCATATGGTCCAGACGTCAAATAACGGATCGGCTGACGGTTCCTTTCGCATTTGTGGCTTCATGTCATAAATCCTACCTGTAACTTGCTCATCGAAGTGTGAGGAAACTTGTTTTCCTTAAAACAAGTTAGTCTCCGTCGCACAGCAAAGGTGATCTCTGGAGCAAAGGGAGGAACTATGTGCCTTGAAGTCACTTCGCCTTCTAAACGCCCAAATCAAAGATACAGGGCTTTGGAGAAGGTCGGATACACGCCCACACCTCCTGTAACAGCCCCTCTGTCAGATTCAGCAACACTGGGCTGCAGCGTGTGTGTGTGTGTGTGTGTGTGTACTGATACTCGTGATCCTGCTGATGCATAACACATATGATAAAATATGATACTTGTACAACAGGAACCAGCATGGGCCCATGGACCATTAATCAATTGGCTCAGTCCAGCTGTATGATGAGGGTATGTCCCTTTTTGTTGTGTAATTTACTTACAAAACAGAACCACACACAACCACAACTCACTGTATTGTCACCATTTGTCTCTGGGCTCTCCTGTTCCCTCCACTGGGCCTACATCCCTCCAGCCGTCCTAACGATTCAGACTGTCTGTCCGGCCTCTGGGCCACCCCAGACCCTCAGCTCTTTAGCCCTCTGGATGCCAGAGAGCTAGAGTCTTCACTTCAGTCAATGAGGCTCAGGTTCATGAGCCTGCAGTCTTCTTGTCCTGATCTGGCTTGCCCACTACCTGCCTGTCCTGATCCTGCCTGTCGTGAGTCAGCTACCCACTTGCCTGTCAGCCTCAAATCCTTCAAGCCTTCAATGATCTGTTTGAGGAGCTACTCTGATCCAGCAGTCACGATTTGATGGTACTCTCTTGGCCATTTTCACAGAGTTCCACAGAAGAAGACAAGGTTGTCATGGCTCCCAAGGCCACTGGGAAACTCACATGTCTGGCACCACAATCAACTCCCAGCCGGACCCCATGCCAGACCCAGAGTCAGCTGTTCTTGCCAACTCCCTGTCTGTTCCTGAGCCAGGGGTCCCAGCCGACATCTTGCCTTTTCCTTAGACTGGGGTCCCTGCAGGAGTCTCATCTGTTCCTGATTCAGCCACCTTGGCCGATGTCCTGCCTGTTCCTGAGGCTGGTCTTGAGTCCACACAATCCTTCATTAATTTAATAATTTGCGGGAAGTCTAGGTAAATGTAACAATAAGGGGAAAAACAAAGTTTGGCTTGTTTTATTAGTATGAACTCTGTGTTCATGGCACAGGACAGAGGTATTAAATGTGAAAGCTGGCCTTTTGTAGATTGATAATGATACTTAATTTCAGTACAGGACAATCATGCCTAGAGGAGACACACTCTAAACCATAGATTAATAAACATTCATTGAACTGTCAAACGCTCCAATCTCAATCTGAACATCTACCATGAATGGATGCCATGCCATGACAAGTATTATCATCAATCATCTCCTAAAAGAAATAATGAAATACCACATATTTTGTGGGGAAAAAAAAGAGTCATGTTATCTACCATAGGGCATTTTGTTAGCTAGAACATTCAACATTTCAACTTCCCCTCGGTCTTTTTTCACTCTTTCTGAGCGACAACACTAGACTGGAGACATCAGGTGAAGTTGAATTATGGGTTGAGTGAAACACTTTTGTGATTATATGACAATTATGTGATAAAGTTTTCCACACATTTGGATGTAAGATGTAAAACCTTTTTCTGGCCTGTCATTCAATGCGCCATTATAAAATGTACTTGCTGTTCTCTGGGTTGACAAACTCTTCTTCCCTGAAATTTTGAAAAAAATGAAGAAAGAGGAGAGTTGTGAAAAGCAATAAAACCGAGAAAGAATGTATCTGAGAGAGTACACAGCAAACAGCTAAGAAAAAAGTATGGCTTAAGATGTCAGGATGTTGCGGACCCCTATGTTTGTGGCATCATCAGAACTGGTGTGATGATCAGGAGTGGATGCCAGAGGTAACACCACCTCTGTGATTGCCTTCCTAACCTTCGCTTGCTGTCCTAACATGCATTAAAGGGGATAGGAGATTCACAAGGGGAATTCTATCCAAGTCTTTTCAACTCAAGCCCTGTTTATAAAGCACTTTGTAGTGTTTGAACCACACAAACACCACACCTGAAAAATCAGGCCTGGCAGCAAAAGGCTTCCGTGCTCACAGCAAAAACTCTTGAAAGGGCCTACAGTCATAGAATAGTAGCCTTAACCTCACACAGCTCTGCATACCAGACTGGGTTAGTGGGCTGTTTATCCAGTGACCTTTGAATTACATTTTACTTTACTCACTTGATTTTGTTCATTTGTCTCAGATTTGTCTTACAGATCATAGAGATGCAGTTGCTAGCCAAGAGGTGGACAGGATGTGTGCACCATTATTATTAAATCGGCTGTGAATGCTATATGGGTCCCTGTGAGACAGCTGCAAAAACTCTTCTTCTCAAAGGGCTGAATCTGACATCAACAATCGCCTAAGCGTTGGGCTTTTCTTTGTTGTACTTAGTCTATCAACCCAAATAGTGAACAGTTTGGAAAAACCTGAGATGCATTTAGATAAAAGAGAATCAATTCCAGGCACTGCTTCAGACATACAGAATGGGGCAGAATATCAGAAAAAAAAACTTGAGCAGAGAGGGCAAGTAGGGACTGAAAACACATGTCATGTGGAATCGTGATGGCATTCCAAGTTTTCAAAAGCAATAATGTTCAGATATGGCCAGTCCAGTGTCAAATCGTAGAGCTGTCACCAAAAGATCATCAAGAGAACATATGCACACCATGCTTATGGTCTGGTAACAACAAGCCAAATATGATCAACTGCTTTTGTGTCACAGCTCAAAGAACTGCATCAGGTTGTAATTAAATGGAGGGACCCCGAAAACAGAGCATACAAGCAAAGTTCATTCAATCCTTCAGTTGCCCGCCCCGTCTTGAGAACTATAAAACAGTACAATGGCAAATACGGTTGTGACTTCTGTCTCCACACTGGCAGTGGTCCAGATGTCTGGGAAAACCCAGAACCACTTTTAAGGATGGAGACAGATCATTTTCGTCATGCTATGCTGGAAACAACTGCTAAACCAGCAATGGGTGTGAAAGGCACATCGCCTTTGATGAAACTTGAGAGCTTCAACACGGTGACTGGATTTGTTCCTGCGTACCATCACAATGTCTGACAAGGTGTCACCAAACAGATTCCATCTCTGTGGTTATACAGCGAGCACCATAATGTGGACTGGTACCTGGACTCACAAGAACAGGAATTGCGGTGGTCACAAGGGCATCAGAATGTAGGTTATTTTTGTTGTTTCACTTTGCCTGTTATGAATGGTATTTATTTTACTTTTTTATATATATAGTATATGCAATGCACGCTATTGTTCAGGATGCCATCAAAATGAGCAATGTAGACATGACAGAACAAGCTTCGAGCTTTGAGCTTCAAGTTTGTGCTTCTTCTTAAGAAACTATATAGCGCTACTAACGTATCTTTCAATGTGCATTTGTTTATGCTCTTGGCAGCAAGTTTGCACAACACAGGGCCATTGTGGGCAACATCCAAATTTCCATGTGAATAATTTAATGTGGTTTGCTGAACTTTTTCAGTGGAACATATGTGCTAACTTGAATAGTGAAGAGATTCCTTACGTGGAGTGGTCTCTCAACAAACGCAAAGACTATAATGGCTAAAGTGCTAATCAGAACATAAGGAAATAATTTAACAGACTCCAAAGGAGTTTCAAAATAATGTCGGTTTTTGGCTGCCAGACAAAAGGTAGCACATCTGTGTTGCAGAGGATGGTTAAAAAAGGAAAAGGAATGACAATTCAATCAAGTCTTAAAAATAAAAAATAATTCAGTGGTACATCACATAAGTGGTTCACTTATGTGACCACAAGTGGTTCACTTATGTGATAGAACATTCTGTGAAAATATGACCCTGGTGGCATTTACATCTAAGTATGGGAGCTCTTTCACACCCACCACAAATAGCTTCTGTGTTTTAGTAAAAGAGCTTGCCAAGAGATGTTCAGCCAAATATATATACTCTACATTTATTTGCTGTGTGTCCTCAATCACCCTAATGTAAATGTGCAATGGGGTAGGACCAAGGGCAAAATATATGTCATTCCACTTCCAAACAATGATGAAAGGGACCAAAAAACTAACTGATCGCTGGGGAGCTACTTCCACAGCTTTCCAAATATCAACGCCAAACCAACTTCCACATGTCTGTCCAGTACCAGTGAAGTGCTGTCAACAGCGTTTTGATCTGTGCTCACATTCTCCAGTTATTGTTGTTTTTCAGTAGACCTGCTTTTTCCCACAATTGTCCCAATTTTTTCACACTGATCAAGATTGCAATGTGTTAATGCAGTGTGAGTGAACTTCTTTTTTTTTTTCATGTAATGTAACCACCATTTACTTGACTGTTGTAGTGTGGGTGAACTGCAACCTAAAAAATAACAATCTAACCGCTTACTGTTTAGCAGAACACTCACATTTTCTTGTGTGCGTCTGTAATTTTGAAGTGTGCTTTTAGTGTTTTGTTTATAAGGTTTTGTGCATAAGGTCTTTTGTAACATGATACTGCTCTGCAGCATATACACAAATGGGCTTTCAGCAAGCACTTTCCAAAAGAAATGTGTAAAAGTAAAGTACTGAAATATACACATGAGCAAATGCAGTTAAAAATTACACTTAAATTTACCTCAAAACTTATTAAAACTTCTGTACATTAAAAAGTGTATTTTTAAAATGTGCATTGAGTGCATTGCTACAATGATCATTTTGAGCAATATAGCATCAGAATCAGAATCAGAATAAACTTTATTAATCCCCGTAGGGAAATTATTTAATATTTTAGCGTTATTAATGTTATTGTTAAATTTTAAAGCAAAATTCAAGTAAGTGCACTTCAGGAATTACACAGAACTTTCACTTAAAGTATATAATCCTATAAAATATTGTGAGACAATGTTCTATATTGCAATTGTTAAGTGTTTTAAAAGTTTTATTGTGAAAATTGGCAAAAGAGTGGTGTTAGTGTGCTTTTTTAAAATATTTACAGATGGTACAATTCTTTGCAGGATATTTGCAATGTACTATTGAAAATGTGAATATATTTGAAATACAAAAATGTATATGTTTCTTTCACCTGGGTGGGCTTCAGAGTTACTGTTTCAACGTTTATAATCCTGCTGATCTAAGCAAACCCACCTCAAGGCCCTTTACACACAGTGCTGCTGCCACCAAGGAGTTGCCACTACCCCTCTGTAGACCATCTGCTGTATAACTTTCTCTGTTTCAGGGAGAGTGCATAAATGTGTTTCAAGTCTGTGATGTGATTCTTGCATCTTAAACAAATTGTAAGCATCTACAAGTAATGATTTTAGTTAATGTGTCTAGATTTAGTAATTGTGTGCCTTGATTACATTATTGAGGAGATATTTCTGCCTATACTATTTTGGTTTCAAAAGGTATCACCAAATGAGCAAATAAACAAAAAATGGCAGAAAAATCTATAGTTTATTATAGTTCTCTCAATGACTGGTGGGCCTGTAAATGGCTGTTGACTTTCAGTGTGATTGTATAAACATTTTTTCAGTAACTAGGATTACAATGGGATTGTACAGAAATCTGTTTGTTTTTGTGTGCATATGTGTAGCTGTAGTTATGTGAGGTATATTTTGTTGTTTTTGTGAAATGTGTTAAAGTGCTCCCAGTTTATTAACAGTTACAGTTATTAAATAGCCATTTGATCAAGAGCTGTAATCCATCACCTCATTTACTCTTCAGTCTAAATGTGGGTTATGATGCTGTATTAGCAAACTAATGCTAACTTCATCAATTAATCTAGCAACATTACACCTGGCAGTTAGGAGGTGTAATATTTTTTTAAACATTTAATGTATGTGTGAGAAGTAGATGGTGTGGTGCCAATTGTTTCAATTTAGTGATGTATAAAACTCTACTTGGTAAATGTTCTGCTGGTGCAACTTGATTGACTTGATTCTGGGTGTGTTACCTTTTAAATCTTGTCGTCATGTTGTCCCTCAACATGAGAAGTAAAGAAATGCTCTGGTAAAGATGGAGATCAAGATGCTGAAAACTCCAAATTAAACAATCGCCAAAAGTAATAGATGTTAAGTCACTAAAATTAAGTTTTTGGTGCACTCTTAAGAGGTAAGAAACCATGAATGGACTCAGCAGTTACAAAGGACCTGGCAGACCATAGAAGACCAACATAGTGGGTGACCGAATAGGACCACCTGTCACACGTGTCAAAGACTTTGGCATAACTTTCGAGTGTTCATCCCAAGAGCACTGTGGCAAGCCACAAGAGTACAAAGACCAGGTTATACTTTGCACATGCAGAGTTTTGAAACTGTTGTAGGTGGAGACAAAGACCTGTTCCAGTACAGTGGAAAATATAGGGGGGAAAACAGCTCATAATCCAAGACATACCATCATCTGTTAGACATGGATGAGGTAGAGGTCATGCAGCAGGACAATGATCCTGAACATGCAGCCAAAGCAACCAAGGTGTTTTATGGGTTCAAATGGTGGAATGTTGTTGACTGATTGAGTCAATCACCCAACTAAAGCGAAGTTCAGCATATTTCTTTTACAGAGTCAGGCAGGCAAGGTGAAAAGGTCATCAAACAACAAAGGTGAAACAAATGTATACCTTCATGGTATCATTAGAACTTTTGATGCTGTTTCCATTTTCCCTCTCTGGGCCACATACATTAAGTGTGCTTGATTTGTACTTTCCAACAAATGCATTCAGTAAACCTAAATCTGTCTGACTCGTGACTGCCCTCTGGTTCCTTCCCAAATTCCCCAAGGCTAGGGTTTTGTGCCATACCCCCAATTCTTTGGCACAATCCCCAAGCTGGGAAACAGAGAGAATTCCAGATAAATGAAGACCATATTCTGTTTTCTTTCTCCTAACCAGAGCTGTGGAGACAGAATGCTATCAAAAAGTTGACTGCATGTGGTTTAGTGGTCACATGATGCATGCATGCTTTCAAGGTATCATTTTGGGTTCTTCGGTGAAGGATTTCTTATAACCTTGTCTGGTGAATCTGATGTTGCAGTGTGAGTTCATATGTTCATGGATGGTTATTTACACTTAATATGCAGTAAGACCTATTATTGCACAGTACAAAATTTCCTTGGATACCTCGGTTTGGCACAGCTGATCAAGGTAATAAAAATAAATTGAGTGTGTGAAACCTGATAGGAGGTCTCATTTAATTAGAGCTCCCTCACTTAATTGTCATTGCATTATGCAACACATTTTAGTATATAAATTGTTTACCTCATGTTCAGTAGAACTGCCATTATAAAACCTGGAGCTAACAAATATTCCCAACAGGAAACTTCTAGTATTTCACAGACTGCTGTAATAATCCTACAGAATCTTGTTTTTCTTCCTCCCTCTGCTTTTCTCCCTGCTTTACCCCAAGATGTCATACATATGGTTTCACGTTATAACATATGCACTGTATGTTCAAAATCTGGTGGTTACGTGTTGACTCTAGCTGCCCTTGATCCAGTCAACAGAGGCTAACTCATCATAAGTCACTCTAGGCTTAACGGGGAGACATAAGGGAATGTAATACATTTCAAGGGGATTCCAGCTGTCACTTTATTGTGTTTTTCTTGGCCTCCTTTTATGTTTTATTAGAAAACATTTTGGATGTGCAAACCAAGGGGATTTGCAGACTCATTACCTCTGGAGTGCTGTGGAGCTACTGAGGTAGGGAGCAGAGAAACAATAAACAGATGGCATTAACACCTCAGTGTGCAGATATGTAAGCATGTTGAAATGAATAAGAGGAACGGTAATGAAAAATGGTTCTACACATCTGATAAGGGTAAAATTAAGCACAGAAAGAAAGTGAATTTCAACTCTGATGTAAAGCCACTGATTTCGTGAAAACCTTTCTTCAGTATAGGCAAAGGACACAATACCTGCTCTTCATTGCTCTCTATATTACTGGAGCAGATCTATTTAGATACAGCAATAAACTAGTAGACACCTTTGCACACAGACAGTTATAGAAGCCTGCCATGAAGATTATCATTTCCAGGCCGTTCACTGGTTACATTTATGCTCTAAATCCTGGCAGCATTGATGGAATATTCTTTGTGGTTATGTATGCAGAGCGTGCAGGACAGAGACAGTCTGCCATGTTACAATAGCAAATTTGACCTCAAACTATGCCACCTCTTGGCCCATTTCAGTGCACAGATGGCACATATCGACTGAGTCCCTTTTATCCTGTGATGCTTGAAAGCTTTACCCTTTCTTGTCTTTGCTTCCTTGACCTCACTAACATACGAGAGGTATTTCCTCTGCATGTGGAGAAGGGTTGGAAGAGGGTACAGAGACACTGCAGAAAGATCTATGGCCGAGCTGAACCTTCCACCAAACAGCTCATCATTCCAACACAAGGATCATCACACTAAAGTCAGCAAGATGCCTCCCTTATGAGTAACAGCTGATGCCCCTGGATCCCACAGATTTCCTGCTTTGTGTTTGTGGTTGAGGGGCGTATGGTTAACCAGGACTGATGACTATCACCCACTGAAAATTGTATGACGGCAGGATGTTGACAGTGAGTGGTGCTACTGAGATTTATGTAAAACCCAGACTGTTGTAAAATCTGCATTGTCAGACTAGGCCATTCAAACAGGGTTTTTTAAACTTAATACTAGATTTAAAATGACAGTCTAAATTGGACAATAAAGCTGCGGTGGTGACATAAATGGAAACCCTTGGAAAAGGACTGAGTTTGAATTTGGGACACACAGCAGCTTATGGAGGGATAATGCAATAATGTTAATACATTCTGTCTGAAAAAAGGGACCTTTGTGGTTGCAGTTATGAACTTCTAAGTGTGCTGAGAAATTCAAAGGTTTTGCCTTGATGCTCAGATGGTCTTTAAACATCAGGTTCCTTTGCATCTTCATGCTCCAGTTTTATCTGATCTATCGATATATAGAATCATTCATTAATTAATTTTCTACCGCTTAATCCGTCAGGGTCGTGGGAGAGCTGGAGCCTATCCCAGCTGACTATGGGCGAGAGGCGGGGTACACTCTGGACTGGTCGCCAGTCAATCACAGGGCTGACATACAAAGACAGACAACCACACACGCACACACTCACACCTACGGGAAATTTAGAGTGGCCAATTAACCTAACCATGCATGTTTTTGGTATTGTGGGAGGAAGCCGGAGCACCCGGAGAGAACCCACGCAGAAGAACATGCAAACTCCACACAGAAGAGCCCAGACAGGGGTTCGAACCCTCTTGCTGTGAGGCGACAGTGCTGACCACTGCACCATGCCGCCGATTATATAGAATCACTTCTATATATCTATTTTTATATTTTTAAAATATATATTTATAAGCATATTTATAAGAACATATCTTGACGTATTGTGGTAATTTGAAAAACTACAACAATCACATTCTTGTATATTGCAACTACCATTATTAGACAGACCATGTAGCTCCAGCTGATCAGGAGGAGCTGGGAGTATTTGCTGACACTATTTTAGGAGACTAAACTAAAACATATATGTACATCTCCTCTACCTCTATCAAAAAGGAAGAGACCTGGGTATTTTTCTTCTTGTCAGAGACTTGCCTGTGCAGATGATCTTGATGAAATTTGAAAGAAAATTGATGCCATCTTATAGCCAGCTGTTTCAGAAATGAAATATGATATGGTATGAACCCTGCCACATTTCAGTAGATTTTCTTGTCTGTTCTTCATCTCTGCTATCATTTAAAATTAAACCAAAACTCCTATGTGAACGCACAGAGGGAAATCAGTTCTTCTAACCACACATTATGTTTTGTAATAACTGTAATTTCCATGAACTAACATTGCCAAAAAGCACTGGATTCTATGGCTAATCTGCACGGTAGGAAGTTTTGAGCCTGGGTTTTGGCTCAGATGAGCGATCCCATTACACACTGCTGAGAGGCCTGAACTATGTTCTTTGCTACTGTGGACACTTTCCACATGGCCATTTCATAAATCCATATTCAGTTTAAAGCCCACTTAATTCTAGCCTGTTCTCATTACTTATGCCAGAGTGTAAAATTCTAGTTGATTGTTTGACTCGTGATGGGTGGCTGAGATAAAAAAAAAAAAAAGTCAGAGCAATCAGCATAGAAGGTGGTGGTCTCCCCATTTATGTAGCTTTTCGCAGGAATCCGACTCCGAGGTAAACACTCCTTACGCCAACCACAAGGAGTTTAAAACAATAAATATAAATGTTTTTATGGCTTAGGTATAGATTGAGCTGTTATAATGCTACATCTGTCAGAAATAGGGAACAGCAAAGCATCCCATTCCCTGTGCCCCAGTGTGTTGTGATTTTATCACATGAACAACAACCAAAGGATTGTTAAGATATGTACCTGCTAATTTTTTTTAGGAACGTAATGCACACTGAAAATTTCCTGTCCCGCTGTGCTGATCAATTAGGCTCTATTTTTAATTCTATATTTTTACTGTCATTCTGACATATTCTAACTCTGAATGACTACAGACCTGTAGCCTTGACCTCACTAGTTATGAATTCTTTTGAAAAGTTGATCAGAAAGGAATTTCTGGGCAGGATGAAGCATCTTCTCGACCCATAACAATTTGATCCAACCATCAGGGGGGCTCAGAATGCAACTATATCTATGCTCAGTCTCATATAGAGGCGCTTAGAGTGTTATAAGAACAGCCAGACGGTTTTCCTTGGATTTCACCTCAGCTTTAACACCATACAGCCTCACTTGCTGGTTGAGAATCCTGTTGAGTGTTTTGGGTTGGACGCTAACATAGTTGGCTGGCGGCTGCACTTTCTCACCAACAGATCTCAAAGAGTGAGAGAGAATGGACATTTCTCAGGACTCACTTCAACATCAACCTGCTCTCCCTGCGGGGCTGTGTCCTCTCTTTTCTCATATATATCCTGCACATGAATGATTGACACACTGAGATTGAAAACCACTACATTGTGAAGTTCAAAGAGGATACAGTTGTAGTGAGCTTGCTGGAGGAGGAGTAAATGTCCCATGGTCCTTTGATAGATTGTTTTTCAAGATGGTTTTATGAAGCCTTTTGGAATTAAATGACAAAGACCAAAGATATGTGTACTGATTTCCTGACTCCAGCCATGTCAGCACTAACATCGCTTACTATCAATAATAATTGATAGTAAGCTCAGCATGGATTGTGACGCCAATAAGATGTGTAAAAAAAAAAAAAGCCAGCAGCACCTTTTTTGTCTGAGGAAGCTGTTTAAGCTCAGCGTAGACTGGACCCTGATGGCTCTATTTGATAGACCTTTTATCGAGTAGATTTTTGCCTCAGTCAATCCAAAACAGAAAAATGCACTAAAAAAGCTGAGCAAGGTCTGTAGCAGTATCTACTGAATTGTATAACAAACAGTTGTTAAAGAAAGCAGAATCCTTTCTCTCTGACAGCGCTCATCCCCTGCACCTTTCAGCCCTTGCCTTTGGGTTCCCACTTCGAATACCCTAGCCAAAACCAACAGGTAGGCCTACAAACGCTCCTTCATGCCCTCAGCCATTTCACAGCTCTACTCCAATGGAAAAAGATAATATCAAGTTGACCACATAACCACACTTAGTAAACATTGGTTTTAATTTTAATTTTAGTTCTTAAACATAGAGTACTTATGTGCTGTATGTTGTTTACCTTTTGTCATGTTATATCAATGTATTTAATTGCCTCATGTGTTTTTTAATCTTGTGCTATCACTTCTGCACAACCAGTTGGCCCCTCTGGGGACAAATAAGGTACTGCTTGACTTGACTTGACTTGAAGTATGATCCAGCTCCAGTGGTGTGCAAGTTCACACTAAACAAGAAAGAGTTCAGAGTTAAGTTCGCACAGATTAAAGTGAACTAGTTCAAGTTCATAGTTCACATTTTTTAATTTTGAACTAAGTTCATCAGTTTCACCAGATCAGTTTATCAGTTTCATCTGCACTGCAGATGAAACTGATAAACATGATGTATAACACAGCTGTCGTAAAACTTTTTTTTTTTTGTCTTTTTTTTTTCTTGAATGGGGGTGAACGTTGTTATTTTCCCTCCAGGTTGGGCGAAACTCACGTCTACACTCACAGTTGGAAAAATTATGTGTTCGGTTCACAGTTCACAAAAATATGAACGCTTTCAATATCTCTCCACTCCACACTGTTTTCTTTCATAATCTTCTTGTCATGGTAAATCACTACGTGCAATCACTGGGCCATTTGTCTCACAGGCACGTTTTGTCATTTATTTACCATTATTTTAGCATCATTTTGATAATTTAGTTATGTCAGAATATCACATTGTCTATTAGATGGTGGACTAAAAATCACAAAAGTGATGAAGTTTATCATTTGCTTTATCTTTACATTTCCAAAGTTTTGGCCAAATAACTAAAACCTACTGAATTTAGCTTCCATGACATGTTAATTGCAGGGGATATTTACTGTTAAAAGAAAAATCTTATACCAATAAAGGGAGTGTACAAGTGTTTGCTACAAGTAGAGGTGTCATTCTACTCAAGGATTTGGTGCCACCAAGTGGTGGTAAGAGAGAGGGTCGATCATGAGTGTGAGGAAACCAGCAAAGAAAAAGAAAAGCTGACCCCAAAATGGACTTGTGGACAGGGTAATTTTATTTAAACAAAACAAAACAGATATATTTATATTAATGTGATAATGTGATTGTGATTTCTAGCTACGGAAAGAACACTAGGACAACCTTCCTCTGTCGGACCGTGGGGGGCGGTTACCCTGGCAGCGGTTGTTGTCAAACACAGCAGGTGAGTAGTGCACTCCTTTTAACCGTAGTCGGCTGTTGCTAACTACATTTACCTACCCATATATTTCTTGCATACTTGCAGTAACCACCATAATTTGCTACCGTTTCATAGTGTCTGGATCCATGTCAAAGTTTAAGGTAAAGAGAAAGCGCTCTGTATGTGTGCACATTTTTTTTGTCTTGTAAATTTTCTGTTGACATGATGATGTGGATGTGAGATAGCTTAGCGTAGCACTTGCTAGCCAAGATCTGCTTTATGAGTACCTATAAGTTAATGAAAAAGAAGACCTCTGTTCTTGGTTGTATTAAACTCTACCCACTATCTGCTTGAATTGGTTAGCGAAGAATTTGGTAGCGGGGTTGTGTTAGCCCCAATTTGAATATAAAGATAACTTTATACATGAGAGACACAAATAGGGGCAAGGTTAGATTTAGCTTGTGCACGTGTACGCAATAAGGAAGCCAGAAGAGTTGCTAACTGATGCATAGTTTTGGTTGTAAAGTGCAAAGATTTTACTATGTACTTCAAGTCATTGGGATGTAAATCTTGGTTTGCTTTTCACCTTTGCAGACATCTGGATACAAAGCTTCATATGACTGTGGCAAAAATGAGGAGCGGTGGGTGTTGTTTAAAATTGTCAGTAAATATTATTTACTGGATTTAACTCCAGTTCTATGAGTACTTGCATAGCCTTGTAACGGGCTTTGCTGTTGGTTAAGCTCTTCAAGGCTCAAAATTCGCGACAAAATTCGCCGGATTGACCAAGTCAGAGCCCAGACCTCAAGCCAATAGAGATGCTATGGAATGACTTGAAGAGATCCATACACATGAGATGTCTAAAGAATATGCCAGGAAGAATGGGCTAAAATTCCTCCTGAACGATGTGCAGGTCTGATCCAAGGCTACAGGAAGCGCCTGGTTGAGGTTATTGCTGCCAAGGGCTCGGTGGGGGGGGTTATACCAGTTATTCATTCCAAGGGTTCACTTACTTTATCCACTAGCACTATGAGGTTTTTATGGTTGTTATATTTGTCAATCAAATCTCTTGACTTGAAGATCAGATCACATTTTATGACAAATTAATGCAGAAAATCATGAAATTATAAAAGGTTCACATACTTTTTCTTGCCACTGTATATGCTTTTTGTCTCCTTTTGAAACTCAGCAATGTATACCAAAAAGAGGGCCAGCTTGGCCTGCAGTTATAAGGCTACACATGTATACATAGAACTGGATTTATGTCCAGTAGTTACTGTTTCTATTTCGTACAGGCTCTGCTTCTAACGGGCTTCACTATTGGTTAACACCAAAGGCAAAGGCTGTTAGGGGCTGATGTACTCCCAGGTGGACCCCAGTCTTGATCCCTAAAGTCCACCAACTGACTGGGCTAGAAAAACACCAAAAAACAAGCCTAGTTCGACACCGCCTCTGCATCAATCTCCCTCCAATGATTCTTCAAGTACTGAATGAGACATGGTACCTCTTTCCTCTGAGGTATGACTATACAGGTGGAGGTGGAAAACCAGGACCTACCGTAGCTGATATCATCCACTACACACCCCTAAACAAGGCTTGCAAAGTCAGGGAGACTCAGAGGAGAGTGGCAGATTCAGCACCTGGCAGCGTTCATTCTTTTTAAGTTGGAGAGACCAAGCCAGAGGTGCCTCTGACTCAGTTTAGTGGCACACATAGTGTGACTGCCATTTATGGCGAAGACCTGAGATGTCCAGAGCCGCTGTTGTTTGGTGAGAGAAGATCTGTCTCAGAGTACTGAGGGGTTAACCAATAGCAAAATCTGTTATAAAGTGGAGCACATACAAAATAGAAACAGTTATTCAGAAGTACCGGTAATGCTGACCATGCAGTGTCTCCTCAGGGAAGGAAGAAGTTGTGTGCGTTACAAATGTGGCCTACTCAACACCATACAGGATGTCCTGCGCCAAAGACCAGGCTGGGTTGAAGTCAAAGAGTAAGTAAGGTTGCCTGTTCGTCATCACACCATCTTTGCTGAATTCACTGGCTTGTATATAATATCTACTTTCTTTCTCACAGTGATGGAGAGTGGGATTTTAACTGGTGTGATGTGGGCTGGCTCAGGGAGAATTTTGATCATTCGTACATGGAGGAGCATGTGAGGATAAACCACTTTCGCAACCATTATGAGGTGAGGTATCATTAGTCTATCATGCTATGAGACTATAAACTGGGTATTTTAGCAGTACTAAACATACGACATTCAAATCAAAACTCATGTAGTATTTTTCTGTTTCTGTTATAGCTGACTCGCAAAAACCTCATGGTGAAAAACCTCAAAAGATACAGGAAAAACCTCGAAAGGGATATTGGCCACATGGAGGCATCCAAATGTGATTTTTACCCTTGCACCTTTGCACTTCCCAGCGAGTACCATCTGTTTGTAGAGGAGTTCAAAAGAAGCCCGGGCAGCACCTGGATCATGAAGCCGGTTTGTTAAAATACGCTACAGATGCAATCCAGTGCAATAGAAGGATCTTAAATTCAGTATTTAGATGATCCCAGATACCAGAATAACTGAAATTAAGATGGCATCAAATTGAATTTAAGTTGTGAGAATTAACTGGTATATTTATTTAGGTAGCAAAATCTCAAGGGAAAGGCATTTTCCTGTTCAGGAAACTGAAAGACATCATGGATTGGAGGAAGGTAATGTGTTCTGATTTCATCAAGGACTTGGGTGTAAATTAAATGACTAAAAACAGAAATACCACACACACACACACACACACACACACATATTCAGACTGATAATACTGTGCTCACACAGGATGGCACCCGCTCAGAGGAACAGAAGGATGCAGCTCAAGTGGAAAGCTATGTGGCACAACGCTACATAGAGAATCCATACCTAATTAATGGTAATAAACTAATGCATTTTCTTGTAAATCCATTCTGGGTCATCATCAAATGTTCTAACAGATAATTTTACAAGACTGAAAAAAGACAAATTGGGAACAGGATAGAAGTTTTACTATTCTTGCTTCAGCTCTTTTTATGCTTTTTGTCTCTACAGGCAGGAAATTTGATCTGAGGGTCTATGTTCTGGTTACATCAGTACGTACTGAACCTTGTAGATCATAAGATGTTATTCAAAATTCAAGTTTTGCAGTGTGCACAAATCAGTGTGTGTGCTTGTGTGCCTGTGTGCTTCAGTATGTTCCCTTGAAGGCCTGGTTATATCGAGATGGCTTTGCCCGCTTCTCAAGCACCCGCTTCTCCCTTAGCAGTATTGATGACAAGTGTATCCTTTTTTTCTGGTGTCATGACATTTTGTCACTGAAAAGTCGTTACACTAATGTGAAAGCTTGGTTCTAAGTTTTTAGTACTGACAATTCCCTTAGCAAGTTGAGCCTTTGTCTAATGAAATACAGTATTCAAGCAAAGTCAGTTTTAAATAGCTCAGTTTGACCCAGTTTCTGAGGCTGTTGTTCCTAATTTTGTCGCTTACATCCACATCCCCCGTGGAAGGCATGATTGCGTCATTAAAGTTCCCAAATTCTCCTTAGTGCTTCTTTCCAGATATGCATCTCACCAATGTGGCTGTTCAGAAAACAGCACCTGACTATGATCCCGTAAAGGTGTGTAGTTCTAGAACCTTACAGAATAGGTAACAGATTCTGTTATATTTGAGTTATTTTTTCTGAAATGTCTCCCATTTAACTAATTCTCTTCTATCTCTTCTTTGCTGCTGTATTGTTTTATCCATCTCTCAATAGGGATGTAAGTGGCAGATGCAGCAGCTTCGAAGATACCTGACTGCAAAACATGGCAGAGAAATGGTAGAAACCCTGTTTAAAGAGATGGATAACATCTTTGTCCGCAGTCTACAGAGTGTACAAAAGGTCATTATAAATGACAAACACTGCTTTGAGCTCTACGGGTACGACATTCTGCTGGATCAGAACCTCAAACCGTAAGTTCTCACACATATAGTGCACAGTGCATCACCAGCTACAAATATTCTCTTGCAAACATGCACTACTAAGGAGTGAAGTCATCACCCTCCATCTTTTTGCAGGTGGCTAATTGAGGTGAATGCCTCTCCGTCACACACGCCCAGTAGTCAAGAGGATTATGAGATGAAATGCAGACTGCTGGAAGATACTTTGAATGTTGTTGATATGGAGGGAAGGTAAAGGCCTCTTTCTCATCATCATTTAATTTTTTGTCAGCAGGCAACAAGGTGTGAGGGTTATCTGTCTCTCTATTCATTATAGACATCACATTCTCTATTCACTAATATATCAAAAATTGGAAGTATATATTTTTTAGCATATTTGAAAGTCAAGAACATCTTTCCTCAGATCACAAGTTGAATGCTGTACAAATAGCAAAAAGATGGGTTCCTTTTTTTTTTTTTTAATTTCTGCAACACTGCTGCCGAGGTCTAATTAACTGTGTTTTTTCTCATTAGGCTCACGGGCAAGGAGAAAAGGGTGGGTGGCTATGATCTCATGTGGAACGATGGGCCTGTCTATAGAGAGGATGTCAACCTAGAAACATTTGGCAGCTCGTGTTTCACTGCCAATACACACTTAGGTAAGTGTGCTGCTAATGCAAACTTTTTGAGGCAACAAAAGCCCCCATTTCATTATAACAAAAAGTGCAATTAAGGCTCTGATAATAATGCTAAAGTGTACATGCCATTAAGACCTTTGGTACTTGATTGTGGATATG
Source organism: Toxotes jaculatrix (assembly GCF_017976425.1). Taxonomy (NCBI): domain Eukaryota; kingdom Metazoa; phylum Chordata; class Actinopteri; family Toxotidae; genus Toxotes; species Toxotes jaculatrix. The sequence goes on along the minus strand of NC_054395.1, from coordinate 14,450,570 downwards.
TGTAAAAATCTTTATAGTTTTTATTATTACTGATTACTGCAAATATATACCTGCTCTTTGTTTCAGGGTGTGTGAATGACAGAGAGAAGCAGCTTCGCCGGCTATTTAAACCATTTCCAGGACAGAAGAAGATGTAATCACACTCATTATTTCTACATCCTGTTACCATAGTAGTTGGCATGCAAGCCTTTGTCATTATAGTGGCTTCTAGGTGTGTGTGTGTGTGTTTGGGAGCAGAAAGGCCCCAGTGAACACAAATAACTGAAAAAAAAACTAATCCTTACTTAATTAGTTCTCTGTGATGATCTGATCAGATTCCAGATTGGTTGAAATCTGAATATGCTAATTAATTTAAACCACATTTTCTTAAAACTACTGCAAATACTACTGCAATACTTTGCAGAGTTCAAAGAGAAGTATGCAGTTATAAAAATGTTTTGCTACTGAATGCAGTAATTAGCATGATTTAATGCCCATGAGCTAAGCTGGTTATGTTTGGCATTTTAGCACTGTGTCAGCAGTAAAGACAGTTGTAAATTGTGCGTTGTGTAGGTGCCCCTAAGAATGGCCGACAGATAATGACCCTTGTGTGCAAAACATTTATTTCTATGCCTTACAAATACTTGCATTCAACATTGAGAAAATACGTATCACAATCTTTCCGCGTGCGTGTCAACATAGTGTACACATCAATAATAGCATCGCCACTTCTGGACCCTCATCTATGGCTTTGATACTTTACATGAATATTAAGTAGAGAGGTGCAGTCTGAATACATATCACATCATTTACATTGATGAGGTGTTCCCATGAATCATTTGCACATGGTAAATCACAAGAAACACATAAGACACTCTAATGTAAACACAGTGTTCTAAAGACTTCAAGTGCTGTTACAGTCTAACAGCTATGATGTGTTGAAATTTCACCGAACCCTCAGAATGACCAGTGGTACAGCATCAGAAGACATAAAGTTACATTCAGCTCTTTTTACTAAATATTTTTCTTTTTGTGCATGGTAATGTAAACATAATAATGACAATGATGAACATAATTCAACCACAACACTTTTCATAAATATAACTATGGTATATAAAATTTGGAAAAATATGCATTTACATTCGTAGCAAACATTACACCGTCTTCAATGATATAAAGAGCTCAGCTCTATGCAAAATACAGTTTATTATCATAGACTACAATTCAAGCTGTTCAAACATGAAAAGCCCTTGTAACCAAAAATGTAAAACCATTGCACAAATATATCTGGAACAAATTACATTACTGCAGTACACCACCACTTTTTGCGCCTCCTTCTTTTCAGCCAAAGATGCTTCAACTGAACTTATGTCTTAAAACATGAGGCACCGAAAGAAAAGATAAAAAGCAACATCAAGTAAAGTAAGAGGATTGAAAACAAATACATTCCGACATCAATAACTCCACTAGTAACGGCTACGGTTGTATTTGATGGCTAAATGTAATGATCTGTGTTAAACTTCACTATGGATTACTTACGCTGAAAGCTGTCCAACAGTAGAGTAAATGCTTATTTTATGCCTATTTCGACATCAGGAGCACACTAAGAGATGACTGCAGTGCAACAGAGTTCTGTTTACATAAAAGCTGTTTTTAGAATCCTAGTAGTGTTTAGGGTCATTATGAGCCTTCAGTCTGACTATATTATTACTGTACATTTTAAATGAAATGCAGTGTGTATTATTCTGTTCTATTTAAGTGTTATATATGTTATTACAAGTCTATTCTAGCTGCTCAATCTCTGATAGTTTTGACCTTTTGAAGGCTGTACACCACTGACTGATTTAGACTGCTGTACAACAGTTACAACATGTTAGTATTACACAGATTACACAGAAAGCAAGCATAGGTTCAAGCTCCTGCACCAAGTAACCACTAAGTAAAGCACTATACTGAAGGTATATAGGGGTTACTTTGCAACAAAGTGCACATTTTTTGTTTTGCCATTCTGCTTATTACTAAGCGGTGCTTTGGAAAGCGACTGCGGATCTTTAGCAGCTCTTTTCATGGCAGTTTTAGAAGCCTGACCTCCTGCCTCTGTCCTCTGCCAGTCCTTTTCCACTCTCTTGGAGGTGATGACCTCCCTCTTACTTGCAGCAAAAACACGTTTCTCTGCACTGGCTGCTTTGATGCCACCAGGCTCCTTTTTAACATCTGTCTCAGAGTTAGCTCTGACCCGGCTTTTCCTCACCTGGCCTCTACAGTTTGGATTAGTTCCAGATTCCTGGGGTTGCTTTCGGGCATTGCCTGCAGCCTGCATGTGCCTGAAATGACTCCTTCCAGCTGAGGGGCTAACTGGGGTCTGGGCTCCTCCTCCACCCCCTCCTTGTCCTCCTGGGCTCCTGCCTTCCGTGGATGGTGCTCGAGTCTCGCTGCTGCTCCGCTTCGCTGGCGCCCCAGGTCTGGCTCTGCGCTCAAGCAGTGGGCTAAGCCGTGAGTGGCGCTGATAGGCATAAGCAGAGCAGCTTCCATTGCACATCGGGTAGCGAATGTGACAGTGAGGGCAAACTGGGAAGCGGGAGAGCTGGTGCTGAGTTGAGGCAGGTGATGGGGGGTTGTTGACAGGTGCAAATGGGAAGGCTCGCTGGCTGTGCCGCAGCCCTTTAGGGGAGTTGAGTCGGGACGGTGGAGCTGTGTGAGGCCTGGGTGGGTGAGCTGTGGTAGCAGAAGGGAAGCCCTGTGGCCTTGAGCGAGTCCCTGGTGGACGGCTGCTCTCTGCTTGCACTGTTTGGATCTGGAGCCACTCCAGCTGCAGAAGCCTCTCCAGGTACTTCTCTAAGGGCCCTACAGGCTTGGGCCGGGGGGCACCACGTCCCTCTGTATGAAGAAACACTGCCAGCTGCCTGAGGCTCCAGCTGTTGAAGGGAGGAGGCAGAAAGTCTTGGTAACTGTAGCTGGGTTTTTCACTCTCATCTTCATCACCCACAGTCCCACGGGGTCCTGGGAAGTCCGGCGGAAAGTCATTGGTGTTGATGACCTCGGCTCGGAGGTTGAGGTGAGGAGGGGTACAGGGGGTACAGGGAGAGGGCAGCACAGGCAGCCTCTCTGAGTCTGACAGGTCACTGGCACTGTCAGTGTCATCATCCTTCTGGTTGTAGTGCTGTTGTAGTGCCTCTGGGGTGGGGGCTGGGGAGTGCATTAGGGGGTGTGCTGGCATGTGGCGTAGCCCTGATATTGGGGAGAGAGGCAGGGAGAGGGCTCGCCGATTTTTCCCCATCCCCCCACGATTCGGCTGTAGCTCGCTGCCGCATTGTGACATCCGTTGGTTTTCTCGTTTTTCCTCTTTCCTGTGCACGGAGGAGTGTTTGCGGATTTGAGGTCTCAAATCTCCTTCTTCTTCGGGGCTGAAAAGAGACAGACAAGTATAACGAAAATCTGTAGGGGATTTAGGGATTTACTGTTCCTGAAGCAAAGCTTTGAGTAAGAATGCACAGCCTTCTCTCCACACATACCTGGAGAGTTTGCTTGTATTCCGTGCGCTGCCAGATTTGACCCTACCACCTTTTGACTGTGCACCCTGTAAAAACAATCAATCCAAAGAATGTTATAATTGACAGACTGCTATTACTTCTGAGTTTTATGAAGCATACAGCTCTCAACACATGTTACAACATTATTTATCCTTAAACACATCCTATCAATGGACAATAATGCTTAATTACTATCTCCTTTTAAATGTACTACTTGCCATTCACTCACCTTCTGCACTGCTGTCACTGTGTCCTTATCCTGATCTGGTCCTGGGAGGCCATTTTTCATTTGGCTCACTGCTTTCTTCATCTTGTTACCTTTCTTTGAACTGTGGAAACATGATAGTGGTTTGACAGGCTCGTCTCTAACCTATGTCTGAGCCAAAATATGACAAGTTCAGTTTTGTCTTAAATGCATCAGTGTAAAATCTGGCATACCTGGTTACTGGGCCGCTATTTTCAGTATTTTTCACCCGAATCTTCTCTTTGGAGACGACGCGTTTCAGTGTCGTGGATGCTGTGCGTTCCTGCATGATGGGCCCCATGTTGCAGGTCGCCAGGGGGGATGTTATTTTGAGTCCAGCACAGTTAAATGATACGGTAGCTAAAGAACCCAACCGACATCTCGGATCAGATACTCTATTCTCAAAATGAGGCTAAAAACACCCATTTTCTCAAAAGTGCTGCAATGCATCATGCGCAGATGTCGACGCTCGGTTCTCCACTGCTGGTTAAACTCGTCCTTGTATTTATCGTCGTCCCGCGTCGCAGCTTGAATACCAGTTCAGCGATTATTTTAATGAATTGTTTGCGGCAGACGTGTCTCTCTTTCGGCTGTCATCCTTCTCGCCATTAAAAATGCTAGACGGTCAAACACCGCATACGCTTTGTTTGGCTCGCCGTCCCAGTCAGATAGGTTTGTTTACCTGCTGCTGACTGGCTAGCAGCTTGTGTCGAAGTGAGCGAGACAGGTGCATCATGGGACTTGAAGTACCGGCACACCAGTCGCTCTTTTAAACGAAATATAGAAGCGCTCTCTGATGAGCCCACTTGCTACTGATAAACAATGAATATAAATGAGGAAAAGGGCAACTCCGTGTTTTAAGAAATAAGTAAAAAATAACGCACACCATTGTTACCGTTAATCTTAAATTACTCTCTCTCCCATGTAACGTCAGTAACATTCTGGCCCGTTTGCAGCTTCCTATTAGCTGTGCGCATGTTAGCAGATCTCCATCGAGAGCACTACACAAACATGTATATGTGCTGTAGCGTTATGAAGGTGGTTACTGGTTACAAATCGGGTCACGGGATTGTGGCCAACAGCGGAGACTCGCACGGAAATACGCAGCACTGATAAATATTACTTTAAATGGAGGATCAAGCAGGCTGCATCCTGCAGCTTAGACCTAACTAAAGCTTCATATCTTTTTATGGTGAGGTGAAGTCAGCGTCTAATTTTATTGAAGCATTTCGCAGTAATACAACTGTTCAGAAAGAGAGAGAGAGAGAGAGAGAGAGAGAGAGAGAGAGAGAGAAATAAGTTTGCTTTCAGGCACGTACTCCCAGGGTACACGCCCACTGTTTCTGTCTTGTCAAATGTACGACAGTTGCTGTTCTTTCAAATGCAATTGCAGCACATTACTGTGCAGTTTTAGGTAAAAAGAGTACATTAATGTTACAGCTGGGCCATTATGCTTCTGTTTACTGTTCATTTCAGCGATGAACTTGACATCATACTAATGAATAAAACTTCATAACTTTCTTTACAGGTGAGGAGGACGCCACTTCTTCCAAAACATGGATACAGGGTGGTTTATTGGACACAAGAGGATTCCCCCTTCAAAATCTGAACAGCAAATGTCCAGCTCTTACAGCAGTGTCTCAAGGCCTAGCATGACCATCAACTTGACTGAAATGTTGCGAGCTGACAAACCTAATGCAGTAAAGAAGCCAATTCCAATCCGCCCCCCAAGCCCCAGAGTCTCTCTGCAAAAGGACCAAGAGTGCCACCGCAGACCCTCCTGTGAACCCATGCCTAAATCCATCATCCGACAACGGTCACATTCCCTGCCTTCTACCACAGAGAAGAAGAAACAATGCAGAAATGTTGGTGTACGCTTTGTTGACTCTTTGGGGCTCGACCTGGAAGACATCAAGCTTTTTAAATCCGGAGAGGATCCGTTTGTACCACATCATGTTACCTTTAGATTGTTGATGGGTGCAGAGTTGGCAGATGGAAGGCATCTGGAGATTTCCTCACCTTACATGAAGCCATATTTTTCCCAACAACCTGGCGACCAGCCAGGATTCCTGCATCGTCTCTGTGAGCAGAAAGTGTGTCTGGAGAGGGTCTTGTGTTTTGAACTTGGTGTCATTGGAATCACCCAGGTCATCAATTTAGATTATGAAAAAGATGTCACTGCTCGCTATTCATTTACAGATTGGAAGAGCTGCACAGAAACTAAGGCCTCATGGGTGTCCAGCATCACCAATACATGGGAAGGAGGAGGGCAACTCAGTTGCGATACATTTCGTTTCCACTTGCCTGTTCCTCCATTCCTGCAACCAGGAGCAGTGTTAGAGTTTGCCATTCAGTACAAAGTCTGTGGGGCTGAATACTGGGACAACAATGATGGCCAGAATTACAAGTTAGTCTGCCATAACTACAAGCTCACTGTGCCCAAAGAATGCAAGGATAGCATGGTGCACTTCATTTAAGATGCTGACTAAAGGTAGAGGAAATCTATTAGAAGCACTTTATGGCTGTTGTAAGCAAGACCTATAAAAAATGTATGACTGTGTTGTCACATAATGTTCATTATGTTAGACAAATGCAAAGAGAGGATTTCTTTGAACCTTATATTCAAGGTTAGCTGTTCTCAGACGCAGGTAAAGTGATATGAACAAACACTAGTGCACTTACACTTGACGCCAGCTTTAGTTCCACTGTTTTACTTTACTGTGATTTCTTTTTTAAAATTGCACTGTATTACTGGATTTTCCGGGCTATTGAAATACAAATTGCACTTTGATGTGGGAACATCCAATGCAGATGACACCCACTGAGTGTTACATAAATATTCAGTGAAACTGAAATAAATGCACTCAACTTCCCTGTTTTCTCCCAGCTGGATATCTGACATAGAAAATTGTTTTATACATTGCAAGAATTTGGTCTGAGCCATTTTACTCTGGATTCAAAGTTTATTTTTGAGTCAAATGTTGTCAAACCAAATGTCCAGGCCATGCAATGAATACAGGTCTTTTAGTGAATGACGAATAAATGCTTATTTTGTTTAACAATAAAGCACAATTGCACATAATGTTCTGCTTGTATCATTTTTAATATTTATTTGTATTATTCATATTCTTATTAAAAGCTCAAGTTGTGGTATGTTTTCAGCTAAATTGGAATAAACTGCTGGGTGGTTTGAAGTAAAGAGGGGCAATTTTTTGGCAAATCTCTCTCTTTAGACTATAAATGTGAGTCCAGTCCGACTGAAGTGATCCTCTTCATTCTCTCTTTTCATTTAAACTGGTCCTCATCAGCATACCTAAAGTGAAATCACTCAGTCACAAACTTCATTTTAAAAATCAGTTTTAAAAATGATTAGATTTTTTTTTTTAATTAAAAGCAGGAATGTAGGAATGATCAAACAGCAACTTCAAGGCTTGTTTAAAGGGGACTTGCCATAATCAAATATCTTTGGACAGCAGATTTGGACAGATAAACTTCTCCATTTGCCCTTGTACTCTTGCAGCTTCTGTTATTCGCTTTCATCCATGTCTTTTTTCCCCTCTTGCCTTCGTTCTGCTGCCTTGTGGGTTGTTGTGATTGGCTATCAACACTCACATAATCAATAATTAAAACTTAAGCGTCCAACTGTGTGCAACTCAACCTGAACCCACCCTAATGTACAACATGCAGCAACTGAACAGCTTCCATGGCTGTCTGTCAAAGCTCATCGGAAATTTAGTTTTTTGGTGCTAACTAAATAATTATTGCTTCGTCTTTGTGAAAGTGGCGACTTGGTCTTAATGTACTATCCAGAACAGAAGTAGATGCGTATTTAGGATAAAATAGGGGAATAACACCAGAGAAATATGCTTCACTTTTCTCAGGAAAACTTTTGAATAACGTTGAATAAAGTTTTTTGAGAAACGCCGCTGAGTTTTAGCACAGGTAGGTAGTAGGACCATAAAACCTATTTGTTTAACACAGTAGGACAGAGGGCAGATTGCGGTACGTTAGGGACGCGTCCTGCGCCTGCGTGGCGAAAGCTTCGCGCGTTTGGAGGTGTGTCGATTGAGAAACTGTCAAAAAAAAAAAAAAAAGAAGTACCATGTCATGTTTTAGAGCCAAATTTGACAACACCGTAAGTAACGTAAAAAATATTGCTAAATAAATGCCGTATCCGCAAACAATTTTAGTTGTAAAGTTTTAGTTGTTTAGTGGCCGCTGACCGTCATGGTCGGAAATTAGTGTTAGCTAGGAGAGTTACCTGTTAGCTAGCATTAGCAGCGGGTATCTCAAGCTAACCCTGGCCTTAAACTACGGAGTGATAAACAGGGCAAGATGTTGGACTTTTGTTTGCTAGAAATACTTTAGCCTCTGTTAAACTTTATGTACAACAACATTTACATAAAGTGTCTGAGGAAGGTTTATGTTTAATGTTGACATAAATCTTAAGCTAACCGTTGAGAAAGTTACATCGTCAACGGTTAGCTACTTAACGTTGAGGTTAATGGTAGTTTTCCATTACAGTCATTCTGAAGACAGGAGAGGCCAAGTGGCAGTAAAGCCGTTCCTCGGAAAGAAGAATGGCACCGGATCAGGACACACGGGTGGGAATGCAATCCTCAAAGAACCTAGCTTACCAACATGACTGTCATTAGCCTAAGTTTGTGTTGGTGATCTGCTGTAGTAGTGAACAGTAAATTCTGATGAACCCTTTTCGTTCACAGTTGGAGAAAATCGTTGATGAGGTGTTAAAGAGTGGGGACGTTCATGCCCTGGATATATTCTTGCAAAGGGATATAAATGAACGGACCCCTACGAAATGTTCCCAACAGTTTCTCAACAAATTGGATAAACTTGTATGCAGGGTAAGATGTGGCTGAGCACACTCACTAATATACCATGATGCTCTGCTGTTTGTAGGTTTAATGAAACCATGTCTATACTGTTTATGTAGAGCTTGGATCGAAAAGATTCCAAATCAGCCAGTTTGGGTCTTGCTGTCATCTACAAATGTGGGGAAAACCTGAAACTACCTGGTGGTGATCAAGGCCTTTCAGGATTAATAGGTCAAGGCCTGATCAAAAAGATAAGTACACATATAATACACACAGGCACACAGTGCTGTATATGTAAATGTACTTAGTTGTTGATTGAACCTGGTTTTATGCACATGGTGGAGTGGTTTGTGAAATGCAGGCAACTGTGGATCCAATGTGGCCCGCGGTGGGATGAGACCTTGTTCAACCTTTCTGAGGACTTTTTTGATGCCTTAATGGTGAGCTAATGTCTAACAGCAAAACACACTTTGGATTATCAGTCATGTCAGTGTCCTCAATGTAAAAGTGTTTTCTTTCCTCTCTGTTACAGGTGGTTCATGAAGCATGCAAAGAGGGTATGCTTGTGCATTGCATTATTTGTATTCCATCCTCAATATGCGTGTTTCCTTTTCACTTAGACTTTTTAGGTTTGGATCCTTGGATGTTTAGGAATCTCATCATTTATCCAACTAATCTTAAAGTCACAGAATCACTTGAATCTCTTTGTTCCACCGATAGAGAGTGAAATTCTCACACTAGTGTCTAAATTTGTAATTCTGATCCCAATATCCCACTTACTTGTAGGCACTGTCAAATCAGGTTTCCCTTGGTGTTGTTTTGTGTCAGTTCACAGTATTACCCCTGTATGTTGTTTGCAGGAACATACAAAATCACAGAGTCCTTCCTGTATCCTGTTGGTCAGTTGGGAGTGGACCCTAGAGTCTACATATTGATCCAGAAGGAGGTTTGAAATAATGTTAATAACTGCATTTTCTGAGCATCGTTAAAAACTGTGAGTCAGGTATTTGTTCGTAAATTAACTTGCTGATAATGTTCTAACAGGCAGTTCGCAAATTTAACTTAATTCTGGACAAAATCCCAGCGGAGCTTAAGAAAGTGAAGAAGATCCTAACCTCACAGGAGGCCTCGGATATCATGTAATTCTTAGTAGTTTCCTCATAGCAAGGATCAGTATTACTCATTTTTCACAATATCTACACATTGTTGAACTTTTGCTTGTGCATCATATTTCTTCAGGATCAAGCTGGCTGGTCAGATATTGGAAGGTGGTGGTAAGTGATAAAATCTTCCTTTTTTTCAACCAAAACCATAAGTAGGCACAAAAAATGCACAACACAGTCTGTTTGTGTCAGATTATGACTTGCAGACAGCCCTGATGGAGGCATTGTGCAGAATGGCCACTCCTGACCAGAGGAAGGAGCTGGCAGATCGATGGTTCAGCATGGAGCATGTGGCCAGTGCTTTTGCCAAGATCCGTGATTCTGAGTTTGAGACGGTAAAATTAGGGAATTTATATCATTAGCATTTAGATTTTGTAGCGCTATTATGGCAGCTTATAGATTTATTAATATTCCAGCAGGTTACATAGAATTTAATTTAAATGTGTGTGATTTCAGGATTGTCGCAAGTTTCTGAACTTGGTGAATGGGATGCAGGGAGACAGGAGAAGGTACATACATAGCATAGCTCAGTGCTTCTGGGGAGCTTGAGGGGTCATTTTGTTTGGCATTCAAAAGCGGAACAGTTCAGTTTAATTCTTATTTCATACCACTGACTCATAATGAGAGAATGACTGGCTTAGTTATAGTTCGACCTCTTTCCCCAGTGATAACAAGCATTCATTGAATAAACATTAAATTCTCCAACTATGTACAGTATTTGGGGGTTGTTGATAGAACAAAGGTAGGGAACACATGTACTGCTGAAGACAGATGCACATAACTGAATATCAATGTCCTCTCTGCACTGTAGAGTGTATTCCTACCCTTGTTTGGAAGTTTATCTGGACAAGTATGAGGTCAGTATCACCAGGATTTCTAAAAACAGTTTGAAATTACAACATTAGTGAAAGTCCATAAATACTTAGAAACAAGTACAGATTCTCTGTCTGAGTCTAAAAGCACATTGAGGACAATAAGATACAACTCAAAATGCCTTTGCCTTCTTTGTTCAATGACAATGTTGCATGTAAAGTGGCATATCACAATCCATAACATACTCCTAAGTCTGTTGGTTTGTGGTTATGTTGTCAGCTGCTAATGCCAGCTGATGAGAAGCTGGAGGAATTCTGGATCGACTTCAACCTTGGCAGCCACAGCATCTCCTTTTACTTCTCTTTGGCTGATGAAGAGGCACAGGTACCTCTGGATTAACGATCAGTTCAAAAAGTGCTGTTTAACCTACAACTATATTTACATAATCAACAGGAGACATCTGTTAATGTCTAACGTAGAGTGGTGTCTCCTTCATGCAGGAGGGCCAGTGGGAAACGATATGTATAAATGAGAATGAAGTCCAGAGCTACACTGTTACAGGTAATCAAAGCATAAAAACAACCGCATTACTAATTACTCTTGCTCAGCCCTTTAGCTGCAGATTTCACAGCCAACACAATTATGTATTAATTATATTCAATGCATCCACCCACCAAGAAAAAAAGCACTTGCCTGTTAAACTACAGGCATTTTGATGCACAAATGGACTTGATATCCCCTTCTGATTTATGCGGTCTGGCCACGTGTATATTTTTTTCTTTAGCTCATGTGGTTTTCACTACTGTATAGAAGAGTGTTTTTTTTTTAATCTACAGAGGAGGGTAAGAGGAAAATCTTGCAGTTAAAACTGTCAGACGTGGTTATCGTCGGTCCTGTTGAAGGATCAAGCATTACCATCCACTTCAGCTCCTCGCTGGACATCCTGCAGGTTGTTTGTCGCATCTATGGAGACAGCAAAAACACAGTAAGCTGAGTAAATGTTAGAGATACAGTTATGACCTTGAGAAGAACTTGGCTTTTAACATTTTTTTTTCAGTTTCAACAGTTATGATTTTGATTAAACACTTCCTTGCTTGTAAAATTTGTAAATTACAGAATTCTTGTTTTGGCTCTAAGCAGAATGTAGAGTTTCCAGGTTAATGATTTACAGTGACAATCATCTCTCCCTGTCAGGACTTTGTGGGAAAGATGAGCACATCTGTGGTGAAGACTACAGTTAAAATCATCATGGAAGAGAACAACTCCCAGGTAAGCAATGGTCTGTTAACACAGTGCTCTCAAGTAAACAGCTGCAATGATTAATATGGTCATTGCAGATACAAAAATATTTTAAACTGTCAATGATTGGGGTGGATACCCATTTATGTGATCGACTGAAGTCAAGAGATGGCCTCAGAGCACACCTGAATTCAAAGGTTAGATTATGTACACTTATGCCCCAGTTATGTCAGTAACTGGGACCTAGCTACAAACAAATAAATGTCATGGTGGTTGCTGGGCTTTAGTGATGAGGTTTATATTAATATGTTACTGTATCAGAAGTGCTTTGAACATTTTGAAAAAGTGCAAACCAGCATTAGAGCTGTCAGATGTTTCTGCTTGTTTCTCCATGGAGGTTGTTCCAGAGAGCCAGGTCTCCCTTGGTGAAAGTGAGAAAAATACTGCCCTGAACCCTTTACCTGCCCTGCCTGCACCTATACGAGTAACAGAGGTTTGTGTTGTATATCAAATCAAATATGAAGCAGTTAAACATATTATGTTTTAACTCAACACATACACATTTGTCAGTGACAACAAACTTTGACAGTTCAGTGAACTCATAACCATACATAACAAGGCTCTTAGAGTGTTTTGGATTTTTGTGGTTGCTGAGTGATTAATGCAAATTCAGTCAATATATAGCTCGTACATTGTAATTACTCCAGGTGCATTAAATGGCAGTTTAGACAAAGCAGTGGTTCTTTCCACTTATTACACTATTTTGTATAACTGGATTTTATGTAACAATATATACTTAAAGCCTGCAAACTGGAGAGAAAGAAGGATTTTATTAACAATGATTAAGAATAATTAAAGCATCAAACTTGTATCATTTATTTGACTGTGAGTGAGATTGTTAACAAATAGTGGTCAATTAAGAAATTTGATTTGTAACTACATACCACTCTGTGTTATGTCTTCATGGAAAATGAAGCAATGAATACACTCAAGAAGTGCAATTGTTGGTTGCATTTCTGCCATGAAAATGTGCAACCAGAATGTCTGTCAAGGCCAGTAGGGGGCGTAGAGAGCAAGGGAACTAACTATCAGATTTAAATGTTTTGCTGACAGGTATTCTTTCATCATTCTGCAAGACACTGTGTCCTTATTGACTGCAGAATTTCAATATTTCCATTGTGTACATGACACTGTGCTATTAACTTCATGTGAAAGCAATCCCATATAAAATAATTATATGGGATCAGTTGATTATTACATTTAAATGACCCATTTAAGGATCCTGTGTGTAGGATTTAATAGGATCTATCAGTGACTTTGCAGATTGGATCCAACTGAATACCCCTTCCCTCGTTCTTCCCTTTTCAAATGTGTCGGAGAATCTGCAGGGGCCTTAAGGTAACGTAAAAACACAAAAGGCCCTCAGCAGAGCCAGTGTTTGGTTTGTCCTTTTTGGGCTACTGTATAAACAGGCTGTGGAAGAAAACCCGCTCACTATATAGATGTGAAGGGCTCCTCCTAAGCTGATGAAACAATTCTTTTTAGGATTATATTTTCTTGATTATACCCTCATGAAAACATGATTATTATTATATTCCATTTTTGCCGATAGATCCCCTAAATCCTACACACTGGTCCTTTAAGGAGGCCACACAAAAGATTCACAGACAAAGTCATTCTGATCTTCCATCCAGATGGCGACCCCAGCCAAGATGAGGATTTCAGAGTCCTCCACCATCATCAGCAACATTTCAGGTGGTATGCCATCAAGTAGGTGGACACTAGAAACTGCGAAGAATTGCTGTCACACCAGATCCTGTATTAGTGCACTACCTTCATGGTATTGTGAGTCCTTAGTAGTCTTTAACAGCATGTCTATTTCACATGCATCAAGATTCTTGTCATATCCGTATTCACAACCACAGTATAATAGCCCAAACTATTCTGTGCAGTTTGCTTATTACTTTCTTTATTCTATCTTTCTTAATTTCTTTTTGTCTGCAAAAAATAAATTAATGCAAGGCAACTATAACGTTGCTCTTTTCTCTCTTGTAGACACTCCTGTCTTGGGTAAAGGGAAGCCACCTCTGGAGATGGTTCGTTCATGTGATAGGAAAGGCAGATTTTACCTGGGAGAACCAAGGATGACTGCTAAGACCTGCAGTCATGACACAACACCCAGCAGCACTAAAGCAGGTGGCATAACAGAGCAGGTATGATACGGACACTGGCTGTGTAAGTGTTTAAAATACTAAACACTGTTCAGTTCTAAACAGCAAGCCAAAAATGTGATCTCACGGTATGCAAAAAGTGATATTGTTTTTTGCTTTTGGAATGAAAGCTTAATGTCACGGCCTCTGTCCAGAGTGATGTGTCTCTACAGAGCTCGGCTTCCAGAAAGGCCAATAAGAACAAGAGTGACAAACTGAAAAAGGTATAATCACCAAATTGTTATTTTATTAATAAAGTTAAGGTAGTTTGTATTGTCTACTTCTGCACAGTATTTCTAAACTTACGATACGATTAAACTATTCACATTCATATTGCCTTTTACTCTTTTTAGTCATTTTATGTATTAATGATTAAGATAATAACCCAGAACCAAGATAATGTTTGAGACTATCGGTCCCAACCAGCTCCCCAAACAGGATTTCTCTTCTACCTGTAAGGCTATGATGTGGCCTGAGAGTCCTGTGTGTATTTTGCATGTTATTTCAGTAGAAGAAAACTTGTATTTACACAAACTACATTGTTCACTTACATTGGTTGTCTCTGCTTTTCCTACAGAACATACCGGTTGCAAAAGCAGTAGAGTTAGTTCTAGCTGGACCGGGAGAAGAACAGACTCTGGGTATTGAGTTGACTTTATCTTAACTCAGAAATACAGCTGTACCATTATTTTTCAGAGACTCTTGAAACCACCCTTGATCTTTTTACTTACAGAGGATAGCTTTGTGCCTGACACCCAACCCAGACTTGTGAGAAACATGTAAGCACTGTGTAGAACCACCACACTCTTTAAAGATCCATTACTATCAGTGCTCTGATGGTAATAATTGGTATTTGTTTTTGCACAATAGGTGTATATACAGTGGATATCACAACGTGTTTATGTGTTCAATTTGCAGATCTAACTGGAAGAAATTGTCAGTTTCTGAAATGCTAATGATGCCCACACAGAAAATAAATACTCTGCCAAGACCTGGTAAGCAAAGAAGCCATCAGATATATTTACTAATTCTCAGACGTTGCTAAACGGTTTGCACATTATATGCAATAACTAGTAACACACACAAGACCAATCTAAGAAAAAAGAATGTTATCAAGCTTTTTTGTTTTCAAAGTCTTTTTTTTTTTTTTTTTAATCTTTAGAGCCTCGTTCTTTAGAGCCTTTGGTACAACAGAAGGAGCACCCATCCTCATCACTGAGATTGTCAGTTCGAGGCTCAGGCTCCATCAGCCGAAAGGAGCTCCATACCGAACTCACCCAGCGCCTGCAGCAGGTCCTCAATGAGAGGAACAAAGATTGTGGAAATCGAGAGCCAGCTGCACCCCAGAGAAAACTGTCTGACACCAGAGAGGACTCTAAAGGCAATAGCTCTGCAGACCAGTGTGCTTCCACTTTGTGTACTCCCAAAGTGCGGCAGGCCCAGAGGAACAGCCTGGCCAAAGGTAAGAGCAAAGGCCAAATGTCACTGCAGGCGGATACTGCTCCAAACAAAGCTCCAGTCAAGGCCCCTGCAACCAAAGCTCTGCAGGAGAGAATACATCCCAACGTTAAGGCTGAAACTAACAGGGCCCTTTCCATCAAAGAGAAGGTATGGAATGTGTAAACTCTAACCAGCTTAATGTCCATTCTAAGATTCTTAATGTTGCATATTGTGAGTCTCACACCTTCTATTGTCTACTCAGAGAGATGCAGAGGTTGCAGGAAGCATGGTGAAGCACATCTCAAGCCATTATGAGCTTGACACCCAATCCACAGGAAAAAATACTGCCGAAAAAATCCGTCAGAGCTGGATTCCTCCTCTTGTTAACAGGTGTCCATGTTGATGGTTGTAGGGCTACATTATGTTGTACTGTAGTAGATGAACAAATGTTATTGCTAGTGTAACCGTGCCACTTAATGACTGTTAGTGCTTTTGTAATAGGCCGATCTTCAGTACAAGCTGGTTTTCAACCGCTAAAGTAAGTAATGATCACCTGAATTATAGTTAGGAGTAAGTTTAAGTTACTTTTCTCCTGCTTGTTTTACTAAAGATGTTATTTATCTGCCATAGAGAGGTGTATCTGGAGCTGTAAGCGTAGTGAAATCCCACAGTAAAACAGCAACAAACTCTTCAGAGAACAGGTAATATAGTTCAATGAAAAGATTTGGGGTAGATTTGAATATTTCAGTTTATTGCATTTTAGAATTAATGTAATGCCTTTTTCCCTGTTGAACAGAAAGGATATTTTTGCATTCAGTATTGATGTACCAGTGAGTATTGTGGTAAATATTTCTAATGTTAGTTATTTTACAGCTTTGGCTGTATTATACAAGAATACATGATATGTCACTGTGGTATTTGAAGTGATTTATTGCTGTTTAGGAAAAGGACAAACCTTTCACTGATACTTCTGCCATATCGAGCAGGTAGGTCTTGTGGGCTAATTTCTTTAAAATGGTAACTTTTTGTCATAGTTTTGTATTAACATAATTTTCTCCATATTGCTTGACAGCAGCATCCATGACTCCTCAGCACTCCACAGCACAGCTGAGAAAGGACAGCTTGTGACAAAGGTATACTTTCGTTGTACTGTAGTGTTTTATTATAAAGTAAATAAATAAAAGTTGAAGTTGGTCGGGACTCGTGTACTGATACAGTTTTGCTCTTGTCAGTAAAAAGGGAAGAAAACACATATAAGGAATAAATAAGGAAATGTTTCTCTTTTTGCAAGTTATGGCTTATTCTTATTATAGGGCCAAGAATTATGCAACAATGACCAAAAAAATTAAACTGCATCATGTGGTGGTCAATAATCATTCTCTCTCTCTCTTTTAATCTGTCTATCTTCCACTACCTTTCATGTTAGGAGAAGGAGAAGCGGTATGTGAAAAAGCATTTGTTCAGTGAGACAGATACAGACTATGCCATGACAGAGGTCAGCTGGCTGAGGGAGTCAAGCAGGAAACCCAAACCTAAAGTTACCAAATATTCAAGGCAGGCACCCAGCAAGCCTAAAGTTGTGCCAGCTCTTATTTCATGTAAGCCCTTAAAGCCACACATTCGTGTGTTCAATCTGAGACTCGTCACAATACGACTGGGTGTTAGTACAATTATGTAAAAGTATTTCTAAGCACAGGATGTTCTTTCTCTCTTTGCAGATGAATCCCTAGAGTTACCACCACCCTCCCCAAAACCTGCAAAGGACAATACCAAACCCATAAGAGTAAGGCAGTATTGTTTTCTTTGTAAATTATCTGCTTTAAGCCTTTAATGCACTATCACAGTCAGCCACAGTGTGTCATTGTTGTTAAAGCAGAAGAAGCACAATGTGAAGGAGAGTGTGGAGCAGCCAAAGAAGACAGTGAAGCCAGCTGCAGCAGCCAACAGACCACATGCAGCAGGCGGGAGGCCCAAGAGGGCTGCAGCCACCTCTACCAAGAGCTACAGGGAGCCAGATACTGATGACAGCCAGTCAGAATCAGAGAGGCCTCTTGTTCCCAAGGCAAAAGATCTCCCCATATTTTATATCACTTTTTTTCTCTTTATTTTCTTCTGAAATACTTAATATAGTTATTTTTCTTTTTGTATATCCACATGACTATGAAACTAGGTTTGTTTTGATAAGGATATTCTATCTACTGTATCTATCTGAAGTATTTAGTAATGTGGATTTTCTCATAGCGTTTACCATTTTGGTATTTTATTGAATAAAATAACAAATCAGTGTGGTCAGCATTAAACAGCATGGAACAGACATCTTAACTCCAAATAGTAATAATGATAATAATAATAATGGTACCATCTTTCATGCAGGAAGAAGTGTTACGTACTGTGTACTGTGTACACAGTCGCATTATCAAGCATTCATGTTGAAACACCATGTTTTCACAGAGTGCTAGTCCCCCCCCCCCCCCCCCCCACTCACACGCTCACACATTTGGATCTTAAACACATGAATTTCTCATTGCGGAGGTCAGGAAAATTGTCAGTGTTTTAATTAACTACTTTCTTTATAATTAAATAAAGTAAATAAATAATTATTTATAATTAACTATTTTAATAAACTACTTAAGCAAAAATAATCATTAAAAAAATGAAGAAGTGAATGGTAGATTTAATTGAAAATCCTTGATGTTGATGGCAGGTATCACGTATGATACTTCAAAATTTCAGTTTGACACATTCCACATCTCCAGTAGACAAGAAAAAAAAACACTGGGAAAGTTGAATATATCTGCTTTTGTATGTAATATTAGAAAGAAAGTAGTTAATTATAGTGCTATTGCAAAGAAACTAAAATCATACTTTCTTTTTCCCTTAATGAATAGTACTCCTTGCCTCATCATCTGGAGAGTACTGAGAGAACTCATGAGGCTCCTCACATGAAGATGAAAAAGTCTGCCAGCAAACAACCATCCAAAAGTCTTGTGAAGCTAGAGAACAACCATCATAGCAGGCAATCAGAGCCAGAGCCAATGTCAGAACAGCCATCCGCTTCCAAGGTAGAGGTCATAGGGTTTATATGTCACTTTATCCTGGTAAAAAAAAAATATATATCTATGGTGCGTTCCATAAAGCATCTGTATGTCTGTGTTTATTGGAAAAACACATACGTATTAAATCATGCTCATACTATCAGATAGCAATTACCAATCACCAATCAGAGGTTCTGTTTGTTTGTTGTGGGACTGTACAACTAAAGTGTTCCAAACATGAATATGATTTAATTTTATCAGGCAAAGCAAAAAATGTGAAAACACCTACCACCAAACACCTGTTTTAATGTTGTGACTGACTTAGTCAAGCCATGGAAAATAATTGGAACTACAAAATAAGTTTTAAATCACATTACTGGTGGTGTAGAATGAGCTCACGGATATACACTGCTCAACAGCCACAACATTAAAACTGGTTACCTGTTTTAATGTTGTGGCTGATCGTGTACATCTGAGTTACAGTAAACTCCACAGATGGTTTCAGTTGTTCTCCAATCATCATATACTGCGTTTAGAAACTCAAACTGGCAGGGCAAAAACATGGGGTGGAAATAAAATTGGCGTTTGGCAGGCAAAGGCAGAGAGAAGTTCAGCCACAGGCAACTTTTCTCAGCTGTAAAGCTTGTTGACAGTCCACATGTCGTGTTAGTTTACCATACTTAGCTCTGAAGAATATACAAGACTTCTGGGTCGTTGCTGATTATATTGTTTGCACTGTCAATGGATAATAATATACATTTTGAATGTGGTCACTGTGGAAATCATTTTAACATCAGAGCTGTCGTTACAGTAGACTGTTGCAACAATATCCCATTACATTTTGCATTTGTCTGCCAACAGAAATATGTGGTAGACCAGCAGGGGAAGAGTGAGAAGACCTGATGATACTATATTTAGTTGATTTTCAGTTAATGATCCCATTTAGAAAATTCTGGTTATATATATATATATATATATATACACATATATATATACACATATATATATACATATATATATATATCAAAATCTTCTCTCCATATTGGATAACTGATTTACATTTTAGCAGATGCTTGTGGTTTATATATTTACAAAATACACATATTTTATATATCCACATGCGATGTGGATATATATTTACATATTAATTTAAACAAAGAAAGAATGTATGTAGTCCTAAGAAGATGCATAAGAAAATGTTGTGCTGGTCTGTACAAAAAGATACATATGCACATATCAAGATACTGTAGGGCGGCATGATGGGAAAAAGACACTGTCCTGACCATGCACGTGCATGTTATGGGCCTGAATGGGGTTTGTGCTTGCTGTTCATTATGTATAACAGGAACATTTTGTTTTTCAGAAACAGAGGCCTGCGAATGTTCCTCAAGAAACTTCGAAGTTAAATAAGAAAAATGTCGTCCCTGTCCAAGAACAGATGAATGCATTGAAAGATTCCTGGGCTGCCCGCCAGACCTCGTTCTGTCTGTCGCCTCCTTTCATCGAGAGGATGAGATGTAAGACTCTGTGGAAAGCCACTCGCCAACATCAGAGTTAGATAACAGTCATTTGACTCCTTTGACATCAGCTAATGTCTATTGCATGTTTCATGGTGGGTCAAATGGTTTATTAATTCCATCACAGTGGCCACATATATAATTAATAGCTGTTTTGACACTTTTGTGGCAAAATTTTTTTTATTCAATCAAATATTGCTTCTGCTTAGATTCCACTTATGGTTAATTGTACAGCAAGATAATATTTGGTTTTCACTTAGTATAGCAACACTTCCTGTGTAGTTAACTGGCTCAAGAGTGAATGAAAGAACCTTTGGTAATTATTCAGTCACATGGAGGGCCTAAGTTCATCTCAGTTAACTTGGTTTGTAGCTGATAAAGTGGGCGCTTGTTGTATTTGAACATTACAGAGGTTTTGAATTTATGCAGCCTGATATGACCATTGGTACAAATTAATATTCTTCACCCAAAACTAACATTGTTGCCACCATTTTATATAAAGTATTTACTTAGACAGTTCTGTGTTAGATATTTTGTATTAGTACCTATAA
Source organism: Toxotes jaculatrix (assembly GCF_017976425.1). Taxonomy (NCBI): domain Eukaryota; kingdom Metazoa; phylum Chordata; class Actinopteri; family Toxotidae; genus Toxotes; species Toxotes jaculatrix. The sequence continues at coordinate 14,430,014 of NC_054395.1, read as the reverse complement.
AGGCGTAAAACATTTGGTATTCTGTTTGCACAAGTTGCATTTTCACTCTGACCACCTTTATGCAGAAAGTTTTTAAAACTCTTACATAAATGACCCTATTGCTCTCCAACCTCTTAACTGTAAATTGATATGTAGAAAAGCATGTATAAATTGACCTTTTACACTCTGTCCACACTCTGAGGCCAGCTGCTTGAACATCTGTGCTTGTTTTGGACCCTCACAGCTGCCGAGAGGTCAGCTCCAACCTTGGGATTGACCTGCTCCCCTCTCCTCACCCCGCGGGGTTCCCCACTCCCTGCCTCCCCTGAGCCTGCCTTCCACGACACCCCCTCGCCAGTCCTGCTGCTACCCAAACCTCGTTCAACAGTCAGCAGTAAAGGAAACCTCAAGCTCTCCTCTTTCTACAGTGCAGAAAAGAAGCGCAGCACAACCAGGACGCAGTCCATCCAGCCTGTGCCCTCTCTCCCTTCACTGCGAGGTCAAACCCTTGCACCCAATCCTCCCTTTGGTTCTAGCGCAGCAGAGGTAAAACAGCACCTTTCTGACATCTTATGTAGTCATGGATTCTGTGTCAAGTCTTAGAATCACATTCAAAGAATTCATTTTTACTCTGATGATATTCTTATATACTGTACTGTATATCTGGGCAGTGTAGACTGGAATATGTTATAGTTGTCAATTGCAACTAGACTTGAATCTCATGAGTGGCTGGGAGTTCCCTGGTATTTAACACGTTTGAGTGAATCACACACCTTTACACTACATGGAGGTCACTGACGTCACACGATAGTCATGTGAGAATCACTAGAGTGACATGAATGGAGGTGTGAATTATTAGATGACTGAAGGCATTCATGCACAGTAACCTGGAACGTAAGGAAGTAGGTTTGTGACCTGAGCGTTGCTATTTGAAATTCCCAGACCAGCTGAGAAAATGTGGGCAGGGAAAGTGAAGAAGTAACACTTCCCTCCCTACACAACCATTTTTGAGGTTTGAGGGTCTCGTCTTCAGCAGTATTTCAATCTCAGACTGCTCCATCCGTACCTGCTAGCAGTTGTCAGGGTTAACATTAGATGACTGTGATTATCTCAGGGGTGAATGTGCGGAAACCATAAATCTGAAGTGGCCATTTGAGAAATTCATCTTTACCTAATAAATACATCATGTATTTATGTAGAAACTGTTGGAATTACACATGATGTACGGAACAATTTAGTAGCATGATTAAAATGACCTATTTAACTCTAGGCAGAACTGATTATAGCGCTGCAACACTTCATCTGTGCCTCTTAATGCACTGTGGAAAATGTCTTTATCATTGTACTGTCCCTAATTCATGACAGGCATAGTGATTAGATAACCAGTAAATGAGATGCCATACTTCTTCTTGTCCATCATTTTCTCATCACTTTCTGTCCTGTCATCCTTCCCTCTATTTGTTTCCAGCTAAGTCCAATTCAGCGCTGTCTATCCCCAGCACCTCGGTCTCCTTTGTGTCTGTCCACTCGGCCCCTGTTGACGTCCACACTCTCTGAGCTGGAAAAGCCGTCTATGCAGTCTCCTCCTCAGTCACCATTCCCTGAAGACACTGTCAACCATGGATGCCTTTATGGCTTTAGTAAAGTGTCTTCAGTATCCCAGGTTTCACTGAGCCAATCATCCACTAAGTCATCAGCGCTCATTAGCAGAGTTAAGGACAGCTCCAGTGCTGTTCTCACTGTGTCTCATAGAACAGAGGTAGGGAGGGTTTTACTACAGTTAACGTTTTATGATTGTATGATAATGATGCGATGGATGAATGGATGATTGGCAGCATCGAAAGACCTCTAATAAGTTACTGAGTTACAGAGGACTAATGCATTACTATCCACCCTCTCAGAAAACACCTCCTTCAGACCAAGACATAAAACCTCCACAGCTGCATATCTCAGGTAAAAGACCTGTTGTGTTCAGCTTGGTCAGTCCTAGGTATAAATGTGTTTTCCAGTTACTACAATCTAATTCCAGAGCTAGATTTCCTCTACTATCTAAACAACTTTATAATGAAGTGGAAAATTACATCCAATGAAATAGTCATGATGAGCGCAAATTCCCTCAACTTTAGAGGAAGTACCTTTTTTCAGAAACAGTCATAAACAAGGTAATGTATTGTAACTTGTTACAGGACCGAGTCGCAAGCGGCGAATCCCCTCATCCAGTAATTCCGAGGAAGATGAGAAGGAAGAAGGGAAGAAAAGCAAAATAAGAGTGCAGCCTTCTCCTCGGATGAAGCCAAGGAAGTTGTTCAAGTCCTGTAAGACGTGTTGTTTGTGGGTAATTAGTGGTAAATTCTGTCAGGGACAACACCACGTCCAGATGGAATGATAGCTAGAAATCAACCCTTCTCATGCAGAAAAACATTCATAGAAGCATTATGAATGTCACTACATTCATTTTCAGCAACATGGGCAGTGTGTGCCATCCTTTCATAAATCAACAAACCTGTTTTTATTGGTTTGAATTTTATGTGTGATCCTCTGAAATTAAGGTTGGCTGGATCCCATGTGGCATCGCTTGATAAGTTACTTTTTAAATCATCATTTACACAATATATGCTACGCAATTAACACAATACAGAGGTGCTTGAATAACATAACCATTCTCATAGTTTTACCTCTAATATTGGCAATGACACCTTCGTAGGATAATACTCCTATTTCCTCATTGTTGCAGCAACAGGACGTCATGGTCAGGTCCACACCTGGGGAGAGCAAGGTAGTTTAGAAAAGGAAGAAGGGGAGCAGGCCAAAGGATAGAACTTTTAAAGTTACCAAAGAAAGAATATCAGAAGAATGTCAGAATACCAAGAATAAGACTGTAAGAGCTCATGGCTCAGGGACACTTTTCCCCAGTTTTTATCAGGCAATTTGACAAAGAATAGACCTTTTGATGAGAATCTTTTTCTGGAACTGGTGTCTGTTCACTATTAGAAATGCCAAAAGGTTAAGTTGCCTTAGAATAAAAGATAATGTAATAGTTACACGTGAGCTACATTTTAATGTGTCTGCTCCAGCCACCTTATGCTTTCGGATCATCCATCCGTCTGTCCCATTCTTGTGAACGCAATATCTCGGAGAGGCCTGGAGGGAACTACTTCAAATTTGGCACAAACATTCACTTGGACTCATGGATAAACAGATTGGAATTTGGTGGTTGAATTTTTTTCTTTCTTTTTTTTTTTTTATAATAAGTCTCAATGCAGTGGAAATGTTTGTTCTCAGTGCCTTCTTTTTTCAGTTTGAAAGAAAGCACAATTTGCAACTGGGTATAATTTAAATAAGAGTTTTTTTTTGTTTTTTGTTTTGTTTTACCTAGAATTGGACTCTGAAGCAGTCTTTCCTAACGTATCAGTGGGTCTGTCTGTTATCCTCAGTTGCTGAGGTGTCTGCTGATGGTGAGGTGAGCCAGGTCATGTCCTCTTCCCACACAGTGAGATCTAGCCACTGGGAGGCTGAAGTGACGGGTGGAGATGTGGCCGAGGATGAGGATTTGGAGCCTCCAGGAACTGGTGTAAATCCGAGTATCATTTGTCAGCAGTTTAGCTCTGAGCTAAAGAAGAAGTTCCAGGTTGGACACACACACAAACAAACAGTGACACACATTTATACAGTCACCAAAGCAAGAGAATCTGCAGCAGTACCTGACTTACTGACTCTCTACATTATGTAGTTCCCCTTTTTATGAAGCGGGTTCAAAATGGATCTTAACACCACTAAAAATAATGTGTTATGTTTTAGGCGTGACTGCCATGTGTGTGAAGCAGTGAATATTAATATAATATATTCTCACAACGTGTCTTGAACGCATCCCATCTCTTCGCAGCTCTATTTTTAATAATCCTGAGATGTTGCTGAATGATGACCTTGCTGAACCACCATTTCTTGTATGTTTGTATTCAGAACCGTTACAGGATGATAGAGGTTTATAACAAGCAGTCTTTGAAGACCGTCCAGCAGCATGTTTCCTCCCTCAGTGTGCAAGTTACCAAATACAGGTCAGTTAGTCTGTAATTAGGGTTGTAAGCAAAACATAAAGCTAACCTTTCCATCCACAGTTCTCACTGGCCAATAGAGTACAACAGTAATGTGAACATTTGACACTTTTTGCCATCACGATGCAGCTCAATGTAACGGCAGGTTGCCAGCCAGTTTGTTTCTTAGAGAAAATGATGATTTACGCTGTTAGTACTTGTATGTTTTGTTGTGTCTTCCTGCAATCAGAACACTCTGCTTTTTTTTATTTTTTTTGTTTGCAGTGTATTTTGGATTTCCATTTCACTTGTTAATTCGCTCTCCTTTGTGCAGCACTCAGAGGCTTGAGCAGTTTCAGAAGGTCCTTTTGGAAGAGATCCACAAATTGGAGCAGGATGACACTGTGCTGAAAAACATGGAGAGGGACCTGACTGTAGGTCACTCTGTGACCCAGAAAAACACACACACATGCACGAACTAACTGTTTAACAGTTCAAAGAGAAAGTAATATTGCTAGAAGAAAATATCTTATTTATTTGAATGTTCAGTGAGATAAGACTGTCACTAAATATGGTGTGTTGTTGGTGTTGATTTGACCAGTGTCTGAGCAGTGGTCTCTGTTCTTTCACAGCTTTACTGGAAAAAACAGGCAGTGGCTTTCCATTCTTACAAGGAGCAGGAAACCAAGAGGTGAATTTCAGTTGAATAACATGCTTGTTTATTCTGTGGAACATGGATTAATAAGCTTGACTGGAAAAGAAGTTTTTCCTCAGGCTTACCATCATATGCTGGATATGCACCCTAAAGCGCAAGCTATTTTTTTGGTCAGTGCTTCTTCATATGACTAAGCTGAGTTCACTTATTTTTATTTAGCAAGCTTTCCCCTTCTATTATCCACTGCTGGTCTGACGGCAAACAGCCATTCTGGCTGGAATACTTAGTCAAAGGCAATGGGTATGACAGAAATTTACTGAGATCATAATGACAGCCAGATTCATCAACATGCCTCACCTCTCTTTGTGCTTTAATTAACATGTATAATCCAAAACGTGTCCTTTCATAAGAAACAAAAAAAAAAAAAAAAAAATTTGGATGTAAACATTGTTTCCTCATTTTCTTGACTTAGCTTAAAAAACAAAAATGCAGTTTTTGAATTGACCCCATTCATTGCGCCCTTTGTCCTCATATATAAAAAAAAAAAACCCAAAAAACATTAAAATTATTCCTCTGCCTCCATGATTCAGAGGAGTGATGGTTTTAGGTGGCTGAGCTTCCCCTGGTCACTGACAGTAGATTTTATTCAGTCAGAACCCATTATCTTTTCCCTCAGTGTCCCGTCCCTACTCGTTTTTGGCCACTCAGGCACAAACCCCTGTTGCCATACAGCAGAGATTTTATGTGACATAATTACAGTAAGTGACTTTTGTCTTTATTGCAAAGCTTTTGACCATATTTTGTCAGCGGTCTTTAGTTCTTTGTCATCCTGCCGGGTAGTTCCATCTTGACCGATTCTGTGGTCACATAAATGCCCAGAACTGGAGAATTTATTTTTCATAATTTATTGTCAGAGCCAGGTTTTCTGCTTAACTAGACACTGTTAGAAATATGTCTGATTCTAGTTTACGGACATTCAGTGAAGTGGTTCAGTGGTGGACTCTGTCAGTAGTGGATTCATATTGTTGAGATATACCACGAGAAACATGCAAAGCAAATCAAATACAGCTTTATATGAAGCCACTTCGGTTAAACTACTCAGCTTACCAAGTACTGTAATGTCTGGTAAACCAGAAGTGCACTTTTTGAGAAGTGGTACGTTTCGTGTTTATCAGTATTTCCCACGTTCTTCTTTAACCCACACTATATTTCTATATTTATTTTTCCTTAACCTTCACTGTGTGTTCTCCCACCGTCCTCTGCTTCCCCTCAGAGGACGGTGGGAAAGGTGGATTGCATGATTGTCTGTCTCCTTCCCTCCAGAAATGAGGCCCTGAAGAAAGCCCTCCAGAGTAACACGTGTGCCAGCTTGGAGTACGAGCAGAGAATATTCACATCCCAGGTTTGACTGTCAGGCCTGAACTTCACAGCTGACCTCTAATACGAGCTTTATCGTGCTGCTCAAATCTTAGGCTTCTAACTAGCTTTGTGAATCCGGAGCTGAGTTCTCTCTGAAAAAAAGAACATTTATTCACTGTTCATCTGTTTTTTTAAAATAGAACGTGTCACCTCTGCCTGTCAACCTGTCTGTCTAATCATTTTTCGCTGAGTGGCCTTTGCAACATTTTGCTTATCTCATTGTCTCATGTGTCAGCTCCTCCCCTGCTTTTGTCCTAACTGTCATATTCTGTGTTCCCACCCCTAAAACCCTGCTGCTCTGCCTGCTGTTTTCAGATGTCCCTGATCAGAAAAGATATGAAGTCAGTTCAGGATAGGCTCCTCAGTGAGATGGTGAGTGGACACGACACAGGTTGGATTAGACCTGAACCACTAGTTTGTCTTTCATTTTGTGTCCTTCACTCTGTCGGCAGAACAAATGCTCCATTGAAAGCCAGTACGTAACACGCAGCCTTGAGAGACCTCAGATGGTGTTGTGTAAGGTTTGACATGAAGCATCTTTCCATGAATGTTTCTTTGTGCTTGTGTACCTTTTGTAGCAAGAGGGGGAGATCAAGAGTGTGAAGAGAGGTCTGCATACTTTGTTTTTCCCTGATGGAGCCAGGTTTTAAGCCCAACAAAGTCCTGTGAGGCCGCTACACTACAAACAAGGTCGTGTATTTCACCGCACGATCCACACTGTGCTGTGTGGTGGGGCTGTGCTGATTTCACATCAGAGTGTTTGGCTGAGGTGTTGATTTTTCCAGGTTCTGCTTTTAATGTATTTGGTTTATTCTGACCTGGACATGTTATTGCTACATGATTGGTTCTATACAAAATGTAATGCTTTTTCTGATATTTATTATTTGATCACATTTATAGAGTTGGTCATTTTTAGTGTTCTTTGAAAGCAAGTGCAGGTAATAAGCTTTATTTGGGTCTTTAATTTTCTTGGTTTTGTGATATTTTTTAATACAAATTCCTAATTTATTCATGTAGCTTAGTTAAGTACTGAAAAATGAACAATTAAACCTTTAAAATGTTAAATCCATCAGTTGTTTTTAAATACCTGTTCAACTCAATCCTTAATTGGAAATAAAATTGTTAAAAAGAAAATGAGATAAGCCGTTCTTAAAAAAGACTTTGTATTTTGAAGACAAGTAGTGCTTACAAAGGTATTTCTCTTTTCAGTGAAGACATTTGACAGTCCCATTCAGATTGACATACTGTATGTACAGTTAATATCAAATTCGTCCCCAGTACCTCCTCCCCCAGACTGCACAGTCTTTACACAGTCCAAGTGACACATTATTCATCAGTTAAGAAAAGGTGAAGCTGGTCACATGCACAACTTCTTCCCACTACACGGATTCACCCCGCCTTGTCAAACATGTCCATGAAATAGTAAAAAAAAAACAAAAAAAACAACACTGACTGAATGTGACAAGATTGTTTTTTTTTTTTTCCCCTCCGCTCTCGTCCTGAGAGTCAGAGGCTCCACCAAAGTCCTCTTCCACCAGCCAGCTTCCACGTGGCGACGTCCAGCAGTCTCCAGGACACACTGCCGCAAACGTAACCGTCATCTTTTCTCCCACACCCGTGCCCTCATACTGATAATATGATAGTCAAGGGTGCTGGAAGAATGTTAAAGACGCGCCGAAGACGAAAAAAGGCTTCAGGCTCTTTGAGCTGTCACTCGCTGAGCAGCTTGTAGCAGCTTCAGAAAAATTTCTAAGCTCAGCATTTCTTCACAGAAGAAACTCCCCACTTTCATGGCCGGTGGAACCTGGAGAGAGAAACATTGCGGAGAAAACGCTGTGTGTGAAAAGGGGGAACGGTACAAATTGTCAGAGCAGAAGGTGCCTTTGTCCTCACACCCGGCTATGATTGCAGCTATTAATCAGTTCCGTGGGGCTATTTTTAGCACAGTCATTAAATGCGCTGCGGAGCTGGTCATGTATACTCTCTGTCCCCGCCACCCTCCCTGTGGGTCACTGTTACAACTCACAACAAGGACCCCCGCTTTCCAAACAAGCTTAACCAAGGACACAGTGGCATTTTATCATTTCTCTCTCCCTGGCAGTACAAGCTCTCCAGAGGACGACCCCAACCCCCCCCCCCCTTCAGAAGCACTCCCATCTATCTTTAGCTCCTCCTTGCTTTCTGGATGAGCAAGGAGAGCTAAATTTAGACCACTGCAGCCAAGAATAGAGCACGCATGCACGCTTTCCCAAAACATGCACTACACACAGACGCACACCTCAGAATACTGACCTCGTTAGGTGTTTGCTTGAGGCGTGCACTTCCATCTCGGTGCTTTTGAACTCGTTCAGCTCTTTTCGGATTGCAGCCTGTGGAGCGGGGGGGGAGAGGGAAAAACAGCATTAGTGCATCCCTAAGTGCATCCTGAGCCACTGGGGCGCTGCAACCTTTGAGCAGCAAAGTGACTGCAAGAGGAGGAGAAAATATAGCAGGGGATTTGGATAAGCTGATAACAGCATAAATGCAGTCCTGATGGTCTTGATGAGCAGTGGGTCAAAGAACTTGGGGAATTTTGTTATCAGACTGGCCTAAATAGTAGACTTGTTTGGGTGATAAATCCAAGCGATTAGCAGCAGCAGTACTCAAATACTCTTAAAAATAAATAGTACTTGTTGTGTGTGTGCTTCAAATTAAAAACACACCTTGTCTGCTGCCGAGAGCCGAGTCCACGGCTTGTCTGCTCTCCTGTCATAGTCCTGAGCTTTGGCCACCTCCACGTAGTCACTGAAGCGGATCAGAATCTTTCTGTCTCGCAGTTCATCTACCGTGGGCCTCTGGTTGAGCTGGAACACACAAGAAACAATGGACAAGCATTTATAGCTGGCCGCTGTTAAGTTTGAATAAAGCAGAGTGGACTATATATGGTAAATACTCAGTAGTTATGTACCTTTCTGTTTAGCCGCTGTTTGATCTCCCTCCTCTCCTCTTGCTCTGTCTGGTCATTCCTCTCTGGAAAAACAAACAAACAACCAAATCAGAAATCTAGAGTATATCAGCAAGTAATCATCCTTAAATACATATTTAACACACATTACAGGGTATTATTTAATTTAAATGATTAATGGGCACAGAGCCATCATCCATTGTGAAACTGAATTTAAGTGAACTGTAAAAAAAAATAAATATGTAGGCCATTGCAAGTACAGATTCAGCTGCTTCCACCTTTAACAGGGTTCACAGTGAAGAGAGGGAATGTGCAGTCATGCGTTCTTTGGCTCCTGAATAATGTACTACAGTGCTACACATCTGTGCTATCATTAATGCATTATTTTTGCCGTGTTTTATGTGTGTTTCAGCTCTGCTTTTACATAACTATATTTTTTAAATTGTAAATATTAGTATACCGGTGAGGAGGTGGTAGTTTGGACACTTAAATGTTTGAACTCACGTTTCAGGATGTTCCGACTCTCCAGTTCCTCCACATTTGGTCTCTGGCTCAGCCTCCTGCGGAGAAACACCAACACCACGTTTTGAACCATTCTGACTTCAGCTGTCCCTGTCCTATCCTCTTTAAACCGGCTGTAGTTTCTTCACTGTGCGCGTTCTCGAAAGGAATCCCCTATGTCTCCATCTCGCATCCAAACCGCGGCTGTGATGCTTCGGCAGAGGCGCTCCCCACATCTGGAATAGTCAAAAGAAGCGCGATTCTCCCGGTTGAGGATTCTCCACCAATTTATTTTGCGATTTCAAGACGCTGCATCTCAGGTGCAGCTGCCGTATCGCGTTAACTATACACCGCAGAAGCAGCAGCAGCGGCACGGACACTCCTCTTTACTATCCGCCACCGACTACAAGCGCTTTTGAACTGGGTCGTGATGGGCTGCTGGGGCGCGACTCCCCCAGTTTCCCTGGTTACTACATGCATAATTTGTAGGAGGCGGAGTCTCACAGACTCCCACTCACGGCATCCCCAACCTCCTCCTGATCTACTCTGGGCTACTGGCACACTCATTTTACCCATGTTGTTGCACCACCTCATTTTAATTTTAGTCACGTATGAAAGATTTTAATTATATATATATATACATATTTTTTGTTAGGAAGGAAAATAATCTAATCAAACCAGGAATAAAATATTTGATAGGTTCAAAACACTATAACCTATTTTATGATCTAATACAATTCCAGTCTCTTCTTTGGTCTTATGACCAGGTTTAAACACTCAGATCACACTTAGTTTATTTATTTCAAGCTGCCAGGTTCCCTTCACCATCAAAGCATCCAAAAGGTCTCCAAAATCCAATGTTTTCCCGGAGTCTGTTGTGCATGTGAACTGTTCATACTGCGTGTAAATAATAAATGTGAGCTGCACAACAGGGCTCAGCTACAGACAGCATGTGGCAAACCCCACACAGCACACCTCCAGAGGTGGAAAGGACAGAGAGGGCAGAATGTCGCCACGCAGCAGGACTCTCTTTATCCCCTCACCTGAGCTTACATTGGACACTTTATAGTTCTGTCCTGTAAAAGATCAAAGTTAGGTCACATGTACTGAGACACAGACACAAAAGCAGTCCTGGTTGCCCAATGCCTATGTGTACATCTTCACTGACGGGCAATGAATAGCTAATAAAATGATTTTAAACCCTGTTAATACAGTTTAAGTGGGAATTTAACCGGCTTAAACCTACACTTGTGTAACAACAGATGCACCAGCGCTCAGCTGCATTATGTAAGAATAGTTTATCCTTGGTTTGTTTTGTATGTGTCAACACTGGCAGGAAAAAAGAAAGCAATGTTCACAGAAAAGTATGTAATTTTCAACCCCTCCCAAAACACTGTGTTTCTACTCAATACTGTACAACGTGAGAATGAGCACAGGCAAGCAATCAGTCTCTGTTAATTAACACGTGTGTGACTAGACATCCAGGAATAGCATGAGGAATAATTCAACCGTTTGGCTTCCCTAGTGAATTCTCTTCTGAGAAATGAGATTAAAAATGGAACATAAACACCAAGAAAGTTGTCTGGGACAATTTCAGTGTTTTACACCCAGTCAGTTTGTAGGAATTTGGAAAATTTCCTCCTAAATGCTTTATTATGAAAAAAAAAAATCTAAAAAAAAAAAAAGATGTTTTTCTACTGTTGGTTTTTTTTTCTGTTACCTTCTCTGTTAGGTTTCCCTTTTGATCAAAGTAGTTTTTAATTAAATCAGGCGTGTTTTCTGTGACTATCTCAAAATCTCATCAGGTGGAGAACAGCGCAGAACGACAAGTCTATTCCTTCACGACTCTTCGATAAACAAGCTGAGTGACGAAGTGTTCCCATACCTCTGACAATGTCACATTTTAAACAGATGAAACAGAAAATCACTTCCAACCAAAGCCCCAGCGAATACAGCCATCCACTGTATTATTGACCAGGTCGTCGAGTTGCCTAGCAACAACAGTTGGTATCTGTGAGACAATAGAATCTTCCTGCAGAAATTCTCACTTCTCCCTAGCAACACACTAATGGGGATTTTACTATTACACACAGAGGGGTATGTGCTTTACAGGGAATCTGTGGCTATTTTTAGAAACAGACTGCTTACGTTTTTTCCGTCTTTGTCGCTGAGCTGCATAAATCAGAGATCACTGTCAATATTAAACACTGCTTCGGTAGCAAAGTCAGATTTTCTTCTTCGAGAGCCAGATGAATCACAAAATATTATTACTCCGTGCTGCTCTCAGGTGATAGGAGACACTTTATTTGTGATAACTGAGAATATCACCACAGGAGACAACACACTGACTCACTGCACCGGTTTCTCATTCTCACCCACTGCTTTCTGCATCCTGATTCAGGATACAATTGCAAAAAAAAAAAAAAAAAAAAGATTTTGAAAGGCATCCCCAAAATGCCATGATGACGCATAAACGCCTGTAGGCACAAGGGTTTCCATTTGCCAAGATGTTCTGCAATAAAATACGAATGGAATAGAAAATCTAGCTATGCCAGCCAAGGGAGGAATGAAAAATCCAAACAAAAGAATGAAAAAAAAAAAAAAACCCAATGAGTGGGTGGCAGAGGCTCTCCATCTTTTATTTCTGCTGCCAACTGTGCAAGGAGACAAAATTGGCCTTTCCCAGCTTTCTTCCTTTTTTCAAGTACAGTAGCAGGCACCCACCTGCTCCTCCCCCTCCTCCCCCTCCTCCCCCAACTCCCATTATTTCTGCTGATACAACTCCCCTACAACACATTTGTGGAGAGGAGGGAGTGTGTGGGGAGATGCATTATTGAACAGTGTCAGGAGCTAAGATTAGACACAGCGGAGCGAGGCTGTAGCACAAGTGCGAGGTGGGGAGTCTAAAGATAGAAAGGTCATCTATCACTGACACAATGGACAGACAAGGTGTCATTATCCACCATAAGTGCTAATGGCATCTTCTGCTTGATTGGCTGTGAACATAGCAGTGGCTTTTCATCGTGAGCTGCAGATGGGATGGAAATAAGAGCCGGTTGAATCTAAAATGGGAGTCACACAGCGAAATCCAGAGGAGTGTGTGATGGATTGTTTTGCAATTCAGTATGCATGCCCAGGGGAAATGAGCTTTTTTCCTCCAATACGTCTCCCCTCCTCTTCACCGCTCTGAGCTATATTTAGCCAGGATTTCCCCCCACCAAAATGGTGCAGTATGCCTTCAATATATGCCTACACTGTACTGTAGGATGAAATTGCATTTTTCTTGCATAATGCTTGACACTGTAGCTGAAGTAATGGCATTCAAATGACTTATTTTGTGCTTAAAACTTTACAGATGGTGGCAGTGATAACTCCAGACCAACCAAAGTAGCAGAACTGAGCAGCTGCTTTTTCATGAAGCCTTTTACAAGGATATAAAATTTACGCTGCTGCTCAAAGTCCTGGAGCAGTGCAAAGGTTTTAGATTTTTAGCACATAGTACACAAGTAAAACTGCTTTAAGAATCCTTGTGGATCCTCCTGAGGCCATTAATTTATTCTGTCCTTGTAAAGAAATTTAAACGGATATAAATCTTTTGAAATGTGTGCTGTGTAGAATTAGATCTTTGAATAACAAGCAGCTTCTCTCACTGCTGTGCCACAAGTGGAACCTCTCTGTCTTTTAAGCATTGACCCTGCTAGCTCTTATGCAAGCTACAGTTATGCTCTATCCTCACCTTTACATAAGCTGTGCGCTTGCAAGCCTGTGAACATCTATGCCCTTTTTCTCAAATAACAATAAAACATTTTCTTCCAGTCGATCTAAGAATAGATCAAGGAGGCAGTATTCTTAGTTGTCTCGCAGACAGACAGGGATCTTGTTCTCTAAGAAAATGTGGGTGGCACTCTGTTCTTGGCTGTGAGTTATTGCACAGCAGGTTATGTAACGCTGTGGTGTGCCCCTGTTTGATGCGCTGGTGTTAAAGAACCTTGGTCTTGTGATACAGTCACACACAAGGCTGCTGCAGTCAGTCTTTGGACATTACGTTTCTCAGTTGTATTAGAACAGCCAGTTCTATTAATGTCCTGGCAGGGAAGCGCGCATTCAAACATCAGCGGTGCATCTTGTACGACGAGATTTCCTGGAAGCAGCATCTGTCTGTACTTGTTGCACTCCACAAACTGAGAGAATGACTGTTCTTTTAAAAGCATCCAGGAATTTATGGAACATGTGCGTATTTCTTACTCCAAAAGATTTCTGGGACTTTATTCCATTTGGCCGCTCACTGATTTGAGTGGATAGCTCACTTTCCCCCCACACATTTGGAAGCCTCTCAGTTTTAGTTAAATTGGTTACATGCTAGCGTGGACTGTGATAGAGAGGCTTCCCAGTACGGGGATTGGCCTTGAGTAGAAAGTATTACACCCAAACCAATTCTTCTGAGCAGTAAGATATTACACAACATAAATCAAGTCTGTGCAAAACAATCAGATAATCCGTTTAGATCCGATTTTTATCTCACCTCCACCTACTGGGTGTTATGTAACTGAGGCAATTAAGCATATAGGTTTTCCCTGCAAAAAACATAGCCCAGGTCTGTCATGGATTCGCTGTTGTACTATATACAGGATGGAAGTCATTAATTAACTGCAAAACTGTGTGATATTAAGGGATTGTAGCTATAAATTTACTTGAGCAGTGACAAAGGGAAATGCTGTTACTTATTTCATCCAGCTGACATTATCAAACCTGATGTTCAGCAGTGATCATTGTAATGTTTATTGCCATTTCTTCAACAATAGATAAATACTTCAGAAACACAGATAGCAATCTAGAGAAGAATTTATTGCTTACTTGGCGAGTTTCATCTCAATCTGCTGGCGAATTTCCTGGCGCTCCTGGTCGCTTCTTGCTGGGAAGATATTCCTGTCCTCCAGCTCCTGCTTGCTGGGCCTGTTTCGTAGCTTGACAGCCAGCAACTCCTTCCTTAGCCTGCGAGGAAGTGTGCCTGCAACCATGCGTACACGCATTAACACACAGGAAACTCATAACTTAATATCAGCCTTGTATGACTTTTATAAGAATCTTCTTCCTTCTCTTTTCCAAACAATATTCCAACACATAGTGTAAATGAATAAAACCTTCCAATACCTAATCCCAAAAATTTCACAAGATGGTTAATCTCAACAAATATCCTCACTATAGTGAGTATAGTACATAGTATTTGCAGTTTGGAAATATATGGACATGGGAGCGATATCAAATTTTGTTTTGTGTTACAGGACATTTTAAATGAACAGCGCAAACAAAGACACTAAAAGACACTAACTAAGACTCTACCCCCTACATTCTCCCTCTACCCAGTCCCTCCCTACCCACTTACTCTGTGGAACTGAGAGGAACTGTTGAGTTAGGTGATAATTCTGTGTGGATACATGACTACAAGCAACCTCTTTCACTTAGTAATTTGACCCATTGTTGATATAAAATCATTGATTAATGCAGCTTTAAATTGTGCAAATTTGTTAGTTTAAGTCCACAAGCTAATTGATGCAACAGAAAACCAAAGCCCATTTAGTTCCAGGGTAGAAGTGCTGGTCTCCGGGGCTCGAAGCAAACTATAATTACTGGCCATGACAGTCCATCCAATTTTCAGACAGTAAAATAGGTAAATGTCAGGGCCTTATTTGCTCCACTGTTATCCCTGTGCAGATGTAACCACATTCAAATTAAAGAAAATGTCAAGCACCTTAATGTCAAAGTGTGAGTTTCATTTTAAATCCAGTGTGTACAGTACGGGTCCAAAACAAAACCAAGAAATAACTGTGCAAATATCAAAATGCTTACAGAATACACTTTAAGTCACTTTTTTTTTTTTTTACGCACCAGAGATGACAGACTCGTTCCAGCCATCCAGGTCGGTGGGGAGGCCCGAGGTGTTGGAGAAGCACTGGTCCAGCCGCACGTTCTCCTTGTTCTCCTCTGCCTCCTTCTTGGGCCAATCAGACCCTCCACCTCCCACACAGCCACCCACTAAGGATACTGTGTGTTGGTTCTCAGAACTGCAGGAGCGAGAGAGCCGCCCGTCAGAACACCACAGCCGCGGGGGTGAGCCCTGCTCACAACCCTCATGGACACTGAGGGGACACAGGTAGGAATGATGTTGATGGCCACCCAATATTTGCTGTCTCAGTATTTCTGAGTGTGGATATTATATAAATAGATGTATTATAAATAGATGTGCGGTGTCAACCTGAGGACTCACCTTTCCTGCCTGTTCTTGGAAGCGAAGGCTCTCTGCAGTTCCTCCATAATGCAGCTAGGGGGCATGGGAGGATGAATCATATTGCCTAGATGTGGGGACCCTGAGGGGTTGGCCAGGGGCCCTCGTAACGGCAGGGTCATTGAAGCGAGGCTTTCTGTGGCCCTGGGCAGAGGTTCCTTGGGGAGGTAGGAGTTGGGCAGGTGAGCAGGGAGCGACACAGGGCCTGAATCTGAAAGAGAGGGATATTGGAGGAGAGAGACAGTGAAAGTTAAAAAACAGAATCTCTATTTTCCCTGTATATTAGTTTGCAGGTCACAGGGGCTGGAGTTTATCTTCAGATACTGAGCTGAAGTTTGGGAAACACATTTACATTTTTACTCATGGGAATTCAGACTCTCATATCCAGAGTCTCATATCCTGACTTGCACACCTGTTTAATATGAGAAGGAATTTGAACATGTGGAGGAAAAAATATGAACACAGTGGAAAATACAAACTTGCCAAGTTTTATAGCAAAAACCCCCCCATACTTTCATCTTCCATCTGCTGTGTATCTAAAAGATACAATATGTACTACTACAGTAACATTGCTGGAAAATGTGGCTCATCTTACTTTGTGCACATCAGTCTGGAGGCTGGAATCTAAGTTACTTCAACCTTGATTTTGAAACAAAGCAGCAGTACCAACTTTCAAATTCCTCAAACAGACAGATGAGAAATGAAAGAAAAAAATGTCTTTTAAATGTGTTGTGTCACCATGACCCAGTCTTTGCACTAACGCAGTGAGCTCGACTTGGAACTCTTGAGCATCATTCTGCTGAACGATATATCCCTCAATTACCGAAAGTAACCACTGTACTTATGCACACTTTTACTTTAAGTCCTAAAAAATCAGAATTAAAAATCAAATAATATAATAATAATGTATCAGTCACAGTACAGACTGACTAATTTTACTTTCGATACTGTAACTATATTTTGTTGATTATATTGTATTATACTTTATTGTAATGTAGTATTTTTACATTGTGGTATTGGTACTTTACTATACAAAGGATCTAAATATTTTTTCCACCACAACCAAATGACTTAGCACTCACCATCTCCAGTACTCAGCTGGGGCATAAATTTTGGAGGTACTTGTGGTGGGGAAGTTCCTGGAAGAATCTCCTCTTCGGGTCTTTCTTCCATCTGGTCTCCCATGTCCTGCAGTCCCTCAGGTAAATCCCCGGCAGGGTGCACCTCCTCGTCTCCCTCCTCCTCCGGTAGCGGTACATTGTCTTCCACTCGTTCACAGTCCTGGAGAGGGGCAGCTACTGCAGGACATTAATGATCGGTGAGCAAAACATTTCTAAATGTTGAGTGTTGTTGTGAAGAACAAAAATAACATCTTACTATTAATCAGATGGCAGCTGTGAAAACAGCTTGTAAAGGAGTATTTTAACACGACTGGTGAAAAAAAACACTTGATTAAACTGAAACACAAATTAAAAGAAGTTTGCTGAGAATTAACTGAAAATATCAACTTGTGAGTAATTACTGAAATATAAGTTGCTGAAGTTTTGAAAACAGAATTAAAATTAACATACTGTTAAATGAAGAACAGTAATGCAACTTGTAATATTTTGCAGAGCAGCTCAGCGTACACTTTATAATTTGTAAAATGTAACTGAAATGTACTGTATATATACTGTACTAACTTTATACATAAAAACCAAATCCATGATGCACTTACAGCACTGCCTACAAAACTATTGTGTGTTTAAGCAATAAAGGACTAGATTTCTACCAAATACACATTTAATGGACATTTGTAGACCTCTCATGGCAGGTGAGAGCAGAGGCAAAGAACGTGATTGAACTGTCTTTGCTGCCCTCTAATGGTACGCAAGTAGAACACTGATTCAAACACAAACATCTCAATTATGTGCAAAATGTCAACAAAATCAACAGATATTTACGATTATTTTATAACATGAATATCGTTTTATTTTTTTCTGTCGCAAGAACAGCATATAAGCTTTCCATCCTCAGTCGGATTATTTCCAAGCTTTTTATCAAATTGATCACAGCGATCTCATACACTCTCATATTGATTTACTATAAAACTGAAGCAAAGACACCCAGCCACTTTACAAATCCATTTTCCCTAATCTTTTGCTTTTTCAGCACTGTCATATTTATTGATTAGTTGGTCCCAAGTACAATGAGGGACTGTCCTACCTGAAGGGGGATGCTCCTCCTCAGGACCAAGGTATTCCACGCTGCTGACTGTGAGGTTTGGGTTCAAAGGCCCCCCGAATCCTCCGAGCAGGACTGCGCCATCTGAGCAGCAGCCCTGGGTGGGGGAACTTGGGTCGTGGCATAGAAGACCGCTGGATAATGCTACATCTGGGAGAGGATAAGAGAAGTAATGTATGTGTAGCTGTCATGAGTTCTGTGTTGTGGATAAACAAGATTATGTGGCATTCATGTGAAATATCTCCACTGATAGAAAGTCATTTCTGGAATTGATGCTGCACCCCCTGTTGCTTAATCTCTTCTCTTTCTATTTCTCTCTTTTTTTCAGACAGCTTTTTAAATACAGTTACAGTAAAAAGCATGAAAATCTTTTTTATTGTGCTGCAAACATAATATCATTTCATTCAGATGGTTAGAAGACAAGTCAAAACAGCTCTAAGTGTTGTTAAATGGCCTCCTGACTTTTTCAAAAGATTGCCAGAAAATTACTTTTCACATATTAAGATGCTTAACTCTGTGAGTCAAATGTAATAATAACATGAGCAGCACAAACTGGAGCCATGTCTAATGTAATGCAAAAACACTGAAACATAGCTCATTACATTTCCCATGTTGTGGTACATTGGAAAAATATTCTTATTCATTTTGTGATATTTATGTCAACCATATCCCTAAATTCATAAAACTATCTTCCATTGATTATTTCATTTAGATTTTAAAATGTACACAATATGTTGTTAAAATATATATAACATATAGAGAACACTTCCCTGGAGTCATTATAAGATGATGAGGACTGACTTAATTCAGACGGTTAGAACTCTGCTTGCCACATCTTTTCACCCACCCCCTCTCATTATCTCTCCCTAAGGTAATTTATAAGGGGGGGATGAGGAGAAATGCGAGCGAGTGCATCTGTTCGTAGAACCTGGAAATCTACAGCCTCCTTCCACCCAAACCACCCTGCACTGTACCTGTGGAACTCTGCTTGAGCTTCTCATTTTTCTTTTTCCTCCACTTCCAGGGCTTGAAGATGCGCCCCAGGGTGGCCAGCTTGCTGTTCCGTCGAATGGGTGGAGTGTGGACCCCGGTCACCAGGCAACCTGTCCTCAGCACCCTCTGCTGGTCTACCACCTCTACTACACAGAGAGTGGAGATGGAGAAGACACCCAGAGAGGGACCGAGGGTTGTTACAGGAGGATGAAATGGGGTACGGAAAGAGAGGGTTGGGGGTGTGGACAGGAGAGAGGCAAAGGGAGGGCAAAGGGGAGAGGGAGTGTGTTGCAGTAAGGAGGTGGGGATACAGGGATGAAGAAAAATCATTTAGGAGAGAGAAGGAGGGAGAGAGAAGGCAGAACACAATTAGTATGCTCACCTTACTGAATAAACCATGATGGACTTCAAGTGCTGTGAAAAGATTGAATTAGAAAGACTAATTTGATCACGGCACACTCCCTCACGGCTGTTATTTTCCTGTGAATCCCCTCTGTCCGAGCCATACGTCATGTATCAAAATAAATATCTCTCATAGTCCAAATCTGGAGGGAACATGAGAGCACACAGACACAAACAGGCTCGTAAGAACAGAAGAGATGTCTTTCCCCGGAAACCAACAGGTGTTCGAGCCTCGCTGCTTTTCCAGAAACAGCATTACACTCGGCCGCCTGGTAAAACAGGGATGACTGTTTTAATGTCACCATTTTTTCACTGATCCACTGCTACAGGGATTTGTGTTACTGTACTGTCCCAGCTCTCACTCAACATACAGAGTGTCTCCACAGTGATCAGTGTTTCCAGGAGGTGCAGCTGTCTCTGAAGAACTGAGTCTCAGTGCAGATACAGTGTATTTTTGTTATTTCATCCCACAAAGCCCTGATGATTTGGGGGTGTTCATGTCTGTTTCTCTATGTTGCTTATGTCTGCGGATGGTTGAATCGCATGTTATGTTTGGAAAAACAGACAAAGAATTTATTATTGATTTTTTCTTTTAAATCCCTATTAGCTCTTACAAAGTGCTTGCTGATCTTTCAGAGTGTGAGATAAAATGAAAATAAAAATACAAGGCAATTTAAAAGTACGGGTAGTACACACCATATATGCAGATCGGAACATAACTAAGCTGATAACGCAAAAGAAAAGGTCAACAATGAAGATGATATAAATAACAAAAAGAAAAGAAACAATCACCAAAATGAAACTGCATTAGGTGAGATTCATAACGTTTCATATATAAACTAAGTTTCACATTAAAGGAATAAAAACAAATGAAAGAGTTAGCAGTAACCTATATAAAGTGCGGTCCCGGATATTAATTCATCTGTTGTAATAGGTGAGCTGTAGCATCTACTGCATTCCCATCCCTGCACAGAGAGCCCTTTTCTCTAAGGAAACTTGTATTTCAATGAATAATAACTGTGAGTCATATCAAGCAAAGTGTGGGTCTACAGATCCATGTGCGCACATTGCTGCTGGATTTCCCACATCTTGTCACAAAGAGAGCCAAAAAAAGAGGAAATGTACAATAAATGCTGTGTATTTAAGGGCTACATACGTCAATGTGACAAAAACGGAGCGATATCTGCCTTCAGGAGGCTGATATCTTTGTTCAAATATTCAGCTGAGGAGGAGGCAAGGATTTGTGATGGGGGATGTTGGGGAGAGGAGGGGGGGGGGGGGAGGAGGGGGGGGGGGGGGATTTGCAGAGTGGCTCGGGGTGTGATATGGAGTACAGTGATGGAGGAGGGAGGATACAGCTGACTCCTTTTCATGTTTTTTTTTGTTGCCCCTTGTTTCTTTCCTGTAGCACATGGGTAGGGAGTAAAAAGAGGATGGTGGTAGTGATTGGAGGGGAGGAGGGGAGAGAAGAGTAGAAGAGGAAGTGAGAAACAAGGAAAGGAAAGACAAGGTGGTAGTAATAGAAAGAGGGGTTGCAAGCAGACAAGAGGAACAGCTAAAGAAAGAAAATGAAAGGAAAAGTATGGCAAGACAGAAAAGAAGTAAAGGAGAATAGATGAGATGAAAAGGGGTAATTTCCTGTTTGGACTCTGACCCTAAAAGTTCTTGGAAACAGGTCAGTTGACCATGCACACCCGTCTCACTGTGTCATCATCACTACTGTCACACATTCAGCATGGCAGACGTGGCGCCGCACACAGAATCCAGGTCAAGCTTGAAGGAAACGCACCCAGTCGCGCAGAGGAAAAAAAAAAGCTTAAGAGAAGGAGAGGGGGAGTGGGAGGGGTAGCGTCTGTGTGAGAGGAAGAGAGAGAGATAGTGTGTGTGTCTGTGTGTGTGTGGAGAAAGGGAGAGGAGGTGGGGTCAGGCCCGCTGCTGTTGCCATGGCGACTGTATCCAGATGCTGCCGCAGCAGTGGGAGCCAGCGGGAGGAGCGAGTCAGTCTGTAGCTTAGAGGAGAGGAGGAGAGAGAAGAGAGGAGCCCCCTACACAGACACTGCCTGCCACATCTAAAGCCAGTGGCAGCACCCAGTGCATTGTGGGTAAGGGGTGAAGCCACATGGAGGACGAAATCTGTCTGCATTTTGAAAGAGGGAAGGAGATCGGAAGGAGGGTGGGGGGTGGGGTGGAGGGGGGGGGGGGGAGGGGATTCCAGGGAAAAGAAGCGAGAAGGAGAGATGGGAGGGGGCTGTTGCTATACGGAAGAACTTGCAGGAGAATCTGCGCTCGTCCAATCGCGGAGCAGCTATTTATAATGCATATCAAGTAACTTCATTTTTCATAGAAGGGGTGGCTGTTCAGAGAAAATGACAGGAGTCTGGGTAGAGCACAGGAATTAGGGGAAAACACATGCGTGCACATGGAGATTTCTTTTATCCGCTGGAAGAGGATGTATCGAAATGTGTGTCAGATAAGCATGAATGGACTACATGCACCATGTGGCGGAGATGTGCGATTCAAATTAATATGCTAATGCAAATAGGATTTGTTAAATCCACGTGTCATGCTGATGGAGTGGACCAATAGTTTGTTTGCCGGATGCCCATTAGTTCTCTCCAACACTAGTCTGCGCGCATTGTAAGTCCAGTCAGGTGCTGGCATCACAGTTTTATACAAGATAAACAATTAAATTCCCAATAAAAAAAAAACAACAACACTACAATACAATTCATAAACAACCTCAGGAATGCAGGCAAATATAAGCTATGACTGCTAAACTCTATACTGCATTAGTGGACTGAGAACTCAGAAATGATTTAAGAGTGCAATAAAGTAGACAATATGATAATGTGACTTGGCAAGAAAAATAAAACAGAGCGCATTTGTGTGCCACCAGGGACCACACCCCACTTAACCAGCTTGTCAGCACATTCAGGAGCATAAGATCTCTCCCCACGTGTACTCGCAGAGCACATCCCCCCCACCAAGTACCCAAGGTGAGAACTAACCAACAGGAATGGGGTTTTCTCTTAGAATGTAGGAAGTCTAAAAAATGAAAGCTAACTTTAAAAAAAAAAGAGCTTTGTCGATGATGAAGTGCCAAAAACCCGTCTCTCCCGTTCTGCTGTGATACTGACAACAGCAAAGGCAAAATTATGTGACTGAGCAATTAACACGACTCTGCATCTGTTTGTGAGCTTTTTCAGATCTTGCAGTGAAAGGGATTCAAACTGAGAGGTAGGAGTGATACCAGTGGCTTTGTTTCAGCAGTGAGGTTTTGAGGGGCGCAGCCTTGGTTTGCTGAATCACCCGATAGAGCGATCTAATGAGTGGGCTTGTGCTTGTTTAAAGCTCTCTCAACAGTATTGATAAGATCAAAATAAAAGGGCACTCCACTATTAATCTAGTAGTTCACCGGGACAAATATTGCCTGTTTGTATCATTGCCATTGCATATCATGCCTGCATTGCAAATACACTGAACATCAATAATGTAACATCTTATCTCACAAGAAGGTGTTTAAACCTCTTAAACACAATCAGCACTCTGGAATGTCACTGCTGTAAATACTATTCGTCCTTCAAAGTACAGTGCAACACTTACTGCAGAGCCACCATGAGGCTTACACTTAAGTTTTAGAATGAAACATCTTTATCTTTATATCTCTATTAATGGTCCCCTCAGGGTGAAATGTAAAAACTTTGGTGATTTCTTTACTTTTCCTCTAGCACCATTTATCCAATACTTTGATTATTGACCATGTACCTGTTAAACTAATGACATTTCCGTCAGCCTCATCTGTAACTGTACTAGTGCTGATTAGCAAATGTTAGCATCTTAGCATAATAATGTGCTAAACTAAAATCTTTAACATAGTAAACATTTCTACTGAACGACTGTTAGCACTGTCATTGTGGGCATGTTGCTATGCTAGAATTAGCATTTTGCTGAAAGCACCACTGTAACATTACACATAGCTGCTAGTATGACACTGTACTCTTACTATATATCTGCTGCAGGCACCTCTAAACTAAACCAATGGCTAATAACAAAACAAAATCAATATCAATGTCCACTCTTTCCTCCTCAACAGTCTATCTGTGCTTCATTGTTCTCATCACAGCTATAAATAACATCAGACCGACCCTTGACTCCCATCATCTCTGCAGGCCCCATCGAGCCTCGGCTCTTTGCTCCAGCCGCCTGCTCCTTCCACCCAGGCAACCGACAATGTGCCCTTGAATGGACCACCTCCTTACCCGCTGCCACGCCAGCTAACCTCCTCGCTTTACCCCCCTGGCTTTACAACTGTGCTGCCATCTGTCTGTAACCCCACTGCCTCAGGGGCCCGACCACAGTCGGGGCACCCAGCGAACAACTCGTGTTGGAGAGATCGAGCGGCAGAGGAGCTAAAAGCAACGTAGAATGTAAAGAGAATGAATGAGAAAAAAAGGCTGAGATCCAGAATGGTAGTGGTCAGCTGTAGAGTGGTTTATTAAAGGAAAAGCAGAGATAATAATTAACACCTACACAAAATGACCCTATTTAGACTCTAAAAAGAAAAGTCCACTCAGCACAGACATTAATAATATTTGAAAGCCTTGTCTCATAAACCTTTTTTTTTCGTATTTTGTCCCTGCTCTGAACCGTCCCCCAGAAAAATTCACCCTATGTACAGATTTGCATATCCATACACCAATGTTCAGCCCAGTGTTTCAACAGTACATGAATTAAATTACTATATATATCACAATAGTACAATAATAACATGACTAATTAATCAACAATTGTTCTCTTGAGGGGAGTTTCATTAAAAATGCATTTTGGCCAATTCTGCAACCATGAACTCACTGGGTGGATGACCACAACCACCACTGTAGCCACTGAGGTCATGTCCTTGTTTTTCTATTTTTTTTTTTTTCCATTTTCATTTTTCATACAGCGATGTACTGCATTAGGAAGGGAAAGAATAGTCATTTCTCCAATGAAAGCCCAATCTGGAGTACAACATTCTCATTTTACAATCTATGCTAAAAGTAATAAAGGAAAAAAAACACATTGTATTACCCCACTGAGCAGTCCATATTAGCTATGGTAAATAAGTTCTGGCCTAAACAAACAAAAGTAACAGTGTTCCTTAGGTAAAGGTGTTAAGATGACTCATCCTCATGTGGATGTTGTGTACAGTAATTTGTTCGGGAATGAAACTCATTTCTGAGAAGACGAGATATCATGAGTGTAAGGCTACATGAGTCTGCAAAGGTCAAGCCTCCAGATCATCAAAGTGATTACAGCCCAAGTGTGAAACTCCGGTGTGTGGGTTACTGGCATAAAGAGAGTGAAATGATGTCAGCGAGGCCAGCAGCCAATAGGAAGTGCCCGAGGCCCTTGTTTGTTACCATATGTTGGTGTTGAGAATGAGGACTAGTGGGTGGCTTCACGTGTAAGTCTTTGCTGCAGGATCAACAGGGAGAACAACGAATGTAGTTCAGTTCCGTTTCTGATGAAAGGCTGTTTCTCTGGTTTCTCTTGTGAGTTTAGATTTTCATGACATTTGGACAAATTGATTAGAATCTGGTGGCAACTGCTAGAAGGTTCTTCTTGCATCAGTTATCAGCAAGTACATACTAATATCTGTGTGATGTAATACTACAAAACAAAAGAAGTCTTTAATATTAAAGGGTACTCCCCTGATTTTACACAACAATATCAATTTGTAGTTGTAAGATTTCCTTGTCTACGCTGGAAACACAAGCAAATGACACACCAACAGTCACCACGTTTTGACTTAAATATCGCTAAACTGTGATTGGTGCATGACATCACCCTTTGCCAACAGAGCCCCACCCACATTAAACCAGCGAGAAGAAACAAAAGCACAAATACAGAAATCTAATGTTAAATCACCCAAAATGTTCAGGGCATTTAAATATGTAAAGTATAACTAAGAATTTTCTTTTTTTAATTGTAAGTCATTTTTGCTTGCTATCTTAAGAAATAAAACATTTAATACAAATTGAAGTGTAGTACAGCAGCTTTAAGAGCTGTAAAGTACTTATGAGGGTTTGCGCTCTTCAAATGTTTCTGTATGATTATTAATTGGCCTGGACAGTAACTGACCACTCATGCTGAAAATAGGTACAACTGCTCACACAGACCTACTCAAAATATGGATGATAATTCTTAGACACACATATGCACAAGCGCACACATACATGGCAGATTTAGACACAGACACGCCTCTGCGTTCCAACCAAAAAGAGATGGGCTATCTTTGACCAACTGTGAAACCCACGCTGCAGCCATCACTTCCACCCAGTGGGCCAAATATGTTCCTGCTAAAAGTGCTTTTCCTCTCACCTACACAATAGGGCGAGCCTTGGCAAATGTCACCCCAACCTGCTCTCCCAAACCCAACCACCAGAGAAAGAAGAAGCCTCCGACTGTGTCCAGGAAGACTTCCAGTCCATGGTTAAGTTTTGGGCCATGCTCCCATTAGAAGAAATCTCATCTTTTTCCCTCCAATCAGGTAATGGATGTCTTGGTTCACCCTTCATACCTTGGGCTGTTCCTGCTGTCTATCACATTAATCTAACAACCCACAAGATTAATATTGACTCATTCAGCTCCTTTCATATATTCAAAAGTGCTGCTTGCTAAAGATTTGCCGCTTGACAGAGGTGGTTTAATTATAAAATTACACTTTTAGACCCTGCTGA
Source organism: Toxotes jaculatrix (assembly GCF_017976425.1). Lineage (NCBI taxonomy): Eukaryota > Metazoa > Chordata > Actinopteri > Toxotidae > Toxotes > Toxotes jaculatrix. The sequence continues at coordinate 14,403,865 of NC_054395.1, read as the reverse complement.
CTAAAAAGTGGCAGGCAGCCTCGTGTTAAAGGCTTTCCCCGGAACAAAAAGGTCATAGCTTCAATCCTGCAGCAGCCAGTGTGTCTATCAACAGTTCTAAAAGTGTCCCTGAACACTATCCCAAACTCCTACTTACTCAGTCATTTTGAGCTGCCTGAGATAATAGCAAATGTAATGTAAAACTCTCTAGGTTTATGCACAGGTGAGTTAGCCATGGGTCTGCAAAGGGGCGTGGGTGTTTTCAGTCAGAGGCTAGTTATAGACTCCAGTGGCAGAGTCAGGTGGGTGAGCAATGGTGTGTAATTTATTCCAGTTATTTCCACTGATTTAGGTCAAAGCCTGAAAAATTTATATAAAGCACACTGAGAATATGCATGAGAAAGAGGAAGAGAGAAAATATGAAACAGAGACTCACTACACCCACAATGTGTGCGAGCACATGTTGTGTACATGTTTTTATGTCTACACTTGATAAAGAAGCAAGTAACTCAGTTTCACTGGGCTCCCATCTCTCTGCAGAGAGGTAGAGCACATCCTGGTCTCCAGGCAGGAAAGACAGTGGGAGATGCACAAAGGAACAGTACAAATCACCACTGTTAGCACTTGTAATCCCCAAACAAGTTCCCACAGCAATGATGCCACCTACTTTTGGATTCCCTCAAGTGTGCAGCAATGCGAGCGTGGGACCGTTTGAGCCTATTAAAAACAACTCGATGTAAAAGCCTGAGCAGTAGCTGGAACTAGAACTGGGAGCCATGCTGTACAGTAAGTGTGTGCAAAGCTGCTACTCCTCAAGGAAAGCACAAAAGTGAGTTAATAATAGCATGGTATTTTTTTTTTTGCCATGTTATTGTCTGAAAAGGTGTATTTCTCCCATGTGCTGGACCTCAAATAGATCATGCAGGGCCAGGATGAACAATGGCCAACAGCTCATTTTCTGACGCCAGACTGTGCCGACACGAGTCAGTGCACTAACTGTCCAGTAACCTCATTTGTCACGGATATATGGATATGCTTAAACAGGCCAGACGTTACATCCATGGTCGTATTTGTCATTATACCATGTAATAACCATGTCAATAGCCATCTCATGCATATCATGGACGACATACTGAGGACATGAGGTCAAACAAATACACTGCCAGTTAGTTCTATAGAGTCATACAGTCATGACAGCAGCTAAACCTGTGGCCTTAGTAAGTTAAAGATAAGCAGAGCAGATGATCCTGCTCCTCCTTTGATTTTAGACAAGATTTATTATATAAAATAACTTCATTAAAACTCTGAGTAGATCCAGAATACGACAAATTTGTTTCTGTATATCTTTGCTGTTTTGAAAACTGCTTTGACTGGAGCATAAATGAGTCAGTCGTACAGTAAAACTTGATGTGAGAGGTGTCTGGGGACTGACAGGAAAAGTGTCCACTGAAGATTTTGCCCAGTTACTGAAACACATTCATTTGTGTGACCAGCCAGGCTGCAGCTGCGCTGTGTCAGCATGAATGGTGCTGTGGTGAAAAAGACATTATCTGGTCGTCAAATGGGTTTTGACCACATGATGAACCTGCGTCGATGAAGAAGTTGCTAGAAGCCACTTGCTCATCAATAATGGCCACAAACTCTGTACCACAGGTTCGGCCACAGTTCTAACAGCAGTTTGTTTTAATGGGATTGGATTGGAACTTTTGGCTTACATGAATGCATGGGATGATTAAATTAAATGGAATTTGTGCCCGGATCTGCACAATGTGCTTTCCTCATTAATGTGTCATCGGTGCAAAGAAAAAAAAAAAAAGAAAAAGAAAAAAAAACTGCCGGGCCTCTTTCCCAGCAGATCAAAAGCCCGGGTTGAGTCGAGGCATCAGGGATCCAGGACAGACTTATCAGCACACAGAACACGGCTCTGCTCGGTTCAGCAGCCTGCTGCAGTGCAAAGGCTGGTGCTGTCCATGGTGCTGAGACTCGCTCTGCTAAAATACAACAAAGACTCAAGTCCAAAATCTCTCCCTATTTGCACTCTAACGCAATATATTTCCTTTCCATCATTTCATTTGCTTGTACAAAACTATTATTTTAAAATTATCCACATAGTCCCCTCAAAAATCTCACCTTGTAGCGAAAAGAGAAGGCTGAGCCTGTAATTGTCACTTCTGCACTATATAGTGTGCTTACCACAGTAGGTCTGCAACTAATGACTCTGTTCATTATCAGTTAATCTGCTGGTTATTTAACTCAATTAATCAATTAATTGCTTATTCCGTGAACGTCAAGGTGGCATCTTCAAACTGCTTGTTTGTCTAAAACCCAACATTATTCAAAGAACAGAGAAAAGATGCAGATCCTCAAATCAAAGAACGTGGAACCAGAGCATTTTAGCATTTTTTTCCTGACAAATGACTGAAATGATTATCAGAATAGTTGCAGGTTAAACTTCTGTCCGCTGAAGAATTGATTACAGTTAGAAACACTACAATTATGTGACAGATCAGCAGTAAGTGGTGGAGCAAACTTATGATTATCCATAAGTTATAACCTGTAATATACTGCTTCTTCAAACTGAAACAATGATTGAGTCATGATCGGGTCACGCTATTTCATTCATTCATTCATTCATTCATTCATTCATTTATTTATTTGTGTGTCAAGCTCTATGTTTTTGTACAAAGGCCCGTCTATTAGCAGGTGTCAAAAACTAGTTTTAATGTTGTATTTGCCTTTGGTCGATTCTATCCTAGAAACTCGAACGCAGTCCGGCAACACAATGAAAAGCTTCGATTCATTTCCCTTTTATGACTGTTTCCCTTTTAGTACAGTTATCTGATCTGGCTATGCATTTCATTTACCATCTCCTGAGAGGCACTGGCGGAGATGTTCAATAACACTGTAGTGTAAGTGCCTATCAAACAGTCACGCTGTGGAAGGCCTCACACCACTTTCCCTCGTGTCAGCTTGCCATAACATCATACCTCCCCCTCATTTAGGCACACAAACTTTACCAGCCTCAGGTTCCCTTTTCTTCTTTTCTCACTCCATCTCTTATCTATGCCTTCTTCCTGCCTGTCGCCTATGTTTCTCTGTCCCAGACAGGAGCGTTTATCTGTGTCGGGGCCCGGGACTCCCGTCTGCCCTCTTCATCTATCTCTGACTGAATTTGGCAGGTTAGTTAGGGGAGAGAGATGCTGCTACAAACAGGTGTGAGGATAGAATGCATTGATCTATGTGTGTCCATGTGTATGTGTGTGTGTGAGAGAGAGACACTGGGAGCACTGCTGTGGATCTTACAAACTCATTTACCCTGGAGAGATGGAGCAAGACGGTAAACAGGACTTTCTTTCTTTCCTCATAAGATGTTTTGTTTTGTGTTATAAAGCCTTAGTTAAAGTGGCTGTAATGCTAAAATGCAAATGCATCTTTCAGCTCACTGTTCTTTGAAAATTGCTGAATTGTTGAAGACGACTGATCAAAAATACAGATGTCCATGTTTGCTTATTGCTTGTCTTTCATCAGGTGTGTTTTTCAGCGGATGAGTCTTGTGTGAATCTCAAATGTCTGAGCCGCACTGAATGCACCAACAAGTAAGAGGAACATGGTGTTCGTGATTTAACTTTATGGTCTTAACTTTACAGTCTAAATAGGATCCCTGGAAAACTGTCCAGGCTCTGGAGCTCATGCAGAGGCTTTCAAGATCAGACCCACACGGCCACTGCTTCTTTGTTAATGGTCTCCCATAGACAATCCATCATCTCACTGTAGCCGGTTAGCAATTAGGACAACTTCTTGGCTTTCTTTCAATAAAGGCTGCTGTATCCTTGTCTCTTTCTCTCCTTGCACTGTTTCCCTCTCCTCCATATCCTTTCTGCCTCACTAATTTGGTGTCCCATTCTTTTCTCTCCAGCATCTTTTCCTCTCCTTTCCTCTAAAATGTGTCTCCACTGTTTCACAGACTCGACGCCCAGAGGAGTTTCCTCTCTTAGCTCTTTACCCTTCACACCATTGTGTATGCAACTTCCTGAACTCAATTTAACCTCAGCCTTTAGAGGCTAAATAGCTCCATTACATACTGCCTTTACACTGAGGTCTGTGACAGGTGTTCAGGGCTGCCTGGGTCTTCTGCCTGCCTGAGCTGCCTGTTCAGCTGTCTGACTGTCTGGTTCTAGCATATTCTGGCTGTGATTTTGTGATTTTCCTTCACTGCAAGAGTCTGTGCAGACCTGCCAGTTCTCCTGCAGATCAATGCACACATGGATGCACACGCCAAAAAACACGCAGGTGTACACGTGCAAACAACAGCCGCGGCAACAAATGGCTCAAACACACGCTTCCGCAGGGGAGCAGACGTGATGTAGGGCTTTTGTTGTTGTCGTCACTTTTGTGCTCCATTTTCATGGGCGGCTGAAAGACAGTGAAGGAGTCAACAGAGAGCAGAGCCCAACAAGGTGTTTTTTTTTTTTTTTCTAACAGGGCTTCTCTTTGTGGCCTCATTTGATTTAGCGTGGAAACAACTATTAGCAGATGACTTATTGGTGTTTATGTTCATATGAGTGGTGTGTCATATGAGAGTTCCCAGAACTTCACCACACCCCATCACCATCATCTCTTTATAAGGGGCAATATGGGGTAGAGTTATAAAGTAGCTCTATAAGTAGAGTATAAAATAACATATACTGTAATAGAACATATTTTTTCATGCCACCCGAGCTTACTGTGGTACAATTAACTACAGTATAAAATGACTGAATGAGTCAGTGCATGTGCCAATGGCCTGACAGATACGTATCTCAGCGTGAATGCTTTAAAACGTACAGCCATTTGGAGGATTTGCTAACCCTAACCCTAACCCACAGTCTCAACTACATCAATTAATAATAAACAACAGTAAAAAAGTTCATGACGGTACGAGCAGATATTTTGTCAGGCAACCAGGAAGCTGCTCTCAGACTCTAGATGGCTCAGTGTTCCTTCTTGGCCTCTGCGGGGACCTCTGTGCATCATGGAGGAGAGAAATGAATAGCTCTCCAGTGGCTACTACTAACAGGTGGCCTTGACTGACTCACAGTCCCTTAAGGCTGACCATGACGAATGATTCGTGACTCTGACATGGATTATAGCTCCCCTACTGAAAATAGGAAGTGAGGACTTAATTAGGCTGATCCTGATGTGGGTGCAGGTGGCTCTTCTGAAGAGCAAATCAAGCTGCTGTCTATCACGTTACCATTATCTTGTGTGCATTTAACTTCATGTGTGCTTGTGTTTTTATTGTGTTTTATTGTGTCCAGTGAGCATGAATAGGAAGCTATTAAATGCACTGTGAGAATTAGGGCTGCAGCTAAGGATTGTTTTCATTATCAATCATGCTTGTTATTTTCTCTAAAAACAGGTGGTTTTGTCTCTAAAACGTCATCAGATATTAATAAATGCCCATCGCACAAAGGTGATGTTTTCATATGTCTTGTTTTGTCCATCAAACAGTTCCAAACCCAAAGATATTCAGTTTACAGTGATATAAAACAGTAAAGCAGCAAAATCCACACATTTAAGAATCTACTATTTAGTAGAACTAGTGAATTTTTGAGAATTTCTGCTTGAAAAATTAACAATAAATGTATCAGTTTAGATAGATAGATAGATAGATAGATAGATAGATAGGTAGGTAGGTAGATAGGTAGGTAGATAGGTAGACAGACAGAAGGAAAGAATTTTTTATAGTCGTCATCAAACATGACCAGCGTTGTCTAATGCCAAGATTGTGTTTTTTTTATGTGCTTTGTGCCCTAACCAGCCTGCAATCCAACTGAGTTCAGTTTAGTTCAAGGATAAAAACTGTGATCCATCTATCCACCACACAACAGCAGTGAAGAGCCACACAAGATACTGCACCACTTCCAGCTCTTTCTTTATCTCCCTCTTCCACACCATTGAGGGTACTTGAATGCCTCATTACAGGGTGGACCAAAAAGATTCTTCTCCTTCACTGCCTGTCAGCACCAGGGTGGTGTTAAGGCTCTCCTTGTATTATATATATGTGTGTGTGTGTGTGTATCATCCTAGGCCTTCATTGTTCAATGAATCAAGGCCTCCATGTTTTTGCTTCTACATCTTTTACTTTCCTTTTGTACAGAACAAAGGGACTTACTTTCTTAATTCATGCTGAGAACTAAAAGAACAGAACAGCGACTTGATGTAAGACAAGACTGTCCAGTTTCATTTGCATAAATATGTGTAGGCTTTAACATGTCCATGTTTAATATTGTTTCACACAATAGCTACTCATTCATATCTTAGAACCGTTTTGCTTTTGTGTACATTTTCTTCACTTTAAAGAAATCCTTGTCAAATGGGGGGCACATTATATAAGACCCGCTGACTCAGAATTTCCCATATTTACTCATCAAGGTCTGGGCATAAGGGAGGTATTATGTACAAGACGTTGCTCTGGTTTGGGGTGAGTCATCGTCACGGCTCAATATCAGCTTTCACGGGGTTTGATATATCTCCTTGTTCATTGGGGAGGGGTGGGCTCCACTTATACCTGCAATCCTCTGAGATTCTTCTGATGTCAGATCTGAGAGGATTATCCAGATATCAGTAAAACCGGCAGAGGAGTATGAGACATAAAAAACACTGATCAGTGGATGATCGTGGTTAGACACTCTTCTATAACTGGACAAATTAGGTCCGACTGTTCACGGGTTTAAACCACCATGTGAGCAAAGATCCACCATACTGAAGTCGCCTTGAGCAGGATGACTGATTCTTGTGAGCTCTAGGGACACTGTTCTTTCATTTACTATGCTCTCTGACTTCCCAAGAGGGCAAGGTGTTATTACAGTAGGAGGAGTAGTCGGTCATTTGGGCCTACAGTATTGTTGAAACCATTAGTCGATTAATAATCAAAAGTCTATTTACAAAAACTTTGATCATTTGCTTTTGCCGTTTGTTATTTATCAAGTCAAAGTGTCAAACATTTGCTAGTTCCAACTCTTTTCTCTTTTATATCACTGTAAGCTGAATATTTTTGAGGTTGATGTAACCCTTTCCAAACATCCTGTCTAAATCTTCATTATCAGTGCTTCTTTACCAGTGTACATCCTTCTATAGGACAGAGGAATTATTTTATGGAATGAAGCCACAGGGAGAGCCCTGCTTGGACAACTTCCCTTGTCTACAGAGCTTCAAGGTGTCCTCTTCACACCATTACCTTGCTCGACACTCTGCAATGACTAAGTGGAAGTTTGAGTGAAAGTGACATTTTATTAGAAAGAGAATCTAAAGGGTCCTTGCTGAACAAACCGACTAAACAAGTTTCTATACAGCTGCTCCTGTTACTGGGCTCATGTTCCTAAACAACTTCAATAGATGCTTGTAAATCATCTGCTGGAGGAGGATGACTCCGTTCAGTTTCCACAAGACAGACTCTCAGGATAAAAAGTTACAGCCACAATATGTTTTCTGAGTCAAACATGAGCACTTTGAAATGTTATTCCTTGCACTCAATAAAAAGTAGCACTGGATAGCTGGACAGCTGGATTGGGACCTATACTCACTTGCCCTTCTCTGAGAGTCCTGGGGCTTCTGCTGTATTGTTACTGCACCTCCATTCAAGAAAAAACATTGCTCCAATTCTCTGTGGTGGTCAGCTGTAACTGCTGTCTCTATTGAGTCTTCTCCCCAGTGTTGAGTAAGTGGATGAATACAGTGTCAGCCTCTGCAGCTGCAAGGGCCACTGTGTTGGGGGAAAAAAGGCAGTCTTTGCCAAAGTAATCCTTTGGCAAAGGCTGGTGTCCCAGACGCTAGCGCAGTGATGATCCACACAGAGAGGGGGGTGGGTGGGTGATGCCGTGTACTTTAGGTAAGCAGACACTGACATTGTCCTTGCAGCGACAACTGTAATTACTGTGCCTTATATTTGAATAGCATATTCATATCCTGGACAGTAACGCATTTGTGCATACTCCAGCGTTAAAGGCTGATGTTCAGTGTTGCCTGATAGCTTTAGCTCTCATCACTAGCATGGCTGTTCTGCCAAGCTGCTGTGCTGTTTATTCAGGTGTGTCAAAGACCCAGTGTGACATTATCACATCCACCCATGTGTGAATTAAATAGTCCATAGGAGGGTTGAATTCAGCGAGGCTCCATTAAAAATGTGCTATGGGCAGTTGATGAGTGCCGACAGGTGCGATTTCAGAGATTTGAAAAAACGCGGGTTTCATTAGGGAACAGTTGAAAGGTGAATGACACTTTTTTTTCTGAATCATTCAGTCAAGCATTCTTCATGTGCGTAAAACTCACCATGTGTGGGAGTAAGCAATGACTCTTTCCAAGCCCACACAATATGACCATAAATAGCCTCCCTTACGTAAAAATCAAACCATGCATTTTCACTGAAGGTAGAGTAAATTGGTAAATCAAGAGTGAGAGGAAATTACAGTAAAACACAGCAAGGAACACATGAGGTCTATTTGCAAGAGTTCATTGGAGAAGAGCAGAACATGACTGCTCCCTGGTGTTCTCCTTTTATTAACGAAAGATCAATTCATTATTCCATATGCAGAGGGATGACTAACAGACCACAGAGAGACAAACAAGAGCCCCATGTTTGAAAGCACACCTGCAGGATCTATGAATTGGTGAATCGATTTCCTGCAAGTGCATACAGCTATAGTGAATTGAGGGGGGTATTTCCACCTATAGCCTACATCACGTGGACGGCCGGTCATTGATCACAACAGCGATCAGCTCATGTGTTGGGGGGAAGAAGAGGGAAGGGGAGGGGGGTGGGGATGTCAGAGCTGTCAATGTGCAGAGACAGAACTATGGGCACATACAATACGACGTGCATGTGCCTTTTTAAAAAGCAACACACCAAAACCGAAAGCCAAAACCCATGTGCCTCCTGAATAACGAGGCTATAATGGTGGCTCAGATAAGACAACAAACACGTTTAAACTGGCATCATTGACCACACATACATGCAGATTTTGTGGTGCTGAATAGGGAGACTGGCATCATGCAGGCGGCAACAGATCCTGTAAATGTTACACGCGTTAATATCATATTAAACGGCCTGCACGCTGATTTCTAAATACTACTTGCAGCCATAACAGCCCAATGGGCTACAGGCGTCTTTATAACGCACAAATCTGGAGGGGCATGCAGCTATTCATAGACGCTGATATGGCACATTAATTTTCAATTTGCAGCTTCGCGATTCAGTGTTACAGTCTGTATTTTACGTCCAGGGTTGGAAGCATATGCGCTAATTATCCCATGGTGCTCTGACATCCCACCGGGCAAACAAGGATGCCTTATGGAAACCGCTGCATCGCAAAATAAGCAGCAACATTTAAAAATTAAAATAAACAAAGAACAAAACACTCGTCTATAAAGCTAATAAATATCCAGACAATGCGCGTCTGTCATACCTGTGCCGTGAGCCAAATCGATCCCCGGTTCGGTGAGTATGTTCGGGTCACTTTGAGATCTGCCTCGTTGCAGACAGCCGTCTAGTCCATCCGATGTAGCCATGGGGAGACAGCACAGGAATCCCGAATAAAATATTGAAAACCCAACCAGAGGCAAGCAAGGTCAGGAGGAAAGGAGCGAGCGAGTGCAGATTTAATTTGCTCTGACAACAGCCGCTTTGAGCATCTACCAGGGAGCCATGGCTGAGCAGAAATTCCGTGTGTGTGTGTGTGTGTGTGTGTGTGTGTGAGTGAGTGCGTGTGTGCGTGCGTCTGTGTGTGTGTGTGTGTGTGTGTCTGGGCTGTGTGCGCGAGGATGTGTGGATGTGGGAGGGGTGATATGCCCCCTATGATGCCCGTCCCCTGTCCAGCAACACCACCAAATATTCAACACACAAGTAACATGCTGCACCCACTGAGACATTTATGATGATTCTACTGGTTATTTATGCATTTTAAGGTTTCTGACTCGAGCAAAGCATCTATTTCACAAAATCTCGACATGCTCCCCCCTCGCATCGTTTATTTAGGGTCTATAAGCTTTATTGTGGGTTGAAGCAGCCAAGGTAACGCCATAAAATGCGCGATTAAGTCGAGTTAGCAGTAAGGAATTAATCGACACAGAGAGCACCAACTGACTGGACTCCTATAGAAATACATTAAAGATGAAGATTGTATGGATCATACAATGGATTATGCTTTATTATTTCAGTATTGCTTCTCATTTCCCACCAAGATCTGTGCAACGCACAATATATTTAATGTTAACACTTATATATTGATATTTTAACAATGAAACAAATTTATTTCTCGCAAAACGTTGCAGGTATATCGTTAAAAGCACAATGTATGTGAAAACCCCCTATGAATACCACCTCCATATTAAAAATTATCTCTAAATACATTGAAATGCCATTGTTTTACAATACCTGCATAAAATAATGCAGATAATGCTTCAATATTAGCATTTACTCGTGAAATATGATAAAAGTGAGAATATTTTGCTTAAAACAAAGCAGGTTCATGTCAGTGCCGTAGGACTCCATTTAGAAGCCGCCCATTGGCTAGTTCGACGTGTGACGCGCTAACGCGGAAGTGCTCCACCACCGCAAGAGGAAAAGATGGCAGCTCACAGGTGCAGCTATTCCGCAGTGCTGTTTATTCTTTGTTGTTTGTCGGTGTTTATCGTCACGGAGAGTCATGAAACGACAGTAACGGGTGAGCACCGTGCCGCTGCGGTGGATAATCCACAAAACGACACCGAAACAGCGCAACAAGCGGCCGAGCAGCCCGCGGTGGAGGAGAGGCGGTGGGAAGCCACCGAGGTTGAAGAGGCGACTCCGAATGAAGCTGCAGGCGACAAACAGGACACTTCTGCCCCTGACACCGTGGCCCCCTCATCTGTGCCTCGGCCAAAAGATGATTTCCAGGAGGAGCTGGTCATCAGACCTCTGCACTCAGGAGATATTTATGCCAGCTTCCAGTTCCGCACCCTGTGGGAAACTGACTTCATGAGAGGAAACAAAGGTAAGCTAGGTGCTAGCACTGACATTAACATGCTGCTAAGTTTGGGGCAGAAAAATGATTTATAACGTGGTTGTACGCTTTAATTAAAGGCTTTATCATTTACTAATGGTTCAGCATTACACGTTATTTGTCTTTTTAGCTCTTTAATTCATTAAAGCACTGTTTGACTACTGATCTTCTGTACAAGGGCTGTAACACATCTGGACTAAAATCCTGCTTATTAACATTTACAACTTGAGATCTGATTAAGTTTACTAATGGTGTATTAAGATTAATAATTACAGGACTAATTTTTGCTAATGGCTCACGTGGAAACAGAATGAACCTGGAAATTCATACCTTCCATTTAAATGATGATGGTTATTTCAGTATATGTGGAAGATGTGGAAAACTCAGGAAATGTCTAAATTTGTTAGCATTTATGGCATAGAATTGGGTTTTATGTTCAATATCCAATTTTCTAAGAAAAAAGATTATCCTCTGATACAGCAGGGTTTTTTTCTTTAGTTTTCTTGGCTCAGTTCTGAATTGAGTTTCTCTCCTTACTGACATTAAACGGTTTTAAGTCTTTAACCTTTACTTGTTTTTTAAAATGGGGAATATATATGTATACTCATGTTCCTGCGTAAATGAGTCACACATTTGTTTGTATTAAATTGATATTGATATTTTAAGGTAAACATAACAAGAGAGAAGTATGGTTCGTTTGTTCTTTTATCTTTTTTACTACTACTGTAGCTTCACACCCATCCAACACAGGTAAACTGTGAAAGAATATAAAGACTGATCCACAGCTCATAAATTTCAAAGACACCTCATACTTTTTGTTGTTAATTCATATACATAGATCATAGGACACACTGATTTTGCAAACTCTAAACCTAAACTGTAATATTATATCATGTTTTTCAGTCTCCCACTACCGGCTGTTCCCCAAGTCTTTGGGCCAAGTCATCTCCAAATTCTCAGTACGAGAGCTGCACATCTCCTTCACGCAGGGCTACTGGAGGACCATGCAGTGGGGCCAGCCCTTTCTGCCATCCCCTCCTGGGGCTGAACTCTGGGTATGGTTCCAGGACTCTGTGACAGAGTGAGTACATACCTCAGGTTGCATCAGAATTGTTGGGGAAAAGCTTATATTGAAACAAACAATATTTTTCTTGCTCCTGTGGGTTACATGTCTGCACTGATATTGTGACATTACCCTGAAGTTGAAGTTGTTAGACTTATACTAGAGTAGAGAATATTAATCTGTAGCTGGTAACAAGGTTTTGGTCCAGTCCTGCAGGAAGATCAAAGCCTTTCTAGACTCAGCAATTTGAGGGAAGAAATCTGTCGAAGAAGTAGATCTACTAGTGTGTGAGAGGAGGCTCAATGGAAAACACGAATGCCATAAAACAAGTTTTGTTTTGAGTATGCAACCTTTCTGAAATAATAGACATGCTGCTGTGTTCATAAACTAGTTGGCTCAGTGGTAATTTTTATAGACCCGTGTTGCCACCTCAACCTAAAGCAACCTCTTTTGGGTTGTTAAACTCAATCATGGGAATTGGAAAATGTAGGAAGTTACTAATTTAATCAGCGTTCCTTCACTTTTTGATGTGCTCAGACATCAAAAAGTGAAGAACAATTCAAGGTTTATCAGCTTGTGAGAATCATTTTTATTGTGTAAATAAGTTTTGGCTAGAGAAATAGTCACAGTATGTGTTGAATGGAAATCATTATTGTTTGACGCAGGGAAATTTTAGTTTACTGTTCCATTTGCATAAAGTTTTTCAGCAGTGAAAAAGTGAAAAGATTTTAAATATATTAAAATATGATCTAAATCGAATTTACATTCCAACATAAACTGCAGGAGCCCAAAGTGAAGATGTAGATTTATATTCATGATAAATATTTAACAGCAATAAAACTAAGATAAAATGAAAGCTTTTCATTTACAGTGTTTTGAAGGTGACAGATGGCTGTTTAGAAACATCCAAGAACCTCTGTTTTAATTACAAGCAGATGAAAAAGCTTTCAAAGCTCTATTTCCATTACACTGTAGATATGTAACAATATTAATGCACAATTCTGACAAATTACAGAATAAATAACTTCCAGAAATATATTTTGAGTTCATTTTCTTAACGTTTTGCTGCAGTCTTAAAGTCTGCAGTGTGTGCTTTGCCAGTCTTTTCAATATCTTCATACCATTTTTCTGCCCTTTTCAGTGTGGATGGGACATGGAAGGAACTGACGAATGTTTTGTCGGGGATTTTCTGCGCTTCGCTTAACTTCATTGACTCCACCAACACTGTTCAGCCCAGTGCCTCCTTCAAACCGCTGGGCATAGGCAATGGTACAGTGTGACTTCTTCAGTCTCTCTTTGCATTTTGTCGTTTTCTCTAGTGATGAATCTGTGTAAAAGCTAACGGTGTGATCAGCTAAAGTCTTGCAGCATTCAGATGCTACAGTTACTGTCCAAGTTGCTTTGCATTGCACATAGACTGATTTCTGGTTTTTGTGTTGGACTTGAAGTGACAGACCACCGCTTCCTTCGCTATGCCACCCTCCCAAGAGAGATAGTTTGCACAGAGAATCTGACACCGTGGAAGAAACTCTTGCCGTGTGGATCCAAGGTCTGTGTGTCTCTTTATTTATATATTTCTTAAAAACCCAGCAGCACTCAAATGTCATGTGTGTTCCCTTTTTATGTTACACATACTGACATCCATGATCTCATGTCTCAGACATCTTATATGAGGCAGAAGCTCAAATGTTAGTTACTGCAGCTAACTGAGTTTCTTCTTCTCTTTCTTCGTGTGACCATGTTGCACTTGCAGGCTGGTCTCGCTGTGCTGTTGAAGTCAGAGAAACTCTTCCACAGCAGTTTTCATTCCCAGGCAGTGCACATCAGACCCGTGTGTGAGGACTGGCAGTGCAAAACCACATCCTGGGAGCTGCGACAGACGCTGAATGTGGTCTTTGACCTGCACACCTCTGGACAGGGCAAACGAGGTGAGCAAAGAGCACATTCGTCCTGCATTCATCCCACGCTTAAGTTTAGAGTTTCGGAGCTGAGATGCATTTGGTACAGAAGTAGGAGAAGCTCAATGACATTTTCCTTGCCTTAGTTAATTCAAGCTGTTTGTTCCCTCAGAGTGGTCTCTGTTCAGGATGTTCTCCCGGACCCTGACCGAAGCTTGTCCACTGGCCTCATCCAGTAAAATCTACATCGACATCACAGACAACACTCAGGTTTGATTTCCTCATAATATGTTCTCATCCACTCTAAATGATTAGTTATTTTCCTTAATGCAAACTTTACAGAAAGCAGAAGAGGATTAGTTTTACCAAACTGTCAAAGTCGTATCCAGGTGGAGATAGTCAATATGATTTAGAACAGATGTAGCAGATCTGTTAACAGTATGAATGGAGATCTGCAACTGTTTCGATTGAGACAAACATGGTGTCATTTTGCAGGGGGAGCAGTTCGAGCTGAGCCCGGCCACTCCTCTGCTGACCCAGGCAGTGGTGCTGGGGGACAGACGGACCTACTCCGTCTACGACCTGACCCAACAAATCACCTTTGGCACCGTGCGCTCCCTCAACCTGCTGATCCGCTGGAAATCCAGTGAAGGTGAGTGAGAACAGCAGCACATGACATGACTTTGGGTAACGTGCTGGAAATACTCATGTATCCTTATCCCCCCCCCGCACCACCACCACCAGGTGACATGCTGCGGCCCCTGCTCCACGCTGAGCGCTACGTGGCAGGTTATGGGCTGCAGACGGGAGAGATTCACACACTGATGTACAACAACCACCCGTACAGGTCTTTCCCTGTGCTGCTTCTGGATTCAGTGCCCTGGTATCTTCGGCTCTACATCCACACCCTCACAGTTACCAGCAAGGGAAAGGACAACAAGCCCAGTGAGTCACTTAAAAAGTTTATAGAAATCCAATAAGCCTCATACAAAATACATTAATGAATGGCATAATCTAACATTTGTCTAAATGTAGTTAAAAAGTAAGTCATAATATTGTTTGCACTGCTGTTAACCAGCAGATGATTGTGATACTAGAAGTTACCTGTTCTGTACAAGTCCAGCAGAATTATATGCACAGGCAAAGTTTAACTTTCCCCCAAATTATGTTCAAACTATCATCATTTTCAAACATCTCCCATTCTTATGTTCAGTCCAGTCTCTCTACAGGAATCATTGTTTCATGTAATCCCATGTTAGTGCTTCTTTTCACCACAAGGAGGTGAACACGAGTTATATTTTCTGTTATGAGAGCTGTAGGGTTTGTGTTAGTAATTTATTTTTTTTTGTAGGCTGAAGACATTTTTTGGTCTACCTGCCTATCTTGGGGATTTGGTTTTTGTTCAGACATTATCATAAGCAATATTAGTTTTGAATTACTGTGGCATTATATCCATAGAACTTACTAAAGTCAGACAGGATGGTGGATTGAGTGATTTCTCATGTTTCTCTTCCTCTGCCAGGCTACATCCACTACCAGCCGTCTAAGGACCGTGTGAGGCCCCACTTGCTGGAGATGCTGGTCCAGCTTCCTCCCAACTCCTTCACCGAGGTCACCGTGCAGTTTGAGAGGGCTCTGCTCAAATGGACTGAATACACCCCTGATCCCAACCATGGCTTCTACGTCGGGTATGCATGAAGGACATTTAATTCACAAAAGCTTCTGAAAGAGGACACACATACCACTCATGTCACTTTAAAACCTGTGAAGTTGTAGGTGTGGCGTGATATTGAGGGGCACAAGTTTGTTTGTGGGTTTTTTTGCATTCATTCTTAGGATCTGTTCCTTCAACATTTAGGTCTTCAGTAATCAGCTCACTTGTGCCAAGTATCGTCGCCATGGATACAAACAGTACCCGGGAACGCCCGCTTTTCAGCAGCTTGTAAGTATAGAGCTGTTTCTTTTCTGAGGGAAAAAGCCTTTTGTCACTACTTATCCATGTGTGGTTTGAGTTGCTGTTGACAAGCTTGTTTGTCTAGAAAGTCAAATGATCAAATTTCCTCATCTCCCTCTAGTTTTCCCTGTAAAGAGGAGTCGAGCTACTTTGTGCGCGTCTACACAGAACCTCTGCTGGTCAACCTGCCAACTCCAGACTTCAGCATGCCTTATAATGTCATCTGCCTGACCTGCACTGTGGTGGCTGTGGGCTATGGCTCCCTCTACAACCTACTGACCCGGAGCTTCCAGATAGAGGAACCCAGCCCAGGACTGGCCAAGCGTATAGCCAACATCATCCGCAAGATGAGGGGCGTGCCGCCGCTTTGAGGCTGGACGCCTTTGCCAACTGGATCTGGCTTTTAGAGAGGAAGTGATATTCAAGGAAGAACTGAGTCCAGCATTGGTATGAATGTTGACTGTATTCACAGTCAGGTTGAAGGTTTTGTTTTCAAATGGAAGGGGATGAATAACTTTTTTGAACAATAACATATTCAGGATCATTTCCTGTTGGTTAAGGACAAAAACAATTGTGGGCATTTGTCTACTTGAAGGTTTGTTATTGTTTGACAGGTAGAAGGAGCCAAAGCTGTGGAGTATGCAGCAGTGGTAACTAAATTATTGTTTTGTGTTTGATTATTTTTGTTTTGCGGGTGTTTGAAACCATAACTCCACTCCATCATAATATGGCCACACTCTCAGCGAGGCATTTTACCACTGTGAGGAAAGCGAGGGAAAGTTATGTTTCTACAAATGCACTATGTCTGAGGTCTGTAAGTCTGAGTCCAGACAGAAAAAGGACGGTCACGTTTGGTCTCATGTTACGTTCCTGACCTGTTCATTCCCATAACCCTGCAAGGAAAGATAAAATAAAGTGACCCAGAATGTCACATTTTATCTAATCTCAGGTGTGTCATACAGGCATCTGGGTTTCCTAGAACCAGATTTACACTACACAGCATTAAGGTGGAACAATGGAACAATGGAACATACAGAGGTATTTCCTCCTCATTTAAAGTTCCTGGTGTGTTTGTATTATCTCACACGAGTTCTGAAGGGATTTCATTGAGAAAAGAACACATGCCCACAAAAATACCAAAAAGTGACCGAAACCAACATTTTTTTTTCTAAGTTGAACTTGTCCCTGAGAAACCACCCCACATGTCTGGAACTACTTGTTCTATAAAAAAAAAAAAAGGAACAGCCCTCTTACCAAATGTTTATTTTGCACTCATTATTGAATGCATGCTTGAATGTTAAATGCTGTTGCCTGCTGGTTTTGAAAGCGAATTGCCTTTAGTTTGTCTCATCAGTTAAATGCATTTTAAAAGGTCTCCCACAGCAAGTTATGCTTGTCTGCCTAAAAGTCCATTCTGTTTCACTCGCAGAACGTGAGTGTGCAGGATGTGAATGTTTGAAGCGGTACTCTGTGTGTGTGTGTGTGTGTGTGTGTGTGTGTGCGCGTGCGTGCGTGCATGCGTGTGGCAAAACTTAAACGTTCTTCGTTGCCTTTTCAATAAAATGACAGACAGCTTTTTGAGATTTTATTCAAATTACTGGCTGTGTAGGTAGGTACACCAGAGCTGGAGCTGTATTACTTCCCTCTGGGTGCCCACATTTTTGTGTAAACAAACTCGGCCCCACTTCTGGCAGACCCAGAGAGAACAAACACAGTGCTCTCTGTATTTGGCCGGTCAGCGTTTCTCACCCCTGCACGTTTGGCAGCAGAGTGGAACAAAAACAAAGGAAAAAAGCGACATTCCACATAAGTGATGTTCATATCTGGTCAGCTGCAAACTATGTTTTCTCTCCAAGCAAGTGGATATAATACACGGCCAGGGAACATAGCTCTGCTGGCTCAGCCTTCACAGTCTGTTTTTCAAGGACGCATACCCTGAGTGATGAGTGGCTCGTTACAGTTTTCAATGACATGGCCTCCACTTTATTTAGCACGCATGTTTGTGATTTCCTGGGCAAGCACACTTTTTTTGTCACATTTTTGTAAATTATGAAGTGAAGTTTGGCTGTTTACACACACAGAAAAAAGAATTACATTTTGAGATGTTTGACATTGAGGTGCAGCGATGTTGAAATGTTCGGGCAACAGAGGTTCTTGGCCACCTCTTTGTATGGTCTTGTTTCCTGCCAGTAAGCACTTTTCATTCTTGGCATATTTCATCATTTGTTTTTGCAGCCAAGCTCTCGCCTAAAAAGCCCGTAAAACAGATCTGTAAAACACAAGACCTGTGACCAGCAAGGTGACAAATGCATAACACATTCCTAGGTTCTGGAAACAGGTTTATTCATTGAAATACAAAGAAATAGTGCTCCAAACTGCACGAGGAACAGATGTAAAAGTACATTTTTCACCCGTTTAGAATAGTTTGAATATACAGTACTACCACGCATACAGAAATACTCCTACTGAACCAAAAAGGCCATTTTTATCAAATATTAATCAAGTTAAAACACAAACATACTGCAGGTCTTTTGAAGACTATGTGGCACCCTGCCATCTAATCCCTTTCCAGTTCAGGGATGTTCTGCAAAATCTCCACTTTTTCTTTATAAGAAAGTTTTGCCAGATTGGCTTATGAGGAGAAAAAGATCCAGATTCGTTACAACAGAACAAATTATTCTATAGTTCTTGCTTTTCCATGTGTTGAGTATATTACTTAATCAAGAAAATATTCACAAAATCTTTTGGTTTTTTTTAAAGCACAGGTGCAGAAAAGAGCTTTATAAGTATTTTAAGGAAAGCACTTCACTCTCTCAAACCAAATAATCAGACTTTGTGCAAACTGGTGCTCAAATATTGTACCAAAGTGTGCTGCTATGAAAAGGTAGAGTAACGGTGAGAATAATACATCTTCTGTTTTGTTGGTTGAAAGAAGCCAAACGTGCACACATGCAGCTGAGTCACTAGGTGTCCAATCAGCAGGGCTCACTGCAGGCGTGGCCGCAGGTTGTCCTGCAGCACTTCTGCTCTCCTGGACACTGACCGTCGTGATAGCAGAACTCAGCACACATAGGGGTTCCCTGGGGCAGAGCGCAGCGGCCCGGCTTCACTGATGTGCCAAAATACAAAAACACGCTCAGTTACAGTAGTCAAGTATTCATGCACAAATAGCAACACATTTATTTGATCCCACAAACACTACAGGAGGATAGTTTCCTGGGATCTTGCCTCTTTGTTTATATCTAACCTGTGTACGGTGCAATGCACTCATGTCCGCATCCGTTGTGGCAGCATTTCTCATTACGGGGGCAGTCGCTGTCATTAGAGCAAAATTCAGCACACAACCCTGAGCCCCAGCGCCTGCGAGGACACACTCCTGGCTTTGCTGAAGGGAAAGAGAAATTAACATATACAAAGATGGCTAAAACAGGAAGTCTGGAAAATATGGCTTTTGATTGGAAGGGACTTTCTGTTGCCCCATGGACAGTCCATGTTTGATTTCCATGTCAGTTCAGTCACTGAGAAGATTTAGCCAAAGATTTAACAGCTGCCCACTTGAGAAAAAGTTAAACATTGTGGCTCGTACTGAAAGCCGGAGGGACACAGACAGCTCCACAGTCAAAGACACAGCATTTGTGGTCTGCAGGACAGTCTTCATCACACACACACCCCTTATGTGATGGGACAACATTAAGGCGACGTGGGCAGTGGCCTGGTTTTGGGAGAATCACTGAGAGAAAGAGGCAGTGGAGCAGAAAAGGAAAAAGATCAGCTGTGGAAACTGGGACAACATTAATGAAGGTGTCTGGTTGCCAAACAACTTGGTTGTGTAATGAAACAGACAAACATGAACTTTCCATAAGGAAACAGTAAATTATTCCCATCTGAGTGAAAGCAAACTTACCTGTTAAATTGCGATCAGCCTCTGCAGCAAAAACTGTGTCAAAGTGCACATATGCACCGAGTGCTAAGACCAACGCACAAACTGCACACCAATTTTTCTCCATGTTAACTTCTTGCACACAAGAATGTACTCCTGTTTGGACAAATATCCCAGAACACATCCTGCAGGCTGAGCAGCCCAGTCAGAAGATGCTGGGTCCTTGTGCCTGTAGAGTTAAATCCCCATCACTGCACTTCAGGGGTCCTGAGGTCTTTGATGAAATGTGACAGCAGCCACGCTCTCTCCCCCCCAGCTGCTACAAATGGAATTCATGTACAACGCAAGGGTGGAGGGTGTTTTGATTTTTAAATCACATGCCGTTTATTGTTATACTTGTATTTTTGAAAGTTGTCTTTGTTGCCCAAATATCAAAATGTGTTTTGTTTTTACTTTTTATTGAACATAATTTTGCCAGGCTGAGCGCTCCAGTAGATTTAAATGCCACACACCTACAGTGCTCCACTTTTTAAGACTTTTTAAGCACAGTGTGAACCTTCTGCTGTGGAATTGGATTTGGTTGCATCCATTGTACTTTAACTACATTTCCTGCAAGCACATTTATGATTTTTTTTTTTCTGTCTTTGTTGCCTTATTTTCATGTGTTGTGTCTTCAGTTGTCGTTTTTATGCCAAATATTCCATCAGCTTACACCTTGATTTAGGATTTTTAGTTTACACTGAGTTTCAGTCTAATCCAATATTTCTCCCCCAGGAATACTGTGTATCTGACAAAAGTGATGCATTGTGTTTTTTTCTTTTTAAGAAGTCTTCCACAGCATGGAGCCTTCTCAGTCCCACCCTATGTTGCCATCTATTGGCATTGTCAGGACTTACAGGTAAGCTGTTTCATGAGAGGTGGTTTAGTTGTGTTCTCACTGACGCTTAGGTTGCACAACAGAACCGCTGTTTTCCATGTTGCGTTATTAATGCTCTGTGTTTAGCTGCAGTTTATTGACCAGCTGTGTCATTAGCCACTTAACAAAGGATAATGTTTTCTTGCTGCACAGCAAAGTTCATGGGCCATTTACTGAACTAAATTTAATGCATAAGATGGTTTTTTTTTTAATCATGGTTCTTCACAGTGACTTGTAAAGACTAAGCTGAGGTTCATAATATACAGTGTTTCTAAGGAAAGTTGAATTTATGGAAATACATGGTTGTGTTTTTCATGTGTACTACATTTACTACACTTATATGTCTTTTCAAATGATAAGTCAGAGTTGAAATGGATTAGGCCTTTTCATAGATTTGCTTCATTAATCTTTCTGTGAATGTGGGATGTGTATGTTAAATGGATATCAACACTGCACGGGACGCTAATATTTACACACCTTGTCGCCCCGTGCCATCTCAATTTTAATACAACATGATAAGATGGAATCCACACTCAAATGTATTTTCACTTCCAATGTGTGTTGACTCAGCACTGACAATATGTTTTCTGCTTCTCTGTCTTTTCTTCTTCCCTCTGCTGCAGATGAAATCTGATGTCTGTCCTTATGAGTATGAGCAGCAAACAACACTGCATCCACAGGCCATGGTAGGAGGGAAAAGGGGTAAATTAATGAGATAGTCTGAACAATTACATTTAGTTTCTGCATGAGACAGCACATCGCTTTCTATGTATTAGATTTCAGTCTGGCCGATCTCCCTCTCTTGTGAGATTGGACTGTCTATCTGATTCAGTCCCCTGATACTGATAAGGTGGTGCCAACGCATGCAACCTACTGTGCTGCGTAATAGTGTGCCAGCTGAAAACACAATATGTCAGCATTACAGTCGCGGGTTGAGACTACAAGATAAAGAAACTGATTCATGAAAGGGTCACTCATTCTTCATAACGACTATTTCTTCGGGGAAAAAAGTAGTTTCAGTGAAAACTCTGAGTAACAAGGACACTAATTCTTGAAAAGAGCTGGTGTAGATTCTTTTTCCGAAAGTAATCTTTCAGTGTTGTGAACACCACAAACCACTCACCTCTGGAGAGGAAGCAAAACATCCAGTGGTGGAAGAAATAATAAGATTTAAGTAAGAGTAGTAATTCAGAAAATTAAAAATACTCCACAACAGCAAATGTACATCTGGAAATAATGCACTAGAATGGCCCCTGTAAATGATATATCGTGCTCTATTATATTATGAGATTATTAATTCTGACACATTAACATGTAAGCAGGATTTTAATCTTGTGGCTGGTCAAAGCAAACCTAATTTAAACAATTTTATAAATATTCTGTTGTTTAATCTGTAACTTTGTATCACATTTTAGAAACTGATCATATATTTTGCATGTAAAAGTCTATTATTTGAAGAAACTTGTAACTATAGCTGCGTGATATTTGTCTCTGAAATGTACTGCTGTACAGGGATAAAAGAGCAGAAAATGGAAATGCTGAAGTACACATTCCTCAAAGTTTTCTAAAGGACAGTAATTGAGATATCTCGAAACCAGGCGCACACACAAAAAAAGTTTTTTCTTATGTTTTGTTTTTGTCATTTGGGTGAAGCAGAATTTATGGGTTGTAGTGAGAGACGCAACAGCTGAATGAAAAAGGATTCTGGAAAGAAAGTCCTTGTGGCCTTGAGGCCAACGCAGTAATTATGCAGTTTGTTTTGAACTCAAACTACAGAAAAGTTGTTTTTCTGTGACCGTCAGTGCGGTCACTCTTTCAAAGCCAGCTGCAACCATGCACTTCAACCATAATGTCTTTATACTGTCGGGTGGAATGAAAACACCCAAATTCCGTGCTTCAGGTGCAGTACCGCTCACAACCTCTGGGTGGGTGTCTTCCCCTGAACATCTCAGCAGCCTGGGCCTGTTTTTTTTTTTTTTATTTAATTCTTCCACCAATCTGTACATTATTACTCAAGTCAAAGAAGTTTTATAATGAAGCAGATTTATAGCCGAATGGAAATCACTTCTTCACAAAATATTCAGTTCAGTGTCAGTGTGATTATATTTATTTTTTGGTCAAAGAGATAAAATCTGATGACATCATATACATTTCTGGTAAAATCCTGTCTCTTTAGTGAAATATGCTTTTCCAGTGTCTCTCAAATGTTGCAACGTAGTGTAACTATGTAAATGTATTCTGTCTGGCTTTGATTTGATTGACGGGTAGTCCCCAAACCCTCAAACAGGGAGAATCCAGAGGGTTATTATACAGGGTGCAGTGAGCAGTGAGGAGTAATTTTACCCCAAGGAGTAGAAAGGCCATGCAATTTACATGTCCAACCATGTTGCTTATAGCAAGCTCAGTAGCCAGTGGGAGCTCAGCTGTGGGCTTTTTAAGATCTAAGATTGTTATGTTGTTTTTCTCATGTACTTTCACACACTATCTGACATATCTGACATTTCCAGGGGTGTGTGTTGCATGTGTTTGCATATACATGTATGCGCCGAACACATGAGCACATAAACAAGGTTATAGTGTTTTCATAATTTTGTATTTGCCATGTTTCCCTCTCACCACACCAGAACCTTAGCACCACCTTGTTTCTTCTCCCTCCCCTCCCTTTCCATTTCCCCAATGTTTTCTTTTTTCCTCTTGTCCTTGGGAATTCAATCATGGAATAATGTTGCTGGAAACCTTTCCTCTATATATTCATGTAACAAGGCCTGGCTAGTGGATGTTATTGTATGTCCTTGAAATGATGTAGATGCTATCAGTTTCACTGGTGGCTGTGAATGTTGAACGTGTGAATGAGGTGGAGAAAAAAAAAAGATGGTGGTTCGAGTATGACTCTAAGTGAACATTAGAGCAGGTATGGTTTGGACTGGAGTTGTGGGAAATGTTTAGAGTTTAAAATGAGATAATCTGACAATTTTTAATGGCCTCCTCTTGCCTTTTCTATTGTGACCAAAGACAGGCTCGCAGATGGAGATGAACAATAGCAAATTTCTATGCTTGCATAATGGAACCGCGGAAAGGGAAAAATATGGCTGACTTAAAGTAAAATGAAGATACGTCAGCAAGTATTAATAATCAGCATGACCGACTCTCTAAAATTCAATAGCTGCCTCTGACGTGACACCTGCAAATGTTACAGCAAATTATTCTTTAGAGGATTTGAGAAAATAGCTGCGCATTTTCTTATAGAGATATATGAAATAAATGTAAAACCATGGTTTCCTTTTTCAAAACTGGATTGAGTGTTTTGGAAACAATTTATAGTTTGTGCAGGATTCCTGTGCTGATATAAGAGAAATCTTTCAGGCCAAAGTCATGTGACAAACATGATAAATGGGCATAATTCTCCACCTCGTGCTCATATTGTTTCCAGGCTGACCCAAAACAAGTCTCAACGCCACCCACTGACCCCAAGACCCCCCCCCCCCCCCCCCCCCCCCCCTCGACTCCTATAGTCAATCATGTATTACATTGTGCATTAACCTGCCATTGACCTCTGTATGCTAAACCCAATTGCTATATTATCCCTACCATAATGTTCTACTCTTAGTTATCTTCCTAGGACTGAATCAAATTTTGTGTCCCACTTTACCCTCAGGCATAAAAAAAAATGTCTCAAATGACTGCCAGGTACTGTGGAGGGATGGGGGCGGGGGGTGTTGTCTAATCTAAATCACCAATAATGGGATCAGAGGTAGAGGCTGCATCAGTAAAGAAGGTGGAGGACATTTTTATTCTGCTGCTGGAGAGGAAGGGTGAGGAAAGTTTCAGGTTGGGGTTTTAAGACTCTAGAGTCTTTTTTTTAACATTAGAAATAGTGGATTTAAAAAAAAAAAAAGACTTTTAACGTCTGTAATTATCACTTACTGGCTCTAGCAATTATTACTTTTGTCATTCCGACCAATATGCTTGACTGATGCTCCCACAAATGTGTCTACTTATCCTGCTAATACTGAGAATAATGATAATCCTGTGATAATGTTTTGAAGTCAAAATAATGCTAATGCCTCTAATGATGAAGCATGCTCAGAAATCCCTCCCCGTCATCCCATTGTCTCCTGTGGCGGAGGAACTGGCCCCGGGCCCCCATGGGAAATCTGTAATGTATTCAGCCAGGCCTTGGGAGTAAAATGAAAACAAATGTGGTGTAATAAAGGAGAGAAGATGAAGCGATTCTGTGATGATGCTCTCCACCAGCCTTATAAATCAAAATAAAAGTAGAGCAGGTCATATGTGCCCCCACCCTCAGTGGATGAACACACACACACACACACACACACACACACACACACACATATACGTGTATACACACACATGCATGCATGCATACAAATATGACAAAGAGGAAGAGAGAGGAAACTACACGTAAACCAAATATTGGTGGTAAACATAACGTTTTATTTCCTCAAACAAACACAGCTTCATGTTATATTTGTATATTTGTATGTTCTCTTACACATCAGTTATTTCTTTACATGGCAAAACAACGTGTTTATTATGAATTCACGTGCAAATACAATTTGGCTCACTTATAATTCATGTTTCTTATTGACATCTTGAACTTTAACTTATCACTGCAGAAACCAGACTCAAAACGTCTGAATGTTATTGCAGCTCCAAAAACAGAAATTCTCCCAACGTTTTTACTTTGTAATCCCTTAAAATGAAGTGATGTCTACTTGTGACCCATCGTCACAGTTGCAGGTCAAACACAAAATTATTATTTTTTTCTGTGAGCATGTGTTTTCCCATTTTATCTGAATGATTTTCAGAGGCCTGGAGAGGTAAAGTTATCTAGCGCTTCACAAGGAAAGCAAAGATTAAAAAGAACATCTGAAAAAATGAAAATGATTTTGCGCAGTGTGAAGGTTTTATCTGCTTTTCTATTCTTTTAATCATCCCATGACCCCTCAGATTTATCTTACGACCCATTGAGCACTTCTCGACCCCCAGTTTGGAAACCACTTTTACTGTAATTAAACAAGATCGAATCTGATGCCAGCGGTAGTACTGCTGTGCACCTGTAGGGGCTGCTGTGGTGTCAACGTACTTGCTGTCTGAAGCCAGTAGTCCCAAACAGAGAAGCTGCAGGCTTGATGATAGTACAGTAGTGGCAGCACTCATTATACAGAAAATCCCCCCTAAAAATTAAAATGGAAACAAACCTTGCAAACAGCTGGTTATCTTGGCCCAGATTTGAAGCAGGTAATTGAAGACTCATTCAACAACAGGGGGAAATGGGGCTGATTTGAAAATTGTCACCCACACATTTTTGTAGCTGTGTGTGTTTGGTTTTAAGGTCAGTAACAAGAGAGATGAGTCTTCTTCTTTAAGATACTCATGCATTAGCATCTAGTTGTGAAATATACCAGAAACCCCTTCAATCCCTCTCAAACCTGCAAACTTTGAAGACGGATTTGAGACTTTCCTTTTTTTTTTTTTTTTTTTTGACAAGGTGGCTGTTTATTACACAGATAAAGAATAGTAAACAGAGAGTATAATAAATAATTGATGCCTAATAAGTTGAGGTAGAGCGCGCCAGGGCTCCTTTTTTTATTTTCGGGCCAAGAATAGAGAAAGCCTCCCGAGTTGTTTATTTCCTCCCTCCTTTCTTTCTTTTCATGTCCTTCTCATTTTACGAGCCATGAGTCAACACAGCACACGTAAATGATATTTTGACACAGAGAGCCATGAATAATGCATTTGAATTTACTTTTATGCCAGAGTTAGACCCCTCTCAGCACCCTTTCTCCCCCTCCTTTTTCTCCTCTTTTGTCCCCCCTCCCAAGCCCCCCCGTCCTCTTTACCCCACCCTCCTCCTCTTCTCTTTCCTCTTCCTCTCTTCACTATTCATCCTCATCAGAGCTCAACCTCATTTCTCCTCTCCGTGCCCCTCCCTCTTTTTCTCCTTCCTGCTCTCTCCTCCTACACCTCTATCAGACAGCAGATAGAAAACGGTGCAGGATCAGACTCCAGCTTTCAGAGCTGAAGATCTACTGTAGCCGTGTTTCTCATCCAGGTCTTGCTCAGGTGGCTGCTCA
This sequence comes from Toxotes jaculatrix, assembly GCF_017976425.1. Classification (NCBI taxonomy): domain Eukaryota; kingdom Metazoa; phylum Chordata; class Actinopteri; family Toxotidae; genus Toxotes; species Toxotes jaculatrix. The sequence continues at coordinate 14,377,059 of NC_054395.1, read as the reverse complement.
CTGATATATTTTTTATAATCATGAGATCAGGAATTGGGACAGACACAGACGAGCTATTTTTACAAAAGTTACCGAGTTACCGAGTACCGAGTTACTGCCTTACTGGTTGAAATATTACAGATCAATGAGCTGAAATAAGGAAAATAGAGTGGGATAAGGAATGTAGAGGAAGATTGGTTCAACCTTGTTTTTAAGGACATTTCTTAAATGGTAAAAAGTGACGATGTTGAGAGGGACATTTAATTTCTTTTAAAGCAATCAGCCATTTCAAATGCAGGGAAGCCCTTCACATATGTTGCTTTACACGTGCCTAATGAAGGCCTGTAAGTTCAGCGAGGCCCTGATGAAGCCAGCAGCGTGCATTGATTCAGTGTCTAAATTAATCATCTATTACTTGATCTGTTGCGATAGAGTCATCAGCTGCCGGCATACTGCATGATCAGCAGCAATCATTCTTCCCTGCCACGTCGCTGATGTTTAGCCCGGGGCCCCGCGAACTGCCAGACACAGTCGTGTTTTAAAAGTAAAATTAAAAACATTTATTCTGATGCTAAATAGCTTGCTTGTAGTCATGAGGGGAAGTGAAGTGAGGATGGAAGACAGAGTTCAAGGTTCTCTGGCCATCTTGTTGCCATCTCCGACACCATCATTCCCACGCTGTTTCTGCTCCTCCACCTACACACCATCAGCATCCTCATCATCTTTAGGCCAGGGTTTTAGATCCGGGGCCCACATTACCTTCCTTGATTGTTTATTGTGTTGAAGAGGGTCCTCAAAAAACTGTGAAATATCTTGATTTTATTGTTATCTGGGTTTTAAAAACTAAGCTTGTTGTTATCAACCCACTCAAAGTATTGACCTCTCATCACTTGCCATTGTATTTTAACTTTTCATTTTATTTATTTCATAAGGTCTTGTAATATGATTTTGTGTCCTAGTGACATTTTTTAACCTTATTTATTTTATTAAATGAGGTAATAAAATGTTGTAAAGTTGAATTTGAAAAAAATATTTTTTAAATGACAGTGACAGTGCTATTATTCCATGATCTCAACCTACCACAAGAATCTCAGCAAACTCCCCAGAAAATGAGAAAAAAAAAATTTTATTTTATTTCTTTTTCTTTCTGGGAATTCTACAGCTAAATAATGATGTTATCAGCCCACTGAGAGTGTTCACCTCTCATTATCCTCCACTGTATTTTGTCCATTTCTCTTTCTTTCTTTGTGTTAATCCACACAGTCCAGTTGCCCAGGACTCTCTACTACCCTCCTAAAATAAAAGTTCAATTCAAATGACAGTGATACAACACCAACTGAAAAAAAAAGTTTGGGAACCCCTGATATCCAGACCCTAATCCAGATGGTGATATCAGTCGCTGGCTGTGGCCTGTAATCTACTTAGTTTACACTTTTGAGCAATACAGTCCTCATCCCTCTGGTGTGAAATCCCTCTGCTGAGAAGTGGAAGCAGGGATGAATAATCTGCATCATCCTCGTCGTCCACAGAGTGGTTCTTCATTCATAATTTACAGTACCAACACCCCACCCCCCCATTACATGTGATGAAAGCCGCTGACCTGAAAATACAGGGCGAATGAGCTCCTTCAAGTATGGCGTTAACATTGTCTTTGTCCGTCCTGGACATGTTGCCAGCAAACATCAATAAATGAGCCCAATGTCAACACTGGCATCGGATGTCATTTCTGTTTGTGACCATGGGAATATGACACTGTCCAGGTTTCCACACAGACATCTATTGTTTGAATGATGTGCTGTAGCATCACCTCAAATACAGTGCAATTTACACCGATCAGCCACAACATTAAGACCAGGATCTGGTTTTAATGTTGTGGCTGATCGGTGTATAGTTCTTATTAAAGATATACAAAGTGTAATTGGATGTTTTACAGTAAGATAAACAATTATTTAAATCTGAGATGTGATCACAATGTTGTAATAATTCAATAAATTTAGACTAAAGACCACACAGAGGTGTTTTATGAGTGAGAGAAATCAGAGCGCTTTCCATTTAAAGGGTGTGTTTTTTTTTTTTTTTACATCATCATGCATCACACTGTATATACAGCATATACAGTATGCACGTGCCAAAGCAGTACTGGAAAGTCAAATGTATTAAATGCATTTCTCTAAGGCTCTTTTTCCCCCTGCTATGACCCAGAAACTGCATTTTCCCAGTGGTATTTCAAAAGTGCAAAGACACACAGTATGCAGTTACATTTATTTAAATTGTGATGGGAGCATTTGTGTGTGTGTGTGTGTGTGCGTGAGCGTGAGCGTGTGTGTGTGTACGTGTCTGTATGTGTCTGTATGTGTAATACTGCAATACACATTAACGGTAGGTTTCCTTCTGGCCATACATTTTCCTGAGTGCAAACCTCTTTTAGTAGGCATCCTTTTGTTCTGCTGTATGATTAGATTGTGATGAACAATGGAAAAAGCTTACCCCACAATAACAAGTAAACAGTGAATTACTGCGTCTTCCTTTTTCCACAGTGCACTGCACTGCACTGAAAACACAAGAAAATGCTCTATTTGTCTATTAGTGATATAGAGTTATTCAATAGACCTTAAAAGGATTGTCTGATTTTCCTTTTGGGCTGGGATCTGCTAAAAACAAACTTATGTAAGTAATATTTCGACCACAACCGCTTCAACACTCGATAAAACATGACCAGTTCTCACATTAAATATATAGGCTGTTTAATCGCAGCTAAATGCATTAGTCACCGTGTTGGCCTGAGGCAAGAGCTGTGTTCACAGCGCATCATTTGCTGTGATATCTAAAGCTACCATATCCCTTTAAGCTAACGTCACTGAGTGTGTTTCTTGTTGCAGTTAAGTGCATATTTAACAGACTTTCTAGCTTCTCCTACGTAGTTATTCATATCAAGCCTTTCAGAGATAAGCCATTCTCAGAGCACAGTTTGAGAACTTCCACCACCCCCTCCCCTCCCCAAAAAAAGAAGTTAAAAAGTAGAACAAAAAGAGGAAGCTCCAACCCTGTCAACACTGTGCCCATCCTGTATCAGCATGAAAATTAGGGTATATTGAGAACCTCAGTGTGACTTCAACGCACCACATGAGTCATCTGGGATTATGAGTCATATTCTACCTCAATACAACAAGCACCAGCTTTACCACACACCTACAGACAGGGAACTTTTCACAAACTGAAGTTACTAGCTCAGCATGCCTGCGTGACTGTTGACTACACTAAAACTGGGACAAACTTCTTCTTCTTCTTTTTTTTTTTGTAGCGCAGCCCAAAAGTTCAAAAGATGTGATTAGACAAAGTTTAAACTGACTTGGGGGGGGGGTAAACAACCTCCGCAGCGATGAGGGAACGGCGACTGATGTGTAGCCTTTGACCTTTCAAACTTTGCAGTGTTTTTAAAATTTAATTTTGGATTTTGTGCACTGTATCTAAAGCTGTTACATCTGGCCTCAAGATGCATCAGCACTAGATGGATAGAAAGAGGGAGAGAAAGAGAGAGTAAGAGAATAGCCTGTCCTAACTGCTTAATGCACAGTCACATATGCACAAATGCACTGACACTGAAACACTGAAACATGAACATGCAGGAACAGAGATCCTCGACTCGGGCTTAATCAGGTAAACTTCATATGAAGTTACAGCCTCTCTTTGAAATGGATGCATCTGTGCCATTAAAGGGAAATAATTGTGGCCACTTTCATCCCCCGCACAATTAGTCTCTCCTCTGTGAAGTCGTCAGTCAGATAAAGGACAAGTGCAGAGAGAACCTTTGTCACTTTAATCATTCCTCTGTTTTTTTTTCTTACACTGGAAAGGAATGAGTTCCCTACAGTTGAATGTCAACAAGTCAACGTGTCTTCAGGCCTATTTCACATCATTAGTGCTCTTCTTTGAGTTGATACCGTGACACTACCAACCTGTGCTGCGTGTTAGGGCCATTAGAAGCAATGTGTATATGTTACTTCCAACACAGATCCTGCATCAGACAGCAGTTACATTTCAACACAAAAAGAAAACATCTCAATACAGGAAGTAGAATCACAATCAGTGATATCACTGTAGCTGTGTATAGAATTTGATTATCGTTAACGTATGAGTCAGAACGAAAAAAGAGTACCTACAAAGCATCGCCTACAAACTTTCCATAAAATGACAAAATAATCTGTACATTGACATAGTGCATTTACTTGTGTATTTATTTATTTATAAAAGTACCACAAGCATGCACCCAAAACCAGAGACAAAGATTCTGGGGATGTGACACATCAGTCGTGCAAAAAGATAAAGATGCTCTAATGTAATATGTTTGTTCATCAATACTGTGGCTGCTTGGTTACACAGATAATGTGGTGAGTTACATAATATACTGTGTTTAACGGACAGTTTTGTTGTTTCACACACACACACACAAACACATACTTGGGTTTTGGTTTCATAAATTTGACAGACAGTGTCTCGTTTATCGATGTTACACATCACATGACTGTGCTGAGTCTTTCTCATGAAAGTGGTGCAATGTAAATGAGTACATTAATTCAAGTATTGTATTTAAGAACAGCTTCACTGTAGTGCACTTGTGATATTAACAATTAATACTTCTACTTACTATTTATATTTACTCTACTGCATTATTTGACAGTTTCAGCTACTAATAAATTTGCAAATTAAGATTTTAGTGACAAAACACACATGCACATACACCTGTAAAAAAGCAATGCCTCATATTTTGTTGTCACTGTGTAACAGTGTAAAAAGTGATACAAATTCATTAACTTAAAGAAAATACATACATACATTCTGCCTCAACCAGCAACAACATTAAATATTGATGCATACATATTACGGTTTCAGTATTAATAAAATAGCATCACATATTAAATAATCTCTGAAAAGTCATAATGAGAACTTTTAATACTTTAAAAGATTTTGCTAATAATACTCCTTTACTTAAGTAAAAGTTAGTTTTCAGTAGTTTTACTTGTAGTGTTTTTATATTATCATATTTCTGCTTTTAATCACATAAAATATCCAAGTGCTTCATCCACCTCTGCCTGACTTTTCACTCTTTGCTCCACTACTAATCACAGACAAAAGTGGCTAATTATCTTGTTGTGGAGCAGTTAATCTTTGGTGTACAGAGTCACCCTCCGTAGCACTGCGGTGAAGTCTCGTAAACCAAAGCTACAGTTTGAATCTTCCTACTCCCCCTCCCCCTCCCCACCTCTCAATAAAACTGATTTGCTCTGGCATGTATTGTTTTGGAAAATAAATCAGTCGACTCTTTCCACTTCATGCACTCGTGACATCATTTGTTTCCCCTCTTAACTCAATTATTGTCACTTAGTTCATCTGTAGGGCAACAATGACCTGTAGCTACAGTGTACAGGGCCCTTCCCACTCTTTTCAGCATGACAGGGAGAACTAGGAAATGGTTACGCCTTGAGCCTGTAAGTTTGTCAAAGTTAAATACAAGAGAGAATATTATCCGCCTTATTTTTCTGTCACCCAATCCTCTTTTTTCCGCCTCGAAAATAAGCTTTAAGGTAATTGTGTCATTGTGTCATAAGGCACAGGAAAAATGGTAATCCATTAAATTGTATTCCGTGTTCTTTGGTGCTTTTGTAGTACAGAGCGACACCACAGGATTTTGGAAAGGTGAATTATGAATAATTGCCTTTGATCCAGGAAGCCTGACGAGTAATAACATTTAATGCTATAGCTGATCAATGAAACTGAGGCTTCAAGGCTTTTATGTCAGAAAAATCAGTTTGTCAGAAGGTACCAGCTTGTTTATTGTGATATTCACAAGGAGAGATCGTGATCTACACCAACTGTACTTCCACAAAATCGCTCACTTTAGTTTACTCAACCTTCAACCTTTGTGGCAACATGTACGTCAGCAGCTGAAAGTTTGGAGGCAAGAAAGTCATTTGTGGTGAATAATTCAGTATTAAACAGAAGAAGGGCCAGGTGTTATTGAACACACACATTCGAAAAGGTCTTTGTTGTGTCAATTAGTTGATTAACGATCATCCACTCCCCTGTTGGTACTGGAAACCCGATCTGTTTTTAAACGGATTCACATTACAGGGGCAGTGCAGAGCAAGCGAAAGGGGGCATTTTCAATTACATGTCAGCGTATATGACTGACAGTCAGCCACCATTTGATCAGGCTTTTACTTTAATTGCTTGCATTTCATTAAGTATAATCATTTATGGTGGAATTTAATCAGTGAGGATTCAGTGACACACAGCGTGGACTCAGAAAAGGCAAACAGACAGCAGAATACGTTCAATTAAAGTACGAGAGGTTGTAGACAGCCTCATCATCAGGCTTAATTTAACTCTAAAACTAACAATGTGTTGGTGTTTAATTAGGTTCACACCACTCAATTCAACATTTTTAGATTTTGTTCATGCAGGTCAAAGCCATCAGCTCAGTAAGTGGACAAACAACTGTGTAATCAACACTTTCCAAATTGCTGAATGAAAAAATCTTTAGCTATTAACAATGAAAACTTAAACACTGGAAATGAACAACGCAGTTCTCACCTCCAGCAGTTTAAAGGATTCAAAACACACTTGAAATCTTTTCAGAAAACTGAAACCCTTTGTTTTTCGTTTTTCTAAAAAAAAAAAAAAAAAAAACAGTTTCTTCCCACTCTAAATACTTTCTTCCTACACAAAATCTCTGGGATGCCTACTGTCGATGCAATCATTTTCAGAGAACAGGACGACGGCAGCAAAATACAAAGACACAAAGAAGACAGAGAGCAAGCATGCGAGCATGAGTGGGTATGAGGACAGAGAAAAGGAGTGAGATCCAGACTGAAAAATGGAGAAAGACACAGAAAAGAAGCCCTGAGCCGAGCCTTATGATGAGAGCCTCAGCTCAGCAGGGAGTCTTCATCCTCCTAAATATTTAGCAAGCACCTGATTCTCAGCTGATGGTCCAGACCTGGCCATATTAGGTCAGGAACATCACAAGACCTGATCCTCCACCACCTGCCAGAGCAATGCACTTCAGCAGCTTGTCTCATTCTCTGTCAGACTCTGTGGTTCACCTGCAGGGAGGAAATCATTTTGCAGAGAGCAAGATTATCCCTACAACTGATGGAAGATATGTCACTTGTGGATTTGTAAGAAATCTTTGGTTTGCTGATCAAACAAATTTTTAATCCAAAATATGAGTACTGATAAAAACTGTAATGGAGAATTTCTGTCTGTCAGCGGAATAGTGAAGCACTTGTACTTAATTGCTTGCACACAACAGTTAATAAACCTAATTTTATTTTGAATAGAAGCAGATAGATGGTGAAAAGCAGTCATACCACAAATGATAATTGGATTTTAAAGGGTCAAGTCACCCAAATTACATAAAAAAAATATTTTCTGAGTTACATGTTATCAGGCAATGGAGTTTTGATTTTATTTGCTCAAGTTTTAAGATTTAAACTACATGTGTTTCGAGAAACAGAGCAGTCTGCAAACAGATGGAACGGTTTTGATCTGAATTTCTTTCTACTGACAAAACAGTCCCTATTAAAACTGGTCACAGTGTTTTCTGATTATCCAAAGTAACTGGGACACAGTTTCTTGCCAGTTTCAAATTGGTCGGATCGCCATGACATTTGGTGCCGACATTCATTTTCCCCTCAGGATCAATTGTAATTACTCTCTTAACTTTCCGTGTAGTGGCAACATCAGGTCAAACTTTTAATTTGTCCTTGATTAAATACCTGTTAAACAAATGATGATGCCTTTGTCCTCAGCTGTGCTTTGCATTTTGTGCTAATTGGCAAGTGCTTGCATGCTAACACGCTAAATGAAGATGGTGAACGTAGTATAAACATTATAGCATCTGTATGTTTGCATTGTGAGCATGTCAGAGGGCTGACGTTAGCGTTTAGCTCAGAGCACCACTGTGCCCAAGTACAGTTTCACAGAGCTGCTAACATGGCTGTTGTCTCTTAGTCTTGGTTTCATTGTGATCATATTTACCAAAGCCCGAACTGACACTCAGCTGACTTTCAGCTTTATTGTTCTGTGTGCATCTCCAAAAAATATTTATTACGGGACAGTTTCACCATCAGAACCACGTTGGATTTGGCTTGTTAATATTAATGTTCTCTCTGAGATTATATTGCAAAGGCCTGTGCTACCCATCCCCCTTCCCCCACATCATCTCAGATCCATTGTGTTTTTGGTCGAAACGCCACAAATGAACAGAAATATGAGGAAAAACAGGATACAGACATAAACAAAACCTTCTCTTTGACTGCCTTCTCTGACACTGTTTCTCAGTAAGAAATGGGGAAAACCATGAGGCGGTTTCATTCATCCTATATGCACGACGCTGCGCGTGGGTGTTCACCTAACAGATGGACATCCTGATCTAAATTATAATCAGGTTATCCAGTGAGAAGAGGGACAGCTCATCATTGATGGGTATGTAATTTACATAAAAGTACACAATGCTGTGAAAACCCCCACTGCCTGTGGCATATGCCTTCAGTTCACTTTCTCTAGGAATGCATCACAACGACAAGACAAGGTGACAAGACAACAGGCATTTTAAAAAAAAGAAATTCAAGAGTATTGTTCACTCCTCTCGTGCAATGTGTTTTTTTTTTTTTAAAATACCCCAGCTCTGAGGGCTGTTAATACTTTGTGTATCAGTTTGTTCTTGTTTTCCAGACAGTGTTCAGTAGCAGCCTCTGGGGCTTGTCTACAGTCAAACGGGCTTCCTCCTGTCTTTCTCTGTTTTCTGTCAGTTTTAAGTGAAAGAAGACAAGGGTGAGGGATGTCAGCAACAAGCAGCTGTACAGGAGTGTGTTGTCTGTTGACGCTGGTCTCTCCTGGCACTTGTAAGAGCTGTCACTTTTCCTCTCAATCACAAAATCTAGGGTGTCAAAACAGAGGCAGAAATAATATTTTAAATCTTTGACCGCAATCTTCATGAATTTCAATATGTGAATATAATTTTGAATCTGAAAACATAATGAAAAAAAACGTCAGAACTTATTACTAATGTGTATTTCATTGAAAGCATTTATCAGAATTAAACTGTTAAATTAGAGGAAAAAAAAGTCTTGCTGTATTTATTTTCTCAGTTTCCTGTGCTTACTCTTTTGTATCGTAATGGCAATATTTTCACAATGTTCCCCACCATCTGTGGGAATGTGATACCTTTCTATGGCTGAGTAAAAGAGGGGTGGGGGGGAGGAAGTGGTGTTCTCTAATCCCAGAATCCCTCACATCGAATCATGCAAATTTGGTGCACTTTGAAGCGAATCCAGCTCCTACCATATGCAGAGTGAAAACAACAATCTATTATGCATGCATTGCACCAAGCTTATGGTAATGTTATTTCACTGCTATTCCTATAAAGTCAAATTTGCAGATGCACAACATATCTAAAGTTTCTTTTAAAATAATATTTGTCTCATTGTGGTGTGTATTTGTGAATAACAAGCAAAACGTTTGGAGGTAGCTGCTGAGATCTGTTTGTGCCTCGATATGGAAGTGATGCTTGAAAAATTGGATGGGTAATATTTTCTTCTTCCAATCTGTGCTTGAGAGGTTGTATTTTTCCTGTATTCACACTGAGTATGTTCTCATGATTCAAGTTCTGCTCTTCAAAGGCAACAACACAATTGAAAACTTCCTGTGATACAATGCTATTTGTTTTTCAGGGTGTTTGGCACTCCTCGGCACCAAGGAGCTTAACGTTCAAGATGTGTTTGTCATATTATTCATCAGTAACAGACCATGTTGTCCCGCCCGAACAACATGATGAAGTTAGAGATCTGCATCAGGCCACAAATACACTTTTAATGACCAGGTGTGTGTTTAAGCACTCAGGCTGCTCATCACAACAAACTGTTGGACACTCTCACATCATATTTCACAAGCCAAAAAGCTGTCAGTGCGCTTTGTTGCTCTCTGTCTATGGGTGGATTAAGAACACAACATCAATGATATTTCCATTTGTTCAATGGATAATTAGGGCCCACGACATGCCAAGAATCATTTTCCATCTTGGCTCATCCTAATTTGGGGGAGGAAACATGCAAAGTGTAATTGGCAAGACGAGATGTGACTGGTGTCTCCCAAGCGGATCCATGCTTTTGTTACAACATGCAGTTCTTAATGAAAAGACGGGCGGCTCGCTTGATTATGTTGTGTTGTAATATAAATTCGTATGCAAAAGCCTTCCAACGCTGCACAAGTAAACTAAATTAAAACTTGAGTTGCCTGACATCTTTATCTATCTATTTATCTATCTATCTATCTATCTATCTATCTATCTATCTATCTATCTATCTATCTATCTATCTATCTATCTATCTATCCATCCATCTATCTATCTATCTATCTATCCATCCATCCATCCATCCATCCATCCATCTATCCATCCATCCATCCATCCATCTTTTTCTCTCCATGTGATCTGAAAGATGAAACTTTACAGAAAGCAACATTAGCGGGTTTGAAACTGTCGGGGTCAGTGTGGGTGGTTTTGAAGAAGGGATGGCATACCATTGAAAGGACACGCACACACTCACACACACACACAAAGACGCACATGCAGACAAGCATCCTTTGTGGTGTACCTGTGACAGTACTGTTATGAAAGATGACAGTGTGTCAACCAGTTTCTTGTTGATTATGAAACCTATTTCACACAGTGAGGTACTGTTTTCCTGCAGTGTTGCAGGTACCCAGACCTTGTACACACACACACATTGCTTACTTGTAGAGTGACAGTGTCTAGGTGTCAGTCTACACTCTTGATGATGGATTCTGTGGTGGTTAGAAATTTATTTATTCCGGTTAAATATGACAGAGTCCTTTGAAAGACCTCTAACCCCTGATGTTGAATCAAGATTGACTGTCTGACAACACTGGCTTGTTACAGCTCTTCATTTTCATATACAGTGAGAGAAATATCCAATCCCCAAACTTATTGTTCTTTCAGGGCCGCGCCATTCCAACAATGGGGAATTTTCTAAATAATTTGCGCATCAGTTGGCATCTTTGGAAACTTGGATTTAAAATGAAGCTCAGTGTTAAACAATGTTTGGCTGCACAGCATGACGTTGTAGTGGCTGTTTCACCAACAGGTCAGAGTAGTTTATATGTTAGAGGTTTTTATGTAACTGATACAGCCCTTTGGTGCATACATACATTATAGTACCTAAACAATATTGATACATGCACAAACATACATACAGCAGGCACAGTTGCACCCTTTATGCACATGAAGCCTCGTAGCACGAGCATACACTTTATAAATTCACAGGATTTGGGGAATCCAACTGTTCCCCCACTGTTGAGAGTGAGTATGGCGCTGTAGGGGCAGCTGCATATCATGCAGGAGGAGAGATGGGACGTGGGGTGGCTTTATCACACAAACTGGCCTCATGGAGCCCAGTGCTCTCTGCCAGTCAGACTCCAAGTTATTCTATGCCAGTGGAGCATTGATTTTCCACACTGTTAGCTCACATTATTCCCCCTTTCCTCAGAGGAAAATTGCTGGGATGAAAAAAAAAGGACTCCCTGTGATCGATTGGTCCACTGCACTACTGAATTCAGGTTACAGGCTGAGGGAGATGAGGAGAGAGGGAGAGCAGCAAGGGAGGGAGAGTCAGGAGGAAGACAGTGCACAGTGGGGGGAGGGTGGAGTGTGTGTGGGGGGGCATGTTAGTCTCATTGAGGTAAATATGGACTTGTAAAACTAGGGCTGAGGCAGGGTTGTAAAGCAATAGCAATAGAGCAGCCCACAGGTGCTTCTTTTGCAAAGAAACATCACCATTTTGCACTTTTGCACATGATAATTAATGTCTTGCTGAGAGTTTTATCACACCTCTTGCAGAGGCCTCACACAAGTGTAAAAATGCAGCCTATGAGTTAGGGCCTATCAACCTTGTAAAATTCCTTTAAGTGCTCTATTTCGAATATTATTAATCTTTCCACAAATAAAAATGTGGGCTGGATACTCACATAAAGATCCAACAATATGTGTAAAAGATATCTGTGAATCTGTAATGAATTTGGTAGCACACTTTTCTTTATGTAACAGAAGTCTATAGTCAGTTTTTCACACATTAAGTAACATTTAGTAATTACCCAGAAGTACTGGACACAAAGCCAACAACTCCAATAGCAACAGAACACAATGCTGTATATACTGTTTCCTTTCCTCAGAAAGAAATTGGCAACAAAGAGAGAACATCAAGTGAACGAAGACAGTATGAAAATAGCCCGTGCCATCAACAACCAGTCACTTAGCCATTTACTATTAATAAATAATGCTCCATCTCCCTCTCATCCATTGCTTCTACTAGTTTTAAATGATATACATTTTCATTAATGTCGGTGGGTTCTTCTTTATTGTGCCATTCTGCATGTTAGGTGAGCCTTTCCCTCAGCCTCTTAAGACCATTATGTTAGCAGTGATGCATATGAACTCATTTCCACATGATGGATGTAACGGACGGGGGAGAGGCACAATGGCCCATACAGCAGCTCACGCATGAGTGTGAAAACAGTAGCTTCCTGTGTGTTTTTCCATAAAACATCTCTTCATTGCGAATACTGTACTGGATATTAAGGGAATGATTTTTGGCTATGCTAGAAGTGTTGCTCCAGGGATGCCAGCGATGGTTTGTTGGTTGGTCCACCACTTCAGACTGAAATATCTCAATTTGATGGATTGCCATGAAATTTTGTACTGACATCCACGGTGCCCAGAGAATGACGCTGTTCACCATGAAGGGACAGTGATACTGCAAATGTTGCTGTTTATTTATTTATTTATTTTTCAAATATAATTTTGAATGCAGTTAGCACCACAAGCAAAACTCCATTCACCTCCACTTCACTGGGGTGGCAGGAGAACTCTCACAGACAGATAGAAGTAAACAAACATGTTTTTTTAATATGATCTGGATGAACTAACTCTTTTAATAGGCAACCTGAATTTTAGCTCTGCTACGGTTGTTTGAAAAATTATAAATGAATAAGGGCCCTGGAGGAGTATTTCCACGCACTGTTGTTTTGAGCAGCCCAGCAGGTAAACATTAGTCTTGTTACAACAAGGAAAACCCAGAATACAACAGAAAGGTGTAATCCAGCAGAAAGTGAGTTTCCTTATCTTGTTAAATATTTAATATTCAGCTATAATTTTATTTTCTTTCTACTTTCTGGTTCAAAAAACTTTTTTTTTTTTAATTATTTGGTTGATTTATGTGTCTGTCAAGTTTATTTTAAGTGTAACGAAATGCCATAGGAGGAAGGAAGCAAGTCCCGCCCTCTTACAGGTAGCACGTTCGGTAGTAAACATACAGAAGCAACGAGACAAACACGCGTAAACAAGTGAGAAAGGAGAAGTAAACTATTGTCAGTTATTACACATAAGTTAGTTTCAACCATTCGAAAGTATTCGGAAGGGATGCCGGAAGTGACTAAGAACATCCAAAGCCTGTTGATGTGGGTTTACTGTAACTGGACCGCCTTGGTGAGTCAATTTCAGCTAAGCTAATGTAGCTAATAGCGGTAGCCTGAGTCGGTTTGTGTTTGCTTGCTAGCTAATGTGCACCACGCTAAACGCGATAGTTACTGCTGTGACACGTTAAAAGCTCATTAACGGGGCGCACATTTCACTGAACCAAATGAGTGAGAACTGTAGCTGTATTGCTTATTTTTGCGTATGTTATCATTGTTACCGCGTAAAACAAAGTTGGTTGAAAGTTGAAAAACAGAGTTCAGTTAGAATGTAACAAAAGGTTTAAAGTGTTTGAGGATAAAAATTAGCACCTCAACCAAGATTTTAAGGTGTACAAGAGATTTTATATTTAACTGTATTTCAGTTGATGATGTGAGAACAAGCATTAAAAAAGTTCATGATTACGATTTGTAACCATAGTTAATGGCTGATAAGAGCAAGTAATCATAATTTCATGGTTAAAAGTTAAAAACAATTCATAAATAGTTTAATATGGATTAAAAACATTCCATAAAATGATGTGGGTTGAAGCGGCTGCCATCACCAAATTGTCATAAATCTAGTATGTATTGTTTTCTGAGAATATAGATTTAATCTAAGATATGGCCATAAGTCATAACATTTTATCACTGTAAACAATAATGATTTTATGTTGTTATGCAGGCTAGGTTCTTTGATATCACTGGAAACTCCTGAAACTGGAAACCAGATTTTCTCTTTGACGAGGGAGATGGCGAGCCACTGGGAGATCTGGTTGCTTCTTCATCAGAGAGGGATCTCACCTGTTCCTTCTTCCATAAGTTCACCGGTGTGGTAAGATTTGTCAAGACCCCATTCTGATACTGATTTGTTACAAATAATAAGATGCACCCAGAAGGAAAAAAAACTTTTACAGAACCTTGAACAAACTCGTTTACTAGGATGTTGAATAATAACGACTCTTTGACCTTTTAAACTTAAAGGATCCAACTGACAAAGCCAGGCAATCTGACTGGAAGGAATTGTGCAGAACTATAAACTATGGTGGTATTGGAGATATAGAGAGACTGAAAGAAACTGAACTGAACTCTGAGTTTAAATTCTGATCTGAAATTCTGTTGATATGATGGACTGGGCTGATGCTCATATTATTATATTCATAAAAGTGCACTAATTAATGTATTTACTCTTATTAGAGGTGCTGGTTGCTTCTTTTTACTTCCATGAACCTGGAAACCGGTCCACTAGCTAGCTAACTAATCAAAGCTTACTTATGGTGCTCAATCATTATGGGCAGGTTAGCAGGGTTACAAAAGGCTTTTTAATGAAAACGCATCCACCACATTTCTTCTGTTAATGCCATGGTACTGCCTACATTTGCATATGCAGAAATGAACCGGCCATACACTGCTCAGGGTCTCGTTTGGGTTAAGAGACTTACATAAACCTTTGATGTTGTGTGATTGAGTTTCCCTGTTGCCATGAATAAATCAAATCACACTGTTCCTGTCAATGATGAGTTAGCCCCTCCATTTCTGACTGAGCAGGAGGTCATGATGATTATAGTTGTGACATTAAATACTGCTTTTATTCAGTTCATGTCAGAAAATACACACAGTTGCGTGATAGTCATAAATTAAAGGCTTTTTCTGTACTTTTTTGACCTTATGAACATGAGTCATATTTGCATGTGGTATCAGAGTGTTTGACTTTATTATAAGGATTTTAGGCGTTTTTCCACAGATCACTGAAGATGTGGTTTAATCAAGGTTTCACAAGTATAACTGATGTAAACAACCCTTGAAGAGCACCAGAAAAACTTCATAAGTTAGGCTTGAGTGTTTATATGTTAGCGTGGGTATTAAAAGGAATGATAGCAGATTTTCAATTCCTGTTTTTTGGAACATGAGCCTTTTGTTCAGATTTAGATTACAGATTGTACCTTTAAAGGACAAAGATGTTTATTCCTTTGTAATGTTTCTCCTAATTACAGGGCGATCTCACAGGGTGAAAAAATAAAAACAATTCATTATTCTAATTAAGTTATTTAGATTACACCTCTCATAGGAAAATCAGGTTAAGTAGCTCACAGATATTTTGTTTGCTCTGTCCTTGTAAGTAACCTTGTTAGGAACTAAATTCTCTGTGTGTGCAGATTATTCATAACAGTTCAAAATTAGCACTTATCACAACATTATTCCAATTATCCCCTGCTACAGCAAACACTAAATTTACATCTCATCTCGATCTAAAAGGCCAGCAATCATTGTTTTCATATTTATCTAAACAGGGCAATTCCTTTTTTTGGGGGTGGGAGAATGGGTGATAAGCATTGTCACTTTAATTACATCAAAGTAAATATTTCATATTGGCCAAATCAGATCTTGTGGCTGCAACATTCTTGTAAATGGAATTTTATCTGTAGCTCGGGACCATTAGTGGCACTGAGTTCTGTGGCAGCCTAGAGGACGGTAATTAAGTCCACTCAGCCGTGACTAAACATTTTTGACATTTTTCCTAGTCTGGAATGAACTGTCAGTGTGCAGAGAGAGTAACCATCTTGTCACTTTGTGTTTGTATAAGAATAGCAGAAAGCTGGGTGCAAGTCCAGAGTTTCATATCCGACATTTTTCATTATCCAAAAAAAAAAAGGAAAAAAAAAAGAAAATGCGGAAAAAGAGAAAATGGTGGAGGCTTATAAACATGGGTTTTTCTGTCTGTCTGCACAGCATGATGTGTATGTGTAAAACTGCGTGTGTGTCTGACTGAGATAGAGTGAGAGGAAGAAAGACACAGACCGTAACCCATTTCTAATTCTAAGTTATTTCATTTCACAACAGCACTGAGAGAAGAGAAGCCTAAAATACTGTGTGTGTGAAAATTCAGAAAATGTTTCGAGCTCAGTTAATGCAAAGAAAAGTAGGACACACTTGACTTTGCTCTGCATTATGGTTTGCTGATGGATCAAAGCTGTCAGAGCAGCCCAGTTTCTCATGGGTGCTTTTGTTAGATTTTCTCTATATTTGTTTGGACCTTCAACCAAGGTGTGTGCATCTTGTGCGTATGTGTCTGTGTCTTTGGGTAAGCACATTCATTAGCAAAAACTATGGTTGATTTCAACAAAGTTGCTGCATATTGTGATACATTTTGCATCTCATTTTAGTGAGACACCAGGGTACTAATAGGTTTCTCCTCTTGTGCTTGCGGATATAATGAGTTACAGTGGTATCGAAGACAAAATCCAGAGATAACAAGGTGACTTTGAACTTGCCTCTGAAGATATTCCACTGGCATCCTTAAGAAGAAGAAAACAACCAGTGCTTTAATAGCTAATACAAGCATTCCATCAACTTTGGTATGCTTGAGTAAATTGAATACCCCTGCTTTGCCTTTTGTTCTAGAAAATGCATCAAATTGACTGAAAGAAGCAATTACGGTACCAGGGAACAGTATTGATTTTATGAAAGTGTGCAATTACTTTAATTGGAATAACCGAGTCTCGATTAGATGTTCGTAGCAGGCCATGTTCAAAAAATGTCTGCATTTTACATAGTTGTTTTGATTTTGAGCAAATTCCATTTCCAGTGCAGCCCAACCTTTGTACCTGATTAGCCTGTTCGTTTTCTTCTGTAATCATTTTCTCTTGGGATTCAGAAGACATTCAATCAACATGAGTTCATAGGTAATGAAAAAAGTCAATGGGAACATTACTGAAAATTCTTTTCAGTGTCATGTGTTTGAGCGATTCTTGTAAACAATACTGGATTTGATTTGTGGGGCTCACAGTGCTGTGAAAGCCCCATTATGAGCAAATAAGAACTCTGTTTTATCCCTGAATGTGTTGGTTGCCAGGTACGATTGAAATGCATCTTCTGTTCCAGTAATACTGAGTTAGAACCAGTAGGAAAAAAAAAAAAAAGAAAAAAAGGCGGGGGGAGAAATGAACAGTGAAGTCAAGCTTTAAATCTGGCTGCATACCATGTGACTTGACATGGAGCAACCGAACGAAAGAGAGAGAGAGAGATAGAAAGAGAAAAGGAGAGAGTGAGAGAGAGGAGAGAGAGAGAGAGAGCAATACCCCCATAAAACCATCTCTGCTTTCAGTTCAAATAGGTCCTATCATCTCCATGACAACAGTCGTAATGGTAACATGGAAATATATTAATGTAAAACCATGGCAACGTTCTCCAATTGAATTAAGCAGCACCTGTGCACATTACAGAAGAAGATAAAAGACAAAAGGAGCCAGCTTCTGCTTGCCAAGCAGCTGTGGCTTTCAGACCTTAAAAACCCATCTACATTTCCTGAACGCATTTGTTTTCCAATGTTTCGGTGCGGCAAATTACCATAGCGTTGAGCGGTTTTTGAGGGGTTTTCTGTCGTATTTGTGCAAACAGATGAGAAACTGGTTAATTATGTTCTTTTTTTTTTCTGTCGACTATAAACCTAGCTTCTCTGCTGGAGCAGTGTAGCCGGATTAAGAGTATGTGTGTTTTACCATTAAATCACATAATGGTGGGGCAATCATTCTGATAGGTAAAAGGGCACAGTGTTTGTGCACAAAGAGACATGTTAGACACACAAACTGTGCACATTGTGCTCCCTTTCATTCAAAACAGAGGTTGTGAGAGAGTGAAAGTGTTTGTGTTCTGCCTTCTTTTCTCTGAGCTGAGCTGAAAAGAGAAAACATTATCTACATCACCATGCCATCAAATCTGATGGATTTTATCCCATCCCTCTCCCCTCCCTTTTTCTTCTCTCTCTCTCCCCCAGCCTCTGTGTTCACTGGTAATGGCTATGTAGCATTCTTTCACCCTTGAAAATGTGAGTCTGTGTGTGTTTGTTTGTGTCCGTAAAAGAGAAAGAAAGAAGGGTTGAGGCTGGTGAGGACACACAGCCTAAGTGAAATTACTCTTAAAAGGATATTGTTGTTCCCAAAGAGTGTTGAACAGCATGTTCAACTGCCATATTTTATTCATGCGGGGAGTCATGTCCAACACAGAGACCCATACAGTACATCTACTTCAGCTCAACTCTGTCTGTCTCCGGGAGAAAATCCTCATCCTGTTGCAAGGTAGCGTCGATAAAACTCTAATCTCCAATCTCTCAAGGGATCTGATGAGAAACTATTTTCTACATCCTGCTTTCCATTGTGCAACAGTGCCACTCCTTCCAGGCTGATAGAGGTCGAAGCCGTCAGTGCTAAGTGTGCTTATACATTATAAGGCACTCAGGCCTCCCTACAGGCACTTTCTCTGCAATAGGTCAAAACTGCATAAAAACTGCGTCTCTTTCAAATCTTCCGGCTGTTTAATGCCAGGAAAGAGGGAAAAACATAGTCTAGATTGGTTCTCTATCAAATACACAGTCAGTGTGCTGCACAAGAAGAAGAGCGCGCACTACTCCGAACCTTGGATTGTTTGATTTAATTTGATGTACAATGACACTTGGTGGAAAATTGCAATAATTTGTCAAATACATTTCATTCTTGGGAATGAGCAGTTAAGTTTTCATGGGAATTTGACCATGAAACAGATTTTTCCACACATCTCATAATCACCGACATTTCTCACCACGAGTCCACTTGTGGAGTGAGATTATAGTATGATTTGTCCCTCTATAAAACCCAGGTGAGAAGGCATTAGGAGCATGGCCTTGAATAGCGAGTTGATTCATACTAAATTCATTCTGTACTCGGCTGCCTGTTGATAAAAAAAAAGATTTATTACAGTTTCTCTCATTCAATTTTCAGTAAAAAAAAAAAAAATCATGAAATATTTACAGTGGCCTTTTAGTTAGGGGTCTTTACTTGTACTGGTATTTTGACAGACTAATTACCTTTTCCCAGAACAAGACCTTGCTCATGATGTTTAATCAGACTAAAGGAATATTTCACCCAAAAATTACTGAATTTGTGCCCATTATTCACCACCTATTGATAATATTTTGGTTGAAATATTCCTTTATCACCAAGTAAACAATACAATTTTGGGGGACTTTCAGTATGTTTGATAACTGGTGATATTTGTTGGCTGAAATGACAACTGTTGCTGGCTGATTTTTTTTTAAATCATCAGCTCGCTATCTTTTTAAGCTAACATTACCTCGAGCAGCTGGTTTAAACATCGTCTCCAGCTGAACTGACTTGTTTTTAAATGAGAATATGTTCTACATACGTGATATTGTTGATGATCCGTGTTGAAGACATGGAGCTAAAGAAACAGCATGTTCTTGTACTGCATTGTAGAGCTAGTTAGCTCTAGTATGGTAGGAGTCTGATCATACTTTCATTAACATAGCCTAATTCTGATGCTTAGCTTACATACTTGGACAAGCAAGACAGAGGTCAGATTTATGCTTCCAAATTTACTTTTAGCATTAGAAGAGAAAAGGCTTTCAGGATGATGACTAACCAATGTGTTTGGTGAACTTAATGCTGTCTTGGATTAGTTGGCTGGGGTTGTGTAAACTTTCCCCAAATCCAATAAAGAACAGGACAGAGCTGTCTGCCATCCCTGATACGCTTGCTAAGCTATGATTTGATCATTGCTGTCGAGGGACAGAGTTTAGGAAACGGTCAACGTGAGACATCCATTATGTTTGATAATTGATCATATTTGGATGAAATATTCCTTTATCACTCAGTAGATAGTATATTGTTGTGGGGGGGGGGGGGGGGGGGGGGGGGGGGTAATCATCCAGTGTGCTTGATAACCTTCATAGCCCCCCCAAAAAAACAAACATATATATTTGAGTTTAAATTTTTTCATCCAGCGTGTTTGGATTAAATAAAAACTTTCAGAGGTCATCTAGAGATTTGAGGCCATACAAATCAATTCAATGTCTCTAAGAAATTTATCGTGTTTGTCTTCTTACTTCACAGCCTACAGGACCTGGATAGAGGCCAGTGCAGGAATCATCCTTCAACCCAGATAAAGATCAAGTATGCTTCATTTAATCAGTGGATGGAACATGAGAAGCTAAAGCATTGTTCCACCACCATGCATGATAGAGATTACATAGAATCGGCATGTCTTGACTTCAGCAGAGAGTGAAAATGGAAGAGCTTTTACAGAAAAATTATGCTCTTATCATATCTACACATTTGCATAAACAGAGGATTTTAGCATCAGTTTACTGCAAGGCTGTGAAGGTTAGCAGCTCCTGAAAAATGATGATAAAAAAAATAAATTGTTGACTTTTGACCAAATAAATTCTAAAAATGTGCAGTCACTGGAAAATAAAACATATTTAATGGCTGTTATTGCTGTTAGGTCACATTAAAAAGATCCCTGCATTCAAATTAGCCTCATTTTTTCTTTTTTCCCCCTCACTCGGTAAAAACATCTACAATTTGAGCGACTCAAAAAGAATCCTAATTGCTCATCTGAAAGGGACCATGATTGGATGCTTGAATTTCTCTGTATAGGAATGACTCCTCCGCTTGAATGACAATTTTCACCGACAAATGATGCCATGTGCCTCTTTGAGTAGAAACAAGAATAGGTCCTGTTTTGCTACATGTGCACAAAGTATGAACTCAGTCAAATGCACGAGACAAACTATGTCCAAAAAAAAAAAAAGAAAAAAGAACCTGAGCAAATGTCACCGACTTGTTTTGATCACACCTACCAAACACTGGCAATCAAAACAGCACATTCTTCCTCTGTTTTTTTTTTTTTTTTTTTTTTTTTAATACAAACAATGTTTTAAAAAAAAAAAGAAACTTTTAACACACTTGACATTATCACCATGTGCAAATGTTGGCCTTTTTAATGATAAGAAAACACTGAGCGAAGCTCCTGCAGACTGCAATACATTCTTCCCCAAATGAGAGCTGAAATGCTATAGGCAATTAGAAGAGTCTCTTGAATTTCCTTGAAATGAAGTGCTAAATGAAACGTGGTCAGACTGACAAGTGTGTTCTCTTTTTCACTGAGCTTCTCTGTCTTCCTGCAGCCCTTCATGCAGAGGGGAAAGGTATACACGTCTCTTTCACCAAATCAAGAGTCAATGCATGTAAGCCCTGTGGTGATTTTCCTTAATTATGCTTCAGGGTGATTTGCTAGGTGGATGACACAATGAGGACATGATGTCAGTCATATAATATCCCAGCATTTTAGTGCTCAGTGCTAGCTCAGATTTACAGGCGTACTGTACTGTAGCTTATGTCTGATGGGGGAGTCAGCATTTTCCATGTATGGAATAAATCAAGGAAAACCACACATGGACATAATCTTTTAGTGGTTCAGATGTCAGAGGCTTAAAGTCCTGCAACAGAGTATGGGAGCTGACCTCTGGGGAAACTAGGTCATGACCTCCTTGTCTGCAGAATTGCAGCGAGGACATTATAGGACCGCTACATCTATTCCAACAGGAAACTGTACAGAAGACGACACTGGCTTATGTTTCATGCTGTATTACCACAGTTACAATGACATTCATGGCAGATGGAAAAATACAACTCATTCTCTTGTCCTAGAGTAAATAAATGATCCCAGAAACATTATCTTAATTGCTGTTTGTGGTGCTGGACCAGATTGTTGACACACTCAGGACATGCTGCAGGTTCCCATGCCCTGCTGAAACAAGCAGGGTCAGTGCAACCTGGCACAGGGGTCAAAGGTCAGCAAGCTGGGCCAGAGGGCTGCTCCTATGTTTCCCTCAGGTGATTGTACGACGCAAAATCTGCTTTTAACTTCTTGCTCCAACAACAAATCCTATAAACATGGCATTTTATAAAGTGATTCTTGGTGAGAAATTTAGCTCCAGATCTCCTGCAGACTTCCTCGATTTGGTTGTAATTTACAGCTCATTATTGCCAGACGTGTACAGGTGCTACAGAAAGATAGTGTATGATTAGTAATAAAGAGAGCTCACCGAGACACACCTTGCAATGGTAAAGTTATTGTTTTGTGTGTACAAATGACTCGAACAACAAACAAACATAACATCAAATGCAGTAGTGCAGTCTTTATATTGTAACATTCTGCACATTGTAACAGCGTGTTGTGACATGTACTGGCATACGAGTGACAGACCAATCATGCTTTGTTTATGTGCTGGAATTATGTTTTGAGAATTTGTGTGAGAGCAACAGAGACAGAGTAAGTTTAACATAATGGTATCATTTGCATGTACCTTACCATAGCTGCCCTTAGGCCTACAGTTTGCATGAACAGATCAAATTATGCTAAATGCCAGATAGTGAAAGTACAATATGTCCTGCACTTCTGTGGGTGTGTCATGTGTACATCAGGAATACAAAAAAAAAAGAATTTTTTTTTTTGTTTATGTAAATGGTGAGTGAGGACAGAGGAAGTCATCTGTTGTTATTTGAATCTACCGTCAACATATCTAACAACACAATTCAAAATCTGTTTTTTTTTTTAAGTCCCCCCTAATCTTAGAAATGCTTCAGTCCTGACATGGAATAATTCACTTGGCCACATGAAACTGGATATAATGTCTTTACATGAGTAATTCAGATTACATTGTAAACACATATAGAATAATGTATAATGTAACTCTAACAAAACTCACAAAAATACTTTTAAAAATGCTGTTGGTAAGAATTGTAACAGAAACAGCTGGAAGCCAGAAACTAGAAAATATCTCAAAATATGAACTGACACAACTTCATTGCAGGTTTATCACTGGAAGAAATTAAAAAGCAGTTGCTGTTTTTTTTTTTCTTTTTTTTTTTGTTTTAATATCTGTAACACCTACATTTTCATGCACAAAACTTTTGCCAGAGAAAAATATTAAGCAATTTCCTTCTTTTTTGTAGTGCTTTGTGTAGCAGTTAACTAAGAAGCCTCACTGTTAGAAAAAGAGTCTAGACTAGAGTCTGAGTCTAGCTGAACAGCCAAACAAACCAAATCACTCATGTAATTGCCCAACAGTTAATAAGTTAAGAAAAACACAACCTAACCACAAAGCTGTTAACCAGGTTTTTTTGTGTTTTGTTTTCATTGTTCCCTGTTGTCTGCGATCTACGATCATTCCTCATTTCCTCATCAAGAAGACCTTTGCCAGTCACTATCAGTTTTTTTTACATTGCATGTTTAAACAAACAAACAGTATACGTGTGTGTGTGTGTGTGTGTGTGTGTGTGTGTCTATATGCACAGAGAGAGAGAGAGAGACTGAAATGACTGAATTGGTTATGGGTGTATGGGTGCAAATCTGTGACTTCATTGTTTGCAAATTCCTTGTTGTACAAATGCTTTGAGGCTTTCATAGACTAACTGTAACTTCATGTTACTATATGTTGTATAATCATTGAAACGACTTTAATGATGGTTAAATCAGCAGTAATGCTGTTTTAAAAGGTCATGACACTTTTAAAACTGAAAAGTTGAAGTGACTGCAGAGGGTTCATCCAGCTGCTGCTCTTTTTTTTTTTTTAAATAGTGTTCAATAATGATACAGATACAGCTTTTCCAGATTGTGGCTGCAGTTGTTTAAACATTGCCATAATGTTCTTGAGAAGCAATCAGTGTAACACGGGAGAATAAGATGTTTGTTTCTAAACCATGTATACATCTACTATAGATGCTACACAGTGGGTTTCAGTTCTGCTGCCCGTACAGGCTCGACACGGTTTGCTCCATAGTATTAAAATAAACCTCATGTGGGTGTAAAACAATCAGTGTGTGGCTCTACGAAGTCCCTGCTCTTTATCGTAATAGCTTTGTAAGTCATCATTTATTGACATCACAAACTGCTGGCTTGCTTGGCTGTTTTCTACTGTAACTTTGAGGAAGAGATTGTTGAGCATTCACTTCTTTTTTTTTTTTTTTTTGTCTTGATTTAGCTATCCAAGGTCACAGAAATATCACGTGCCAATTCTGTTTTGAGATGATTTTCAGTTTAAATTAGCAGAACCCTCAGCAGTTCTTTTGTTCTCCCACGCTTTACTCAAATCAGCCTTCATTTCTGCAGAACAAACCGAAAGCCAAATTATCTTATCTACCTTTCATCTTCCAAATTTTTTCATCTGCATCACATTTTATTTGAGATTAAAGTAGGGCTGCATCTTTGTGCGGCACTAATTGCCATAGAGCTTCAGTAATTAAAGGACAATAAAGCCTTAGTAGTAATTAGTTTCTCTTGTTTGGTTGCTAGCCCATCAATTGTGCTTCAATAATACTGATCATTAGCATACGCCTGGGCAGTGAGGGATGCTGGGAAAGGAGCCCTGCACACACAGCACTCCACATTCCATTCCCATGAAGCCATGGCACTGAGCCATGTGGTTAACCCTCTGTGAGCTGTGCCGGGGAAGAGTGGCAGGACATGCCTACCAGTGAAGGCCCACACTGTAAAGAGGTTGCACTGTAACATAATAGACCTGCTGAAATAATGACCAGCTTTTTACATTTTCTGAAGGTTGGGAACATAAGAGCTGCAGCAGTGGGCAGATGCCGCTGTCACGGTTTGTGTAAAAACAATTGTACCCTTCTCATTGGTACGCTCCTTTATTCACATCCAGGTTCACCTAATGAAAGCCTGTCTGCAACACTGTTGAGGAGTGATAAAGAGGCTATATTATCACTGTTGTAATGATGATGCATCCTAAAAACGGTCCAAATTAACAGCATCGGGGGAATAAAGAACATTTTCGTGCAGGCAGGGGTGTATGGATTGTGCTGTAAACTGTGGCATAGTAATAACGCCAGGCAGCAGAAAATGTGCTCTGTTCTGTACTTTGCCTTGACATGATTGAAAGACAATGGTCCCATGGATAGGCCATTTCAACATCAAATGTGCATGCACATCACAGGGCAAGGGTGTGCTATCCATCACATTCAGCGAGCTGTCAGAGGCAGCTCTCACAGCCCCAGCTTCTCTCCACACACGTGCAACTGTATGGCAATACAAGATTAAACCTCCTTGTACATATTCCAACCTGAGCAGTGCTCAGGTTGGAAAGTGCTCATTGTTAGAAGTGTGCTGCCCTGCATTGTCATATAAGGATAATGTTACAGCTTAAATTTTTTTTTTTAACATTTTCTTGTATTTTTGCTCTTCTTGTAATGAAAACAACACTAAAACTTAAAATACAAGTACTACAGGAGACAAAAACAACTTTATGACAACTGACACTGAGTTCAATTTTCAAAAATCGTCATCAACTCTAGAGATAAAGAAAACCTCAGAGTTGTGTCTTTGACCCGTTCACAGGTATTACAGTAAAACGAGAGAGTGAGAGTGCAGAGACCTACCCAAGTGAATTTTGCTCACTGCTTTAGACTAAAGACTATGGCAGGTTTTTGTATAATCAAAATGATGTCGACATTAAACGCAGCGGGTTCAAGTTGTAAAATGAAAAATAAAAATACATTTAATAATAATAAAAAAAACATAGTCGAACTACAGAGAGACTCTGTGCAACCTCCTCCCATCCGTCTTGGCACAATAACCCAAATGGAAGCCTTTATGAAGCACTGATGGAAGCAGAGTGCGCTTTATAATGCACAGCCGTGCACACTACTACATTTCCAGCTAATCAGAAGCGCGCAGTTGCAGAAAGGAGAGCGGTTGCCAAGGCAGCCACCAATCTCCCCTCCCCCTTCTCCCTCCGTTCCCCTTTCCCGTTTATTATCGGCAGAGGTCGCATGGCAGAGGGAAGTCCAACCACTTCTGTACTGGAACCAATGCAAGAATATGCACCTCCATAACAAAGCCTGTATGGAGTCCTGAGAGCAGTGGGAAAACAGAGGCTGCACATTTATAGGCTACCGTTCAGCCGTAAAAAAAAAATTATATACTAATAAGAGAGGATCTAAGTTGGAGGTTTGCTTTTATTTGTTCAGGAACAAGGGGATAGTTTTGCCAACACGTGCGTATCCATGAAATTTCTACTCTCCGTTTTGAGTGAGTGAGTGAGTGTTTCGCATCCCGGTGCGGGGCTCTCTGTGGAGGACTGCGCATCACCAGAGTTGGTGCCGAAGTTCGGCCGCGAACGGATGTGAGGGAAGAGTGTACCGAGTAAAACTCCCCCACTTCTTTTTTTTTTTTTCTCGGTCTCTCCTGCTTTGGCGTTGTGTTTGCTGAGACAATAGTGAGTCAAAGACGCTGAAAGTGATTTCATGCCTTCAGTCTCGCAGAGCCTGAGATGGACGTGAGATTTTATCCTGCGCCCCCGGCAAATGTGGGTTCATGCTCCCTACCGACTGATCCAAGTTGTCTGAGCTCGTTGGACTATTACCACTCGAACAAGGTAAATAACAAATCGAGCAGCCTCGTGCACTGAAATGCTTTAATGCCTCACCTGTCTCTCTATATGAGCCAATACAGCCTGTTCACGCGCTGCAAACGCATGCTTTGGATGCGTTTTTAATCCACACGGGCGCTCACTTTCTCCAAACACACAGTTACACACTTGGAAAAAAAATAAATAGTCAGCTGTCAGCAAGTAAAGCGACCTGGGTTTGGATGGACTGGTTTTAGTTTAGTCCGGGACAGGATAAAGAATTAGCGATTACTTTAACACTGAAAGCTGCAACCTTTCTATTTTGCTGTAGAACGAAAATGTGTTGTCCAACTTTTTCTCCTCCAACCAGCATGGTTAAAATGTTATTTCCCCCCTGTGAGACTGTGCAGTTGTGT
This sequence comes from Toxotes jaculatrix, assembly GCF_017976425.1. Classification (NCBI taxonomy): domain Eukaryota; kingdom Metazoa; phylum Chordata; class Actinopteri; family Toxotidae; genus Toxotes; species Toxotes jaculatrix. The sequence goes on along the minus strand of NC_054395.1, from coordinate 14,349,936 downwards.
TTTGCACAAAGCTGGCATTAAGTGTCCCACCCGATGTGGAATACCAGGGGCTGTATAGAATCCATACTGTCCCACTCTGCTCTCTGCTCCAACATTAGCTTCCCTCTCAGTGATTTCTTATGGCTTACATGGTTTTTTTTTCCGCTGGGAGTTGAACGATTAAATGGATGTGTGCCAGTAATGTACTGTTAATTACTTTGTAACGAGAAACCACAGCAGTCTGGCTGTTACAAGTATCACTCTTTTCTCTCTCTCAGTTTTGACACCCCGCGGCTTTTGGCTTGTGACCTGCACTGACTTCGCTGCAAGTGCGCAGGCATTTTTTTTTTTAAACAGCGTTATTAATATTTTTGTTGTTTTACATTTGCCAAGAAAAAAATAAATAAATTATGAACCCTCGCGAAAAAACAACCAGTAGGCTTAATCCTGTTCTAAATAGCACAAAGATGGGGCAACAGTAGAAATCTTACATTTGAAAACCTGCCACAAGCGATAAAAAAAAAAACAACATAAAGTAAGATCCGATCACAGAAAAAGTACTAATGAGTACCACAAACACCACCTATGCCCTGTGGAAATTCTAGGAAAACAATTTTAAACTGTTCAATTAACGGACTTGCAGCTTCCACTAGTGTTACAGGCATTTTTAGCCATCTGCAGTCCCTAAATTAGACTTTGTTGCTGTCACCTACCGTACACCAACAGTCTCTGGATGCTGACCTGCTGCTGTAGATGAAGCTCTTCTGAGATAAAAGATGGTTTGGAGTTCTTTGGCTTGCTTTCTCAGAATAATGATGGCTTTCAGGTATGACAGTGAAGGGAATGACACAAAAAACACAGTTGGGGATGTTTGTCTTTCACTGTGTGGGCAATGGAAATTCTTTGTAACTGAATGGAAAATTTCAGTACTTAACTGAAAAGATCATCTTCCAGTGTAGGTCTTAAAAGTAGTGCTGTATACAGTCTTTGCTAGCACATAGTTTGTTCAGGCACGAAAGGCAAAAAAACTAAGCAAAAAAACCTATCAGGATGTAGTGGCTCCCATTTGATCGCAGATGAAATGAGGTCTATATAAAACATTTACTGATACATGAGGCAGGTTTACACCTGTGACTCAAATGGGCTCATATAACTGTCTCTTCCGCACATGGCTATCTTCTTGTAGGTCAGACGAATTAGGATCATCCTCCATGCGGATAATCCTAAGAATATGCTGATATCCACGCTCTGCATGAATCCTGGAAACAAAGCCACTAGATTTTAAATGATACGGTGCTTTCACAAGAGAGACAGTGACACCAACTACTGTCACCTACACAAAAGTGTGGCACCCCTCAAAATTACAAGTGTTCGTTTGAATTATTGAAATGCCTCCACTCCCACTCCACTCCTTACTTAGGGGTCTTTCCACTGGGGGAGGTATAATTTGCTGTCATCACATGTGTAACACTAACTGCCTTCACTAGCAATGCAAATGAGGCCTGCACCAGCGGGGATCATTTGGTGTCCTGTTAACACAGTGCACGAGGTCAGGTTCCTCTCCTCAAACGCTTGTCAAACTGACGGTGGCATTAAAGAGACATCTGATTTGTTATGTAGGTACTGTATCTACAGATCAGCTCTGCCTGCTGCTAATCATCTCTGACAGCCCGTGGTTGGCCAATTTCAAATTCAGCCCAGGTCTCTTTCTTAAGCAGAGTAGAGGCAAAAGGCTAATCATAGCATTAAGGTCAATTGTTTTTATGAGCTTACTTTGCATATTCATGTGGATATATTTTTGGTTTGAAGCAGAATATTTTGGTGGATTTGTTGGCTTCTAGTTTAGCTTGTGAATATTCTTTTGGGTGAATTTTATTGGAGAACAGTCAAAATGTTTTGAATTTAAAAAAAAAAAGCTTTCGGTTAGATGTTTGCAATTTGCCAACCATGTTGAGATTTTGCACCATTACCGACTGCTCCAGTATCTATGTTTAACCAAAAAAAAAAAAAAAAAAAAAAGCAAATTACAGCCTCAGAAAACATTTCTCCTTTTATCACTGTGAAAGTAGTAGTGTTAATCTGAGTCAGACACAAACTTAATTGGATGAAATAAGCACGTGCTTGTATTTTCGCTTTATAGTCTGTTTATTTGCAAGCCTGTTCTGTGTGTTACTGACTCACTCTAGATGCTGTGAGCGGACACGAGCTTAGTTTGAGTAATTAGCAAGTTTATGTGACTTCCAGGGAACATGTGCGGCTGCCATGCTTACAGCCTTTGTCACACTGCTCATTTGGAGCTGCAGTTTCTTTCATTCATAATATTGCATGTGCATGAATGCCTCTGGATGTATTCTTTCTTTCACTTCATTCAACGTGTTGATAATTACTGTGATCACCAATCGCTGCAAGTCATCTCCAGTTTGGCACGGTTGTCGATGATAAGCAAAAAAATAAAAGCAAAGAGAAAAAAAAGTCTTTCAAAGAGAGAACATTTTCCCAGTTTTGGCAACCAGCTTTCGTCATCGATTTGTTCTCAAGCAACATGAACAGTTTGTGCTAAGCCTGTATTTACTGTAGACGTTCAGTACTGTTAAACAAAAAGTAAAGGTGAGGAACACAAAGACGGAGATGCATAAACGAGCAGAAGAGCTACTTCAAGTGCAGCCTGAGATGAATCAGAAAGATCCATAAATAACCCTGAAGATGTTCACTTCAGTACTTTCAGTGCTCACTTTGTTTCACTGTGAGTGTGCGTGTCTTTTATTACTGTGGTGCTCTCCCACAGCCGAGGAGATATTACACAGAATAATACTATTGTAACAGCTTGGTGATCTGATGGTAATACGCTACCGTGCCACGTTTTAATGCTGTCTGCAGCGTTACTGGATGGATGGTATGCACATTACTCACATATACTGTGCAAATACTGTACTAATTTGCACCTAATGTATTGCTGAAAGCATTGAAACTATACGGATACATCTTGTGTTACACTACATGTAAACCTGTAATTTCACAGTGGCTTTTGGTTTGTCCGGCACTTTTAGTTTGCTCTGTGAAATGGGAACACAGTGTCTGCTCCTTTATTTGAATACCTTAATCAAACAGTGCTGACTGCTGCTGCCGCTGCTGCTGAGGTGCCTACAGTATAGCACTAGCATGGAGTGCAGAGAGAGAGTAGGCCCTGTGTTTATACACCCAGGCCCCACCCAGCTCATATATCCTCCCAACAACTGATATCTGCTTAGATAGGGAATGACTGAGGAGCTGGCTTTGTTGGTAGGTGGTCTCCTCTGCCTCAGATAAGCTGGGAAATGATGAGCTCCATTTGAATGCCTTATCTCAGTTTTATTTTTTTTTAAATACAGGACGGCCTTGTGTGTGCTGTGCAAAGGTTTGACTTCTTTGCATTAACATATTCAGTTGGTTTCCATCAACTGATCATCCTCAAGTGAAACAAGCTCTTAAATACACACGCTGACATTTTTATTGTGAGTTTTGGCTTAGTGCAGAAGTGTTATTTTTAACTCCTTGAGTACTTGGTTAACATGGCCGACAAAAAACCATTCCATGTAATGCAGGCTGTGGTATATGTTTATGCTGAGTGATGTTGCTGCTATTAGCTAATGACACACTCTGTGGTATGTGATAGAGAGGCAGAAAGGGAGAATCAAAGGATGAGTGAGAGTCAAATGGGTTGAAGTAATCAGTGGCTCAGTATGGGGACACTGTGAGTGTGTGTGTGTGCCCGCGCATGCTAACTCGGGGCCATTCAAGCGTTTTGCTGACTACGGAATCACAATCACAATTGCTTTCATAGTCCCGTGCAGAGGAAGGCCATGCATACCACAGTAAGGGATGGTGACACACAGCGAGCAGGGGCAGAGCAAAAACAGCCACTAAAACATACCCTCAGTGCCCCGACACATGGAGGAGATTTTTTAATAGGGATTCTGACTATTTGAAATCACTTCAATAAAACTGGAATTGGCTCTGACATTGGCTGAGTCACAGGGCCTGAATATGGCACAGAGATTTCTTGCCTTATGTATTTTTTACCTCGGTGACTCTGTGTGAAAAGTCCTATTCCCAACCAAAAACAAGGTGTCTGTATCTGTTTTAGGTGACTTTGTTTTAGGGATTTTTGGAGATTAGGAATGATAGATGTGGACAGATATGAATAATGATGAAAGGAAATAAGACCCATGATGCGGTCGTAACACATTCAGAATCATGAATACCTTTTTCACCATTTCAGTGGTCCGTGTCTCTTTGCTTGGCCTTTAAATGCAGTGTTTGTGTTTGATGTAGGTAATGAGAGTGGCAGTATGAATGTGTGTGTGTGTGTGTGTGGTAGTGGTGGGGGGGGGGGTTTACCCATGTGCTAATTATTGGCCCTGCCAATGCTAAGCTACTTGCTCGTTGGTGGGTACCAGTGCATCCCCCTCAGCGTCTGTTACCATAATTAAGACCAGCCGCCCCACTGTAGTGTGCTTACATTAGTCAGCCCGGGCCTTCCCATGGGGCAATGCGATGGTATTCTCATTCCTACTGCAGAAGAAGACAGAAAAAGAAACAGTGCCAGCACCTGCTGCAGAGTAGGCCCCTGGGTGTTTAGTTAAATGTTGATTATGTTTGTTAATGGCTGCAAATAGGCAGAAGGAATGGTGCATGGCCACATGGTGAAATTGATGTTGAATCTATCTATCTATCTATCTATCTATCTATCTATCTATCTATCTATCTATCAATCTATCTAACATGAGATTTTTCTGCTTTCCTCTGTTTTACATCCCTGTGAATTTAAACTGTTTGACTCCCAGTCCACATGTCGAAGAGTACTTGCTCGTGATGATCAGGCCAGCACCTTGCAGGGTAGCTCGCTGCCAGTGTTGTGTGTGTTTACATATGAACAGGTGAATGAGAGGCAAATTGCGAAGGGTTTTTGATTTTGAAAGAAAACTAAATAAATTCAGCTATTAAAAAAACAGGCAGTTTGGAGATGTCGCCTAGGGCTCTTGGGCTGTGTGCAGCCTGTTGCAGTTGCTCATGTTTGTTTTCTTATTTTTCCAGCTTTTTAGCTTTCTTCTCTTGTCATACTTGTTTAAATCTTTACAAGTAATTTATTAAATTGTGCCCTCTCTAAACGTGCTACCAAAGAGAGTTCTGTGAAATTTCATTCAGGTACCTTTTTGAATGCTTCTCATTCAGCAAACTAATTGAGGCCGTCAGGATAGTGATCAGAAGAATGGACATCCCTTTAGAACTCAGGAGAAGGACTCTGATACAGAGGAGTAACAAAGCAACAAGGGAAGAGAGCTAGGTCCATACAACAGAGACTGAGTGAGAGAAGCATATCTCCCTTCTATCATCATGGGCAACTGGGCAATAAGATGGGCGAGCTGGTGGCCCAAGACATGGCTACAGGAAGATACTCTGGATCCCATCACTACTATTGACAACCTTTAGATGGATCAGGTGGATGGAACGTTTCTTCAGCCCAGACATTAACAGAACTGTTAGCCGCAGGGCTATACTACATTCCCAGGGAGTTCTCACACACCAGCGGTTGTTGTTTATATCACCCCCTCTGCTAACCCAGCAGCCGCTTGTGATGTCCTCCACTGAGTTACTGTGAGACTCCAGACTCTGCACCCCAGTGCTTTCCTCACGATCTCCAGGGGACTTCAATTGGACAAGACTCTCCACAGTTTCTTTCAGTTTGTGCACTGCCTTATAGGTGGAAACAAAAACCCTGATGGACCTTAATGTGAAAGAGGCCTAGTGATTCTAAAGACATATTACTTTTTGTACATTTGCATTTGTACTATTGTACTTTCAGTTCACTTACTGTGTATTCATGATTATTGGTTATAGTAGTGTTTTACTTATTTTACTTCCTCTGTTCCAACTGTTGGTGGTGCAGTGGTAACAAAGCAATTTTCCAGTGAGGGTCAGTGAAATTTTTTCTGATTCTGATTCTAATTATATATGCATGTTTGTACACGTGTAGCTCCCACTCTGGGTACTCTGTGTACGTATGTATGATATGCAGTATGTACTCATGTAGAGTTTCTGTGTATGAATGTATGTACATATGTACTGTATGTATGTACGGTGCTGTATGTACTGTATGTATGTATGCTTGGAAGAGTCTGGAAGCTGGACAAACATTCCCAGTTGTCTCAGCTTCCTGAGGTATGTCCTGTGCAAACACCATGGGCCATGGTATAAGCTCCTTGCCAGGGATTTAAGGCTCTTTCCCTCCCTTGTTTTCACTGAATATCCTTTACAAATATTATCGGCTTGGTGTCAGTGCCATGTTTGCACTGTGGCCTGAAGGGACAGTACCTATATGAAATTTCAATTAATGGTCCAAGCCCAGAGTAACTCAGAAGCAGTACATAGAAGGCACAATGATCTAAAAGCTCCCAGTGTGAATAGTTTGAATTTAGTGAATAGAGGAAATTACAATGTTACTTTTTTTAGGTTTCCATGCACCATCAGATCTTTGACTTCTAATCTGTGCACTGGTGTCTTTCATTAATTCACTGACAAGCATTGATTTGGACTGTGAGAGGTTTCCACTTGAGGAAGACAGAGTTGATAAATCCATATGATCCTGAATTTGCTCTCTTTCCTCTTTACCCAGCTGTGACTGTCTCGCCTTGTCCCTTGTCTGTCAGGAGCATGTGTTTATTATGTGTGACATATTTAGCAGGCAGATATAATTGCCTGCGCAAGGCTGTAATCGTCTGCATCCAATTCAGTCAGCAGAGACTGCGGGAGCCCACAGAGCCACCGAGGTAATCAAACTGTGGCTCATTCTTCCTCTTTGAGAGCTAATGATGAGCTCCATGATCGTTTACAATGGGCAGAAAGAGAAGTGTGACAGAAAGTACAGTGGTAATACCATGGTTTTAGTCCTTGCAATGCTATTATCTTTGGTTTCAGACATGGGAATCGCCTAAAACTGAGAAAAGGCAAAAAGTTTCTGCAGAGTTACAGACAGAGAAAAGAATAGAGAAAGATGTTGTTAAAGAAAAAATGAGGTAGAGAGGTTAGAGGAGACTTGTGGGTTGAGAAAAGGGAGGGAAAGCGAAAGAAAGAGGCCCTCTCTTTGTGTTGTCGACCTATTTAGTCTCAAGCTGGCCATGAGCCATGCCGATGAGTGATGTCGCTAAGAAAAACAAACAGAGGAAAGAAAAGTAGGATTTTGGAAATTATGACATACAGTCAATGGTGTTATGTTATTGTGGACTCTGTCTCTCTTTTAACTAGGCTTCAGCAACCTCATAGCTGCTTGGTAGGGTTGTTAACACACAGGAAAGGGAAACTTGAGCAGATCTTTTTATAGAATTGTTAATAACACAGTAGACAGTAGTGAAAAACCGTAGCCTAAAGCAGCACTTACTGGCACAACCCACGTGGACCAAGAAAGTATATGTGTATCTGTATGCATAGTGTGTGTGTGTGTGTGTGTGTGTGTGTGTGTGTGTGTGTGTGTGTGTGTGTGTGTGTGTGTGTGTGTGTGTGTGTGTTCTGGCACTTTAGCAATGGTGGAAGAAGGATTCAGATCCTTTACTGAAGTAAAAGTAGCATTACCACACTGTAGAAATATTAGAGGTAAAGGTTTTGCATTAAAACCTTTACTTAAAGTGCAGCAGTATGAACAAAATGTACTTTAAGTATCAACTGTAAAAAAAAATACTCACTGTGCAGCAAAATTGACCCTGTCAGTGTTATATTTCTGTATCATAGATTATTTTGTCAGATTATTGTTACTAATAAAATATAAGCAGCATTCTAATGCTGTAGCTGATCCAGGGGGAGTTCACTACTTTATAAACTGTTTAACTATGTATTATTTTACAATCTCATCTTAGTTTGAAAAGTAATAAAGTGCAACTGTAAGTATCACATAAATGTGGTGGAGTAAAAAGTACAATATTTCACTTGTAAATGTAGTAGATTAAATTTATAAATTAGCATGAAATGGAAATACTTAAGTACAAGCACCTCAAAACTGTGCTGTACATGTATCTACAGTGTGTGCATGAGTGTGTGTGTGTGTGTGTGTGTGTGTGTGTGCGCATCAGCAGTCAATGTAGAATCAGACCAGGGTGTCAAAGAGGAGAGATGATAGCTGATCGGGACGTGCTTCCGTCAGGTCCCAACTCACCAAATCAGACAAAGTTGCTAACGGCCAGCCCAGTGCTCTAAAATCAAGTGAAAAGGGATAAGACACTTGTGCGCTGTGTTAAGGAGTCTAAAAACAACTTGTTAGTGTAAGAGTTATTTTAGAGCAGCAGGAGACAGACGAGGTTCTGATAGTGTAATGTTAGCAAGTCAGAGCAGCGACTTCCAAGAAACACTTTTTGTCACTTATCTCTAGTGGTTTCGCTCTAGTGGTAAAACCTGGTGATAGTTTTGATTTTATTTGGCCAGAAGTTCAAGAAATCCATCTCAGAGATTGATACTGCCAGAGCAGTACAGTGGAGGTGTATGGAATCTGGTTTGCAGTGCTTAAAATATAATTTTTTTTTTAATGTTTTATTTTAAAACATACTCAGAGTATTGGGGACATTGAAATGGGATGGAAGAGGATATTTGGGCAAGTAAAACCAAAGTTATTCCCAGTTAGAAAATACTAATTTACCTGTTCTTTTCCAATTTGGGTAAACTGACCCTTTACTCTCAATGTGTTACCCAGAAAATGCTAATGCCTTGTTGGGCTATTGTAATGTTCTGTACCTGTTGCTGCAGTTGAACCGTTAGAGAGTTTTAGGCCAGTTACTTAGCAAAGGCATTGTGAATGTCATAACCAGAAATGTTTGCAGGGGGAGGGAGTGAAACTGAGAGATGGTCATGTTTTATTAAGCCTGATAATGCAGCCTAATCTGTGGCTTGGGTTACACAGTGCTTTGTGGGTAATTAGAGATCATGTCGTATGCCTGGCCTGCTGAAAAATTGCACTCCGCCCTAATCCCCTCCTATCCGCCTTTCACCCGCCACCTCCCTTCGTCTCTCCCTTCATTCTCTCCCTCGCTCACAAAAAAACCCACATGATTCCAAATGCGCTACCTTCTCGTCAAGGAAACACACAAATAAACAAACATGGCAGCCATATTTCAGGTAGCTAGTAATCAGAAAGTTTATACCTTGCTGTAAGATACTTGGAAATGTGCCTTATGTGCTCAGAATTCAATAAGAGGAAGTTGACAGTGGAGCACTTTGTGGTTTGCTTTGTGGAGCTTGTTAGATGAATGACTAATGCCTCCTGGCAAGTGCCCCAGGTTTACTATTACCAAAACAATGGCACTTGATACAGAGCACCGTAGCCTTGGTTTTCACACAGACAGGAGCTCAGGCTGCTGTTTTCTTTTGAACCCTAAATGCTGACTGCCCATTCATGCAACATCCCCTGAACACAGAGACACACACAAAGGAAATTCTCAACTGACACGGTGACTTGTTGAAAAAAAACAACAGCTTCTTTCATCGCTCATTGTCCCCAATTTTTCCATTGTTAAAAATCGAGAAACTTTTCCCTCTCGCTGTGTCTAGATTTGGCTATCACTGCATGTAAAACAGTAGCCATGTTTACACACACAGAGCACAGAGTTGTATAATTACTGACTTTACTCGGATTATGGAGCAACTACATTAAACTGTCGACATATCAGGTGGGAAATAATGATGCAATCTGGTACAGATTTGGAGCAAAAGCATCAGCTCAAGAAAATGTACAGGTGGAAAGACTGGATAAAAAGCAGGTTTAAACTGTAACCCACTGAGTTTAATGCATGTAGTGTTTCCCCCTTGAATTTCTGTCACGCCTGGTAGTTTTTGCCAAAAATCCCCTTTACATAAAAAGAGACATGAAAGCAATAATAACACCAACCATATAGAAACTTTATCTCCTCTGCATCTTAGTGACAACTCATGAAACCTCATCCTACAGTATGTGCAAAATGAATCAGTGAAGAAAGCCTGCTAGTAAACAGTTTGAATCTTTCACCATGAATGCACATGATAACAGAATTGTCATAGACATCAACCACAAATAATAAAGTACCTCTGTAATGTGCGGTTATCCACACATGGCACAGAACTCATTAACCGCCTCAACCACAGCCACCAGAGGAGGGCTTATAAATTATCATTTATTTAGACACAAAGGAGATAAACGCATAGTATTTCATAGGGACAGGTGATCGTATTGCCCCCATGTAGGAAACAAGCCTTCAGACAACTCATATACCATCATGCACTGACTTCATTTGCATAAAAATATGTCAAAATGCAAAACTGAGCTATATTCAAAGTATTCAAGTAGCATGTTGAGTACTGGCAGAACCAGACAGCTTTTAAGGGGTGAGATAGCTAATATGGTTTGGTAGGTTTGCGTATGGATAGATTTGGAACCAGAGACCCCCCAAAAAAAAACCTAAGCAAGAAAACAACAGTAAAGTTCTTAAGATAAAATGACTCTGGGGAAATTTTGACATCTACTGTATCATTTCTTGCTCAGTCAGAGGTCACTGTGAAGTCTCCTCATCACCAAACACAACATGCTCAATTTTCATGTTATCAAGTTGAGCAAGGTTTTAAAACATATGCTACAGGCCCAACTGTTACAAGTTCTCACTCTGGTTGTTGCATAAGCATAATAATTTTCAACATCTAGATAATCTCATATCATCAAGACAGTATTCTTATCATCCCATGAAGGTCAAAGTGTTGGTTTGTGTGCTACCGACACTTTAACATAATATATTGTGCTTACATATGATGTTTGATGTGCAAAAGGTGGGTTTGAGTTGCCAGTGTTAGGATTGCACAGTGGTGCCATTTAGAAACACACTCATTTTGGACACGTTTCAAACTCTGCAGGACCACACACACACGCACGCAGGGTCACACACACTCACTCACTCACTTTTACACCCCACCATCCAACCCCACACACACTCACACACATCCCATATAGCTTCAAGGCATTTCATTTCCTCTCCTCCTATGACAACATCACAATATAATGGGACATGGTGTCACGTGACAAGAGCAAGTACATGGAGCGATCAAATCACTCTTTCTGTCTCTCTCCCTCTCTCTCTAGCTTGAAGGGCAGAACGGTCAGTCGTTACATAAACTAGAGTTGGTTCAATTACAGAAAAATGTGCTTTGTGTCCTTGTCATAAGCAGAGTTATAAAGCAGATAAAAAAAATAAGTTAGTCGTTCGTGTTCGTTCAGGATTTTTGAGAAAGTAACTTGCTTTCTGTGGTCACCCTGTCCACTGAAACCTACTGTAGTGAGGTTAAGATGTTTAATTCGGCCTTGACTTCACTACTTAAGATTTTAGTTAAAAATCGGTGATGGTAGCTTAAAGAGTGTGCCGTCCTGACCTGTAGAGATGCCTCACATATTTGGAGTATGTGCACAAGTTATATTCTGGTCAGTTGGGCACTACCCTCCATCCAGAAGAAGTGACAGACTGACACTTACGAGTCAAGTACCAAATTATCTCCTAAACAAGGAAACGGGTGTCCTGCTTAGAGAAATCTGAACTCACCAACATTTGACGTCCATCTTCTCCCATTCTTTTGTTATCCTTTGGTTGAAATGATCTTAAACCAGCAGGGTTACACTAACAAGAGCGTAGCTTATAATTTCTCAGTAAAGAAATTTTGAGTTTTTGAATTTTTTTTTTTTTGTACATGTTGCTATTTTCAGCAGTTAATTCTTCATCTACTAAGCTTGTTGTGATTGACCCTTGCTCCAGGTATTCACTGTGTGCTCCAGCACAGTACCATCGCACAGTTTTCAGATGAACCTGTAATTAAGTCATCTCAGTGCCTTGAGAGCGCGACTATAGCGCACTGAGCTGAGACCAATCTGCCACTAATTGTCCCGAGTTTTAATTTCTAATGGAATAAGGGCCAGAGGGAATGCAGCTTAATGAGATGCAGTGTGTGTGTGTGTACACAGCGTGTGTGTGTGCACAGTGTGTGTGCTCTTTTATCTGTTTACTGTAACCACTATTGCCCCTGTGAGTAGAGAAACAAGAGCGAGTAAAGCAAGATTTTGTTACCTCAATTTTGATTTTGTTACCTCATTTCAATTTATTCTGCAAAGCACTCAGGAAGTCTCTTTAATTCCACACATAATGAATGATAAACATACCTTAAAATAAGTAACATAATTGATTATACATTGACAGTGGAAGCAAAATAAGCCTTTTAGTGATACCTACTCCCTTTAACACAAACTGAGAAGCACCCTCTCTTAATAACTGTGTGACAGTGGAGACCCTTCCAAAAGTGAGAAGTGCTTTTGCCCTTGGCAGTCAAGTTATTGCTCAGAAAGCGTGGTTGTCGACTGGAACTGGAAAGGTTGTTTACATAGCCTTGGGAGTGTTTGTGTCATGATTTAGATTCCAGGCATTTCAACATCCAAATAAATCAGTTTGGACTTCTGAGGATAAGTAAACCTCCAAAAGAAGAAATGGACCAGCTGTGTTTAACTTAATCTGTAAGGTAGTTGCATCTCTAAAGCTCGGCCAATTTTGCTTACAGTTATAACAGGCAAAGGAAGTTGGAGTCAAAGTCCACAGAGCATATGGAGTTTGGCATATTGACAATAGTGATGTTTATCTTTTATTTACAATATAAGATTGCTTTGAGCATCTTTCATAAGAACTATGCTCCGATAGGTTTGTGATTTTAATGGCAGTACACACATGCACAAGCAACAACTCTGGCACCAAAATGATAAAAAAAAAAAAGCATCCCTGACGACACATGACTACATGAATCTTTCTAACACTTTGGTGACTTCACTGTAATTTTTCTACCTTATCGCTTTTGTGTGGAGTTTGCTTTTCGAACTGACTCAAGGCCCTTCCTCTTATTGTTTCAATATGTCAGAGCATTGTTTGAATGAGGTCACCCATTACCGATCTGGCCCGAGGCCAGGTTGACTTCAGCTGATTTAATTGAATCTACGACATGAGTCAAACTCAAACAAGCAGAGACTGCTTTGCCATGACAGCCTCATTACTCCACATTAAGAACTCATTTCACAATGCATTGTGACTTTGGGCTTGACAAATGGTGAAAAGGGATGAAATCAAATAAGTGAGTACATTTTGGAAGACTACTCTTAAAACGCTCGGCCTGAAAATACTCCGGTACTGTACATATATTATAAGCCAAAAGAAGCCAAAAAACTGTCTTTCTGCTGTTTTTAATGTGAATGCCTTCTGGGTTAAAGTGTTCCCATGTTTGCCGTCTGCAGTAATGGAATGACATTCAGTGCCATTTTCCCTCTTAAATGGAATTTTTGTCAAAGCGTTATGAATTCAACCTGCCTTGTCACTCAAGCCGCAGACAGTGCTGAGAGAGGAGATAATATGCGAATGAAACCTTTCACTGCAATTTTTTTACTGTTAGCTGTGAGCAGACCAAATAATGACGCCTTTATCACATCTACAGCACAACAAACAAAGAAGGCTTTCTTACGACATACCACAAGATGTGATATCGGGCCAGTATAATGACATACATTATGTATATAACACATACACAACATTCACTGCATCTCAGCAGTGTGTTAGCTTCATTTCATCAGCTCCAACCACAACTAAATTTCTCAATTAAGCACGCATTCTTTGAGAGCCACTGGCAGCTCGGCCAGAGCTTGCGGGAAAAAAAAGCATACGGCAGGTTCAACATGCCAGGGCCTCCCTCCACAATAGCGAAGGAAATGTTGAGTCTGTGAAGGCTGTGGAGTGGAGATATGGCACTGTTTGCTTAGGGCTAGGTATCGGGCACAAAAACAAACATGGCCGCCCTTAATGAGCCTGTTTGCCTGCCAAAGGTAAAGACAGCTGTTGTCTCTCGCCACAATGGAGCAGGCCTCAGTGCCACGGAGCACACAAGAGCACTCTGCATCCCCATAGTAACGCTCACCTTGTGTGTACTCAAGAGAGAACTTATTAAGTCCTCCTTTACAGATAAATAGTGAGTAAAATGTAAATTGCGAGGCCATACGGCACTTTCATAAGGTCCAACTGAGAAATGAAAAGGTTTATTAAGTCTTGTCTGTAGAGTGCTAAAAGTGAAATTGCTTGTGGGAGTGTGAAATGGCTGTGCACTGAGGGTAGACATCTGACTTACTCATAACATTAGTGAGTGAGAGTTGAGAAACTGTGGCTTTCTCTGTTTGATAAAGCAGAACACATGTTATTGGACCGTTTGAGAGGCTGTACTTACTTTGCTTTTTTGCATCTGTCTTTTGAGACTGGAGAAAATCTCTCTAAAATCTCTTCTGGTAAAATAAAAATAAAAAAAAAGTGGCTTCTCAAAAGGACTCTAATGCGCAGGGATACAGGTAAAGTGAGGGGTACTGAAACCTCAAAAAGCACTTTTCTCTCATATGAGAAAATTAATACATTCTAGCTGTACCTGTCCAACTGAATCAGCACTGACAGCTTGCTGCACTACACAGCTAATTTTAGAGTTAAGATTATGAGTGAGATGACTGCACAAGCATTTTGTTGAGTGGGGAGCAGCCAGCAAGAAACTATGAACTTTAAAGGTCTAACCGTCACTTGCATCAGGGTGGCTTCTGTTGAAACAAAGCCCTCCCAGCCCCCACTGCCTTCCTGGCATTGTTTACTGTGCATTTTGAGCTACTGAATGGATGACATTTTTTTTTTTTCATTATTATGCTGGCTTCTGACAAAAGGACTGACAGTGTCACAGTTATTATAAAAGTTTCATTTTGGATGGATGTATATACTTTGTTTTTTAGTCAGAAAACGGAAACGGAAAAAACTGTTATGTAAATTATTTACATGAGTAAATTATAATTACCCTTGCAAAGAAAAGGGTCTAGCTCAGCCTCACAAATACCTTCTAAATTTATGAACTGTAAATGTTCAAATTTATGTCCAAACTTTGGGAATATAATATTATTTATACTTTATATCTTCGGTGTTTGATTGATTTAGACTGAATTTGCTACTGAACTTCGACCATGCAGAACTGAAAGACTGTAAATCATGCTCTTGCATTATGTGTTGATCGTTCCACAAAACTGATGCTGGTCTTAGTTTATGTTTAAAGGACCAGTGTATGGGATTTAGGGTGATCTATTGGCAGAAATGGAGTATGATAATCATGACCGTGTTCTCCTTTTTAATGCAGTAGCCCAGAACAGACAAACCAAACACTGGCTCTTGAGCGGGCCTTTCATGTTTTTATGTTATTCATGCTGGCAAAATCTTTAAAACTGAGTTGTATTTATCATTTTTTCCATATTTTGACCAGGATTTACTGTGCTTTTTTATTTACCTGTAAGAAAACATTAACATTTCATTTAGACTGCGGTTGCCAGATAACAACCACAGTGCCATTGTTTTGCTGTGAAAGCTGAAAAATACATTTCCTGTTTGACTATTTCAAAGAAATGCCACATAACCGCTGCAGTATTATGACTGGATTGAAAATGTCCCTGACCACATGCCACCAAGCGGTCCCACAGGTTGACTAGTGATGTGACTGGCTGGCATTCTCTGTCCTACACCACTGCATCAACACCACATTGCATGTAACTACACATCTGTGGCAGTTGTGCTAAGATGCATATAGTGGCACGATTGGGGTTTACTGCTCTGCAAAGCAGCATCAGGATAAAGAAAATGTTTTCATCTTCTTTGGGAACGTTGGACCCTACATGACAATAGAGTTAATTATATTAATAACAACACATAGATACACAGCCCAGAAATAAATGGAGTGATATTGTCTGAGGCAGAAACGATGCTTTGATAATTTGAACCTCACTGGGTGGAGCTGAGGAACCAGCTCTCATTGCTCTCATTGCTAAGAAATGAGTGAGGTTCAAAAAAAGGTGAGAGATGAGATGGTTTATGTAATATAGTGAGGCTTAGTGTTGCTGCAGGTGCATCATTGAAGACTCCCAAAAAAATAAACAAATGTTGCTAGCAAGTAGCATAAGATAGTCATTAATACCACGATGAGTCATGATTTTTTTTTTTTTGTGATAGAATTGTTCATACTTAACTAAAACTAAAACTGTGTCTAATTAATGAACCATTATGAAAAATGGTGAATTTCACAGTAGCAGCTGTTTTTGCAGCTCTGTGCACGGTTAAAATTCTGAGTGCTATTTTCACTTACATCATAGTCGTTTTGTCAAAGACTTTTGGCTTCCTGCATGCGCCCTCTGAGTGTAATCTGTGAGCACTTCCCCTATTTGTTTGCAGCAGTGTCTTTCAATTAAACAGCAGAACCAGTTTCTGCAGAGGTTTCGTTTGTCAAGTGACTCCCCAGAGAGGGAGCAGAGGAAATGGCTGAACACATCGGACGCATTCGTCTTCTCTGCTTAGTTACCTTGCAAGGGGGAAGATGGTGATACCCATTTTCTCCGTCTAATGTGTTTGCTTTACACCCTATGCCAAGTGTCAACATGCAGCTTCTTGACAGTCATTTTTCATTTGGAGCAAGCAGCCAGGTTGAATAAGCCAGGACGCTGCACTGTTTTTATCCCTTTTCCCTTCTTCTATTAGCTGGTTTTTGTTGTTTTAAAGGTGGCAAACTTCTAACATGTTTAAGGTTAAAAGTACACTAGTCAGAGATTATTACTTAATAGCCTTGTCTGGTTGTTGATTGAGAATAAAAAGCCAATTATCATAATAGGATATGGGACATAATGACAGAATTAAATGAGTGTGACAGACACACAATAGGCCTGCTCTGTCATCGCCTTAGCCCAGCTCGCTCATTAGAATTAATCTTGCCTGATTAAAAATGCAAATGGCTCAAAGTCATTGACGGAGTTTACATGTTTTTATAACATTTAACTGATTTAATTACATGGAAAATGAAATGGTGGGATGTGCGATTTAATTTTTTTATTTATTTTTTTGTCACCATCCTCTCGCTGGTTGCCACAGAGAAATTTATATTCTCTCATGCCAGGAAGAGAAGGTAATGAGATTAGTGCTCTCCCTCTCTGTTTCTCTCCATCTCTGCCTTTCAGAAGCTGATGGTTTGGTTCATCGAACCAAGAAGAGCAGAAGAGCTCTGTTTTATTGTTATCACTGAAAACACTTTATCTTGGTCTTAGAAGTACCTGCAGTATTGTGTGGGCTGAGAGCTTCACAAAATTTAAAGAGTTTCCTCCCACAATGTATCATTTTAAAAGACCACTATATGATTTATAGCAAAAAAAAGAAAACATTCAATTTCTTCCTGGTGTTATTTTTCATACTCAAACAGCCATGTAGGGGAAGAGGATTTAACAGACAGATTTAATTGTCTAAGGTGTAATGACATGCTGTAGAGCCTGCAGCAAGGTGTCAGGACATACACGACGTGCTTTGACATTTTTCAGCTGAAATCCGGGAAAGTGTTTCTGCCTTAATGTAAAGCAACATTAGCCTTTGAATTCCTCCTGTACACCTGTAGCACAAACGCTGTGCATTTTAGCTGCAGCCTCAAGATTAGCAATGAAAAGGTCCAAGTGTCTCTCTTTTTATGTAGTCATGCACTATATTACACATGATGACCTGTTTGTGTGAGACCAAGCCAGTTCCTGTTTTCTGCCTTGATGTCAGTAAAGGTTTCACTCTATATTCAGACTTGTGGGTGCACCTTGTACTGTGAGCTAGTTAGAAGTGCAGATTGATAGTTTTGCTTACTTGAAACATGCTTGGTGTTTTTGTACCTTTCAGTCGTGGTCGTAAAACCTGCTAGTGCGCAGTGGACATCCTGTGGGGGAGGAAATTGATTTTGCTGGGTTTGTTTGTTCTGGACCAACAGGGCGACATGCATTGTTGTTGGGGTTTTTTTTGTTTTTTTTTTCTTTTTTTTTTTCTTTTCTTTACATTTCAGACCAATCGTTTTATTGGCGTAATAACATGTTTTATGGCTGTTATGACTTTACAGCTGTTTCAGAATAGTTTTAGGTGTTTGAACCAGTATGATGTTTTTTCTTCCAATCATAAAATGTCTACAATGTGCAAGAGAAGGCATTTGGATGTGACAGAACGTTTTTATATTTGATTCATGTGAATGGGCCAGATGTTCTCTTTTGATCTTGATGTGTAGTGTCTATGCTTCAGCTAAGCAGTTATTCAGTGTGTAATATAGAGTTGTCAACATCAAGCTACAAAAGGGTTTGAGATTGTAAGCATGCTGTGAAAAAAGCTTTTTATTTAAAGACCATTTATTTTGCAGTGGGGGAAAAAAGATATACAGAACTAAAACTTTGTGTTGACAGGACAGGATCAATTCCAACTGTGTGTCCGCACATCAGCTCAATGTGTTGAAATGGAAAGTATGCTATCGATCTGTGTGCATTAGTGCTCTACAGTAACATAAGCAATGAGTGGCAGAACAAAAGAGGTACTGTGCGTCACGCTAGAAGAGAGCTGCAGTACAAAGAAGACAGTTAACTTCATGAAGTCTATTGGCATTTCATTGTTTATCATTTCAAGTCCAAACGTATATTTGTCTTTCATAAAAGAATTTTACTCACACATATACATCTGGAACTGATTTTGGATAGGTTGAAATGTATAGGCCTAATATAGTGTTTAGCCCTGCGGAGAGAGAGGTTATTAAAGTTTATTAGAGCAAAGTGCTGCAAAAAACACGATACGGCTTGGCATTAAAAAGCCAAGAAACACACGAAAGCCTGCTGTAATAGAGGTCAGGCAACGCAGTTACATCCTAGAAATCAAGTTGCTCATTTATATCTCCATGAGCTGCCCTCACTCACAACTGGATTGTCTTATGAGGCTGGAAAGCACACATACGGCACTGATATTTCTCCTCTCCCAACTCATACTTTCCCTCAAGGGACGAAAAACAATTACTCCATTGTGCCACACAGTACAGTATATCACATTCTGCACATTTCAGCCAGAGAAAAGACGCAGTGTTGTGTCGGGGCATATGGCATCATGATAAATATGTTTTAGAGGAAGAGGGGGAGGAGAAGGGGGAGGGGTGGGGGGTCGCCGTCAGGGCAAAAATTGAATGAACTTTAGCGCGGAGATTTGATTAGTGTATTGTAAACAAAGGGTTATTTCTGTAAATATCTGAGTCCCAGGCGCAATGGATTAAAAACCAAATAAACAGAAGAAGATGACTCAAGAAACGTTTCCAATACTCTGGCCCAGTGTTTCCACTTTATCTAATGTATCTAACACTATAGAGGGGAAATTAAGTCTTAATTCATGAAGTGTAAGGTGTAAAAGATGTCAAGGCTACATTACCTTGGATATGCAGACAAAGATCTGTGACCACATCTAAGAGAGAGGCAGTTAGACAGACAGTCGATGTCAGGGCCTTTTCAGTAACTGCACTGTTCAACCGTACCTACACACTGATGACAGGAAACGTGGTGGTGACAAGGAAAACCCTGAGATGCCACACGGAGGGGTAAAAATAGGCCACTTAGCACGAGATACAGCGAAAGAAGAGGAGGAGAAGAATGAAAAAGAAGGGAAAATTAGCGCACGGTGTCTTCTTCTAGGGACTTTTTTTTCTGAAGGCCCGAGATGAGAAACTTCACTCTTTAATGTTGGCAAGTTGTTAAATCAACCTCATTTTTGCTTGCTTGTTATCTGTGAGAGAGACAGAGGCAGAACAAGAAATGAGTTTCCCCCCCTCCTCGTTAAACAACAAAGGAACAATGAACAACCCTCTCTTTAGAGTTTACAGTCTGCACCTCCTACACCTTCACAGTTAGAAAAGCTGCCCACTATTACAACCTTATGTGTGTTACAAATCTCAATTCTTAACAGTGTCAGTAATATTTCTTCTAAATGTTGACCCAGGTGAAACCCACATCTGTTGTTTTTGTCAGGGCCATCACAGCTTGTTAAACCCAGGTCCATGACAGGTTACACTGGTTAAGATTATGTTAGCTCTTGAATCAAACACTATAGGCTCTCTACACTGTAGCAGACTGCTGTAGGGATGGATAATAGACATGGCTTGTGTGAGTGTTAAGTTGTCACATGACATTCTCTCAAGGTAACCAAACTGCAGCTTCAGATATGTTAATTCTGACCACTATTAATGACCTAGAAACACAACAGTCCTCTACATTTCATATAATGTTCAACAGTAAATCTCAGCCCGGGGGTCACCCTGGCTCCTTTCTGACTTGAAATGGAAAGTCACAGAAATTGTCGGACGCAGCTCCCCAGATCCAGTGGGGGGTGTCTTGAGTTTCGGAAGCCTTTTGTCCATCTGACAAGCACTTCTGAACAAACATACAGGCTGTTTAAGTGTTGCCAAGCCAGCGCATCTCTAACCGGACCATTATGTCCTAGCTCTGTCGGTCAAGCTGTAATGCCCGGCCAGAGCCCGCTCATGATCCTTAAGGAATGAAAAACGCCCCTCCTCTGCATATCTGCTCATTCATCTCAGCTGCTCATTAAAGGGTAATTACCTGTAATTAGTGAATCATGTCGCTTTAATGAAGATGTTGAAAGCTGTTGGAGCCAGAAGGGCTGGCCTTAATTCTGAGTGATGTTCAAGATTAGTGGCAGACAGGAATTCAATAAAGGCGGACAGGCTAATGAAATATTAGCATTTTTTTTTTGCCAGTGCCATAGGTGGCTTGTATTATGTTTATATTTTGCATTAATTTTCAATTCCAGCGGCATCAACACCTGGCTCCGGGGGGCAAGTACGTGTTACTGTATCAGAGCAGGCTAACAGACACAATGATGATTAAGCTGTGTGTGTCTAAGTACATCTGTGTGAGTGGTGCCTGTGCAAGTGAGTGTAATGCTTGCTCTAATGTGTGCTGTGTTGAGAGTGTGTGTGTGTGTGTTCCCTGGCGGCGTGGTGAGTGTTTAATCTGGCCCGGTGGCGTGCCGTTGGCCCGGCTAATCACAGTGTGTCTGTAGGAGTGCGCTGAGCCAGGGGAGCACGCCGTCTCTAACAGCGCCTGACAGACTCATTAGAGAGACCTGGCACTGAGCTAGCAAGGCACACACACAGACAAAGATACACACTCAAACACTTTGAAACACACACGGTGGGAAAAGCACTCAGGCTCAACTGCACCGACACTGGGATAAATTCACACACTTACACACTTTTTTTCCTTTTTGACGTTATTACACACGCACACACACTCATTCATACAATCATCCATAAAGGAGTGCGTGCTGTCTCTCTCTCTCTTTCACACACACACATACAAACACAAACATGCCCAGTGCTCCACGTGTGAGAACAAGGCAGGCGGTGACCCCTCACAGTCGCAGCCCAAACACAGACAAGAGCCGAGAGAGCATCTGGGAAAAGAAGATGGGGGGGGGTGGAGGGTGGGAAAAAAAACAAGAGGAGGCAAAGAGGAGGAGTGGATGGGAGAGAAGGGAAGAGTCTGATGCAGTGACGTTTTCTTTCATTCAAATGAATGTTTAGCCAAGCAAATTACATTTTCGAAGACTGGCTATCTGCAGTCAGGAGATTACCTGCACTAAGTGTGTAAAAAAGTGTGTTAGCACCGTGTGACTGTAAGCTGTATTCATAGGTACTGGAAATGTGAGAAGGGTTAGAAGTCTCTCCTGGGGCAAAACTTTCTTCTTTTTTCTTCAAAGTGTGAAAATTAAAGTAAAAAACTATTAATTTCACAGGATTAGGTAAAATGACATTTAGCAAAGTTCGACAAACTACTTTGACAGATTACTTAAGACTTGCTTGCCGTGCACTCACAGCGAGGTTAATTGCAGCTCAGCTGCAGCAGAGCCAAGTGGAAACATTAGGTTCGGCTGAATAACAGGTGAATGCAAAGCAGGTCAATACGTAGTCAAGTGTGGGCCTGCCAGCTGTTCACTCCCTCTGCTCTGCGACCACACAATAGTGGCACACGCACATGCACACACACGTTTGTGCTTTGCACACAACAAATAACAGGGACAGAGTTAAACACGTAAACAAACCAAACAGCAATTTGTTCCATTTTTATGTGTTTTTCTCATTTAAATTCTGTTCAGTGAAGCATATACAGGAAAGTAGAGTAAATAATACATAGAAAAATGTTGTGAAAAAAGTAGTGATATCCTTTGCATTAACTACTGATGACATTAGCTGGAGTTGTTTTAAATTTTGTTCAATGAACTGATCCGAGTAACAAGCATCGCCTTTGTAGCCAAATCCTGCCTGTGCCATAGACCTTCATTACCAGCCAAAAAATGTTAAAACTATCAAGCCACATCCTCTTGGTGCTGTAATTCATCACCAGCACATCACTTAAGTCCAACATTCACTCAGCTTTTAGATTTGTGTTGCTCTCCATCAATATCTGAGACACATATTCCTCTATTTAGCTGCTAAGTGCTCCACATTGTTCACCAACTAGCTGCTGACTTTGGCTGTCTGCCATTTAGTGGGCTGTTTTAGCTGGGCAGGTAGCATACTGTGGGTCTATCAGACTGTTTTTGCTGAAAACAGCTGCCTGCTGCAGCTGGAAATGATGCTGATGAGAGCAATGAGAGTGAACCTTCAACAGTAAAGCTGCTGGCTGTAAAGCCAAAACAATGAGCTAAAAGAAGCTAAATGGTCAACAGAGCTAAATGGAAACTGCAGGGTTTGGTGATAATTATCTGTGGGTTTGTAACTTTGAGTGACCCTTTTCACATTACACACAGTAATGTGATCCATGTTATCAAGATTAACAATGAAACTGTATATTTCTGACCATTTTTTAAAAAATGTTTCTGATAAGAGTAAAAGGGTGGTGGTCTTTTCATGTGATTTGCTTGCGGTTAGAAAAATATCAAATAGTGCCAGCCTTATCCTTTAACACCTGACACTGATAATACTCTAGAAAGATAAAGAAAGAATGAAAAGTTATGCACAAAAGAATGTCTTGCTCTATAACAAAAAGTTATATATTCTCCTACCAGTTGTGATAGGTCTCTGTCTCTCTCTCTCAGTCACTGTTACCCTTTACCTTCATACAATAACTCCTTGTCAGGACTTTTAATCTTGCCTGGTAGCTGTAACTGGAACAAGTTTTGCTGACAACCTTGTTTCACCTAAAAGCCAAATCAAACTGTCTTTAATTTTCTCTACCACTGTACCATGTAACAGGCCAAATCTCCTCTCTCTCTCTCGCTCTCTCTCGCTCTCTCTCTCTCTCTCTCTCTCTCTCTCTCTCTCTCTCTCTCTCTTCAGAGTACAATAGCTGTTTTGCTCGGTGCGATCCTCTGTTCTCTCTCTCTCTCTCACTCTTCTCCAGCACAAGGCTATGACATTGAGGGAATGTGATGTGATGTATTGTAGTGAATAATGTATTCTGCGAGGATTGTACAGAGCGCGTAGAGCAGATGGCAGCAGGTTGATCTCGATGTGTGTGTGTGTGTGTGTTTAATGATGACAGTGGGTGTATGTGTGACATTCGTATGAGTGTGTGTCTGTGTGCGTGTGGGTGTGTGCTCACCCGGAATGGGGGATGGGAAGGAGGAGAAGAAGGGAGGGAGGGTGGGGGTAGGGTGTGTGGGGGGGAGATTGGGGGTTGGTGTGTATATGTGTCTATGTGAGCTTCCTTTGTGAGATAAAACATGCAAATGGTGGATTATTTTAATGCAGTTTTTTCTAGAGCCTTGAGCCTTAATCCCTAAAGCAGTTGAAATGAAAATAGTATATGTTTTCTTTCAAACTCTCTCCCTCCCTCCCTGCTCTTTATTCCCTGATAGGAACTTACAACTACCAGCTGTCTAGGAACAGGATCCTTTGCACTTTAATTTCTCTCTGGTGTAGTTACAGCCAAAGACTGATGATTACATCCAGATAGCATGGAATTGACTAAAGCTAGTCAAGCCTTTGCTGCTCTGCTACGCAGTGGAAAGATCATTCTTGTGAAATCTTTGTGATTGAACGGTGATAACAATGTCGATGGTAAGAACAGGGATGGAAGCTCAGTTTGTTACTTTGAGTGGACTGCAGATGTAAAATATGCGCATTTATAAACACTTGCGCATGCTCGAGCACAATGACATATGAAGCCAAAAATGGAGGCACAGAGTTTGCTGGGCTAAAGTGCTTGAATTACATTTAAACATTGTGCTGACACTTATCTATAGTTCACCAATAGTTTTTAAAACGTCTGTACAATAAAACTAAAATTGAAAACATCATTCAACTAGCCAGCCCTTGAAGAAAAGATTAGTTTGTCTTGTTTTTACTGATGAAATGTCCAAAAGACATGCATGCATATTTGTGAAACTGTTGATATGTCATTAAATGATGAGTATATATACAGAAGGTTATTCCACAGTTCCCTGCACTTAGCCAAGACTTTGTTTTGAAATATCTATAGGCAGTTGTAGCGTTGCACACTGTTTGTGTTTGGAGAAAAGCAGCACTACTGTAGAAGATGAGAGCTTCATTACTTCCTCAGTTATGTCACACTGATACTGATGTCACTTAACTTTCATACCATACTCTTCCTGCTTATTTCCACCCTTTCCCTACCTGTTGGTTACCTGTCTTGGGAGCTGGTGGTATAATGCCCCACACTCTGCTCTCAGGCTCCTTCGTGTCTCCTGAAGGCTCATCAGCAGTGTGGTAACAATAAGATATTCCAGGTGGCATGTTTGGCTGGTGCAAAGTCTGGTGGATGCCTGGCAACTGGCCTGCAACACTGTTATGTTACTGAGGCGAGACACCACTACAACAGCAAACATCCTTTTATTGTATCCTCCCACACCACAGATGCAACAACAGAGTAAAAGTCAGTGCTTTTTTCACTGAAAATGTTTTATCAATTAATTATTATAAGAGTTATTGGGCATATGAGGATTTTCTTGAACTACCAAGGTTGAATCTGAGCATGCGGCACAGAGGAAAGAAGAAAACTTGTACATCTTTGTGTCTTTCAGATTAGGGACAGTGAGCATAATTGAGTAAATGTATTAAAGTATTTGAGAGAGCGGATTCAGCCTCTCTGGGATGGTTGATATTGTACTTAGGAAGAATATTGCCTGAGGCAATTCATTAGTGGTAAATAATTGAGAGGCTCAGATAGTGCTAAGGTGAAATGCCTGTTATTATTTTATGGAGTTTGTGTTCATGGGGCTCTTCAGTTTAAGAATATTAAAAATGTACAAGCCTTCCCACAAATTACTCACTTGAAAGATTCACAATGGGCACTAATGACTAACCATCCATCTTCCATTGTTTTCAAGCTCTGTGAAAGTGTTTTTCCTGCACCATTATCAATTCTATTTCTGCTTTTGGTAATGTTCTTTTATTTTATGAAGGATGTTATTTTACTCGCATGCTTTTTACATGCTTTTTTTTTTTTTTACCCATTTTATCTGAGATAATTAAGGAACATCAGCTATTACAGTAGGATACCTTCCATACAAGCACACACACACACACGCATCAAACATTAGGATGGGGGAAAATGTGATCTCAGTGACCATAGGACGATTGTTGGTGCCAGGTGGGCTGATCTGAGTATTTCTGAAACTGCTGATCTCCTGGGATTTTCACACACAACAGTCTCTGGAGTTTTAGAGTTAAACTCTAAAACTTGCCAAAAACAAAAAACATTCAGCGAGTGGCATATATCTTTGGATAGGAAAGTGACTAGTGAGGGCAGATGAGAATGGCAAGACTCTTTCGAGTGGATGGAAAGGCTGCACTAACAACTCAGATAATTAGTCTATACAACTGTGGTGAGCAGAAAAGCAAAACCTCAGCATGCACATGTTGAGCCTTGAGGCGGATGGGCTACAACAGGCAGATGGTGGGGTGAGAATTTGGCATCAGCATCATAAATACATGGAACTAACCTGTCCTGTGTCAACAGTCCAGGCTGGTGACGGTGGTGTAATGGTGTGGAAAATGTTTTCTTGGCAAAGTTTGGTTCCCTTAATACCAATCAGTCATTGTTTGAGTGCCACAGCCTATCAGGCTACTTCCAACATGAAAATGCACCATGTCACAAAGAAAAAGTTATCTCCAACTGATTTCATGAACATAACAATGGGTTCAGTGTACTTAAGTGGCTTCCTCAGTCACCAGATCTGGATCCAGTAGAACACCTTTGGGATGTGGTCGAATGGGAGATTGACAGTATGAACGTGCAGCTGACAAATTTGCAGAAATCGTGTGCTGCAATCATGTCAACATAGACCAGAATCTCAAATCAATGTTTCCAGCATCTTGGTGGAATCCATGCCATGAAGAATTAAGGATATTTGGAGAGCAAAGGGAGGCTGTACCCGGTATTAGTGTGGTATTCCTAGTAAAGTGTGGTATTCCTAGTAAACTCCAGAAGTCTTAGGATGCCTCACTCAAACAAATACCTACCTGATGTCAGTGTTGAGTGCACCTGCACCTGTTTATTTAACCTCAGACAGGCTCATGCAAATGTCATTTATTTACATGAACTTGCATTCAGTTCATTGTTTATCTGCTGAAAAGTTTTCTGAAACTTTCCTTTGAACCTTTTTTTTTTATGCATGCGCATACTTCAGCTCAGATGAGGTGTTATCTGTTAAAAATTGTCACCTTTATGTTTTGGTTTTCCTGTGATGCAACTTAAAGGCCATTGAGGTTTTATTTAAGATGTTATACACCCACACACCACCACGTGATAACCAAGAAAAGGGGGAGCATACGAAGGTCTGACTGGTTTTTCTCAGCGCTGTATGCACTATAATATTATGATGTGTTTGACCTGTGGTCTGTGGTCTGGGCACAAGAGCTGTTTGTCCTTAACAAGTCAACAGTTGTGTACAGTTGGGTAGTGTTTGATAAAATGCTGACACTTGCGGTTGAACTTTTTTTCAACTATGCTAGCAGCCTCACCTTAGGGATGACAATGTCAGCCATCCGTCTGTCTGTCTGTCAGTCCATCAGCCTTTTTGGATGAACAAGTTGGTCCAGTGGAAAATATTAAATGGATACACACATTCATGGTCCCCAGAAGATGAATCCTAATATTTTTGTTGATTCTATTACTTGTCATCTAGAGCCAGCAGAAGGTTAAAAGTTCCGCTTGTCCAACATTTTATCTGGTGTCAAAACACCTCTAAAACCAATCAAAAAGTCATTCAGCCTTAGAATACGCAAGGTCCTATAATTGCTAGTGTGCAGAGGATGAACCCTTTTGATTTACGTAACAGCATGCTGCAATCTGCCACATTCTTGACACGTTTTACAACCATTCAAAAGTCTGATTTCCTTGGTGTAGTGAGCATTGGCAGCCTCACTGGGCCATAGACCTATAGTCTTGTTTTATTGAAGTTTACCATGTAATTCAGTCTCGATTACATTAGCTGATGTTTGCAGGTCATATTTATAATGTAAGTTATACAAAATCACTCCCACAGTTGTCCAAAACCCAAAGACTGCTGCACTGTACATGGAGAAAGTGCAAATACATTTGTTGCTCCATGATTCTCCTTCATTCTCCAGATCTTTGGCTCGGTGCCAGTGTTCAGCCCCACGGTCTTGTAGGGGGTTTGTGTATATGCTTGTCAGTGTGTGTAAGAGGGAAGGGAGGTGGGCATGGGGAGGAGGCGTGTTCCGGGTGGAGGGGATGTCAGCTCATTAACCTCCATTCTTCCCCTAGCACGGCACGGCGTCGAGTCACTGTGTAAGTCTCATGTCATTACTCCTCCCCCTGCACGCGTGTGCTGGGCATGAGGAGAAGAGGAGAGCAATTGGAGGAAGGGGGGGGGGGGGGGGGGGGGACAAGGAGGGAAAGGTTCACGAGGGAGGGGGACCCTTGACATGTTCCTTTACAAATGCCCTGCTTGTACCTTGCAAACTAAAAGCCCCGCCATCTCGTTTCCTTCCCCACTTTTGTCCTCTGTCTCTTCTCTTTCTCTCCCCGCTGTCTCTCTTTCTAACCACAGGCCCGGTACAGTGTGGGTGAACGAGCGGTTAGGCTCCACACTGCCCCCCCTCCAGGCATCAATCCAGCTAGGAAAAGACTGCCCACTGCTGTGGTGAGATACAGTAGCCAAGCCCCTGATTTATAAAACCTCCCCTGTTTGTTCTAGTCAAATGATTTGGAAAGGTGTACCTCAAGGTACTGACCTGGGCCCAATGGTACCTTATAAGCTCCACACTGAGGATATCTAGAGCTGTGATGGAAATTCTGGTCATGGGGAGATATATTTACTCGAACCCATGAAAGTCCCTGCCAGAAAACACACATTAACATGCTGCCCACATTTATCTCTCTCTCTCACACACACGTGTGAATGCATTAGGAAAATTCATTGTTTTATGTATGCACCATCAAGTCAACACAGTGACTGGAAATTTCTTAATTTCAGCAACATATGTGTGAAAACATGCAAAGGTGCGAAACACACCCTTAAGTTGTTACACTCACATCACACAGTGCAGAAACAAATTAAGTCTGAATCTGAAAGCACCTTTGCCCTTTATTTTACAGAGAAGAAACATCCAAAGTATAACACATAGATCTTTCTTCAGGCAGCCTATTACCAGAATAAGATGTTGCAATATTGCTTCCTGTGAATTTCGTATCATTTGTTAAAACTACGCTGATAATTTGTTGGATGGTGAGATATTGTTGGTAACAATTTAGTACACTGGCCTTTTTAGTACACCGTGAAACTGTGTTTGTGTTTATATTTGTGCCCTTATTATAAGTGCTATCATCATTTTCTGTTCGAAAGTGAATGCACCACAACCTGATTATCAGCATCACAATTACAACACTTCCTTCCCACCTTCTATGAATGTATATTCTATGCTGTATGTTAAGGTCCATGCCATGTTGGTGTATAAAGGAAACCCAAACTAACACACAGCCAAAACCTTTTGTGTTTCTCCCATCAAAGAACACACTTATGGAAATATATTGATGTGTCCTCGTAATGATTTATTTTAGTCGCTTTATTTTAGAACAGGCAAGCTTAAGCCTTTTTTCCTTCTACTTTCTTTGCTCTTTCATACTTTATTCTGTGCACAGGCAAGAGAGCAGTAGATTGCAATAAGATAACCAATTATATGCTAGAGGAAACCAGACTTTTTTTCCTGCTGCAGTTATCTGATGCTGCGGTGAGCAGAGGCAAAGGGCTGGGGTAATGTGACATTCACTCTGCCCTTTATCTTCTCTCATTGCTGTTTACCCCAGTCAGTTAAAAGTGGCTTCTTGTGCATCCTCTCCTGCTGCCAGAGAAACCTCACTGACGTAGAGACTTGCACATATTGTATGGACACATATGTTGCACTCAGAGTCATAGACGCATGCACACGCGTTCTCGCACCAGACACTGTGTGTCAGGTACACTGGTGGGATAACTACTTTCCTCCTTTTTTCTCCTAGTAGCACCCATGTTGTTAAGTATAGCACTGCTGGCGCAAGCTCCTAAATGCATGTGATGCTACTGTGCTTGATGCTAATAAGGTGTTTCCCAGCAATAGTTAACAGGTAGGCTGTTGAAGGCCACCACGGCAGGATGAGGGAGTTTATGTGGGTGGCACTTTGGTCTGACATATTTTTTTCTGTTATACCTTTGCACATGCAGTCGCACGTGGTGCACTTCATGGTTTTGACCTCTTTTGCACACTGCTCTACTTGCTGCACAAACAGACTGATGACATAGTAGCTATATGTTGACTCACCTGTAACTTTTGAGAGACAGTGCAGCTGTGTTTGATCCAGCAACCCCAATAGGCAGAGAAGCTTTTACCTAAAGCTGCATCTGGTTAGATTTGACACAAAAATACATTGTCTGACTGTTGTACTTAAACCTGAAATAAAAATATTTTTGTTTCAAACAGTTGCCTATTACACATCCAAAAGATATCAGCAACAGCAGCATTCATTTGGAGTCATGTTTGTGACCGCCTGATGAATGTTATGTTTAATGTTCACTCCCCTTTTAGCTCTGTTTTAGTTTCTACAAACTCCTGAGGAAAATATCTTGCTTTTTAGCTACTAAATGACATTGTGCCATTTGTCTGCCTGCCATTTGGTTCTGAAAACAGGACTGCATAAGAAAAGTTGAGACTTTCATGAAAGGTGAAATACATTTTCCTCCTAAAAAGCAGTGGTACAGTGACATCTGCCACAATATCTTTTGGATTATAACAACCACACACTTGGCAGGTTGGTTAACATGAGTCTGTGTGTTGTTTACTCCCGCCATGTTACATGATTTCTGTATGTTTGAGTTCTAATTTTAAAAAACAGTTTATTGTTACTGTGATCGCTGTTAAAACTCGTGACCTATCGTGCGTCACCGTCACCATTTAGAATTCTGTCTCGCTGTGAATTTACTAACTCACAGTGAACCTGACTTCACAGAGGAAACACAACCTTATTTAGCACCTGGCCTCCACACACACACACGCTCACATGTGTGCATGCGCACACACACACACACACACACACCCACTTTCTCCTCAATCTCTCCTCACATCTCTCACCATCTCTGCTGTTGACTGTTGGTTCTGTTTTGTGGTCTCTCCAGTGCAACAGAAAGTGGATGAATGAGAGCTTCAGCCTGCCTTTTTCATTTTTACACATCACAAGGTATAGGTGGAGCCGGAAGCGGTTGGAACCTGTATTATGTCTTTTGTGAAAAAAAAAAAAAGCTTTTGTTTCAAGCTGTTGCTGATAGGAAGGGCACTGTGTGTTTGTGTGTATCTCTATTGTTTCACTGTGGATTGCTTCAGACCGAATCACAACAAACGGAGCTGATGCTTAATAGATGTGACCTGATGGATCGCACCGCTACTGACAATATAACAAAACATTTCTTTAAAATCCTCAGCTGGAGAGCTAATGCAGATTGACGTTTAACACTTTTGAAGCAGACCTTAGAGGAAGCACGGCACTGCGCCGATTCACGTTTCCAATTCCTCTAACTGAATACTTTCTAGGATGGCACGAGGCCAGTGAATTCCCAACAGAATTCCATCAAAATCCCACTGAGAGATACAGGAAGTGATATCTGATTGTGCCGTCTATGTGGTCCGCTGACCGGAGCACAGTGTGTCCAAATAAACATAGCCCAGGTTTTGCATATGAAAATGAACCATGCAGTCGATAAAGGTGAGGATACATAAGATACTGGGCGTTGGTGGATGTGACCCCAGTGCTGCTGCAGCTGAGTGTGCACATGTGGCGTGTGTGCGTGCATAGTGTGTGTAGTTTGTGTGTAGGATCAAACTCTCACACCCAGGAAGAGGCCCTGTTTCCCTTATCTAACGACAACAGAGCATGTGTCGCCATGGCCACAGGCTGTGCTTTTTATGGGCTTTGTGTGTATGTGTATGTGTATGTGTGTTTGTCTATGTGTGTGTGTGTGTGTGTGTGTGTCGGTCTGTGTGTGTGTGTCATGTTCATTGTTTGCCCATGTTCATTGTTTGCTTGGGGCGTGGTGCAACACCAGAATTGTTACTATAGTCTCTCTTCTCTCCCTCTTTCTCTTTCCTCCTCCCATGCAACTCTGGAAATCCATCTACTATAGATGGTTTTCTTTCTTTCTTCCTTTCTTTCTTGCTTTCTTTGCTCTCTATCGCTCTCTTTTGCCTCTTACCCTCTTTGTCTCTCTCTCCCCCATGTCTGTCTGTCTGTCTGTCTGTCTGTCTGTCTGTCTGTCTGTCTGTCTCATCCTCTCTTCTAGCTTTGAACCAGCAGTGACAAGTTAGGCAGCATCAAAATTCAGTGGCACATTGTCTCAGGTTCAGGTTTGTTAGGTCGCTCCTACAGCTTAATTGAACAGAGGACGAGGGAGAGAGAGATGTAAAGAGAGAAATAAAGAGAAGAGGGGGAAGATGAGGAAGAAGGGTGCTCAAACAGGCATACATATTGCATGAGTCCCCCCCTACCACCAGCACCACCACCACACCCCTTTCTTCACAGAATGGCTGTGTACTGTTCTGGGCTTATTAATTCCGCTCGGTGAGAGAATTATTTTTAGAGACTTGGTGTACTGGCAAAGGCTTTTAAAGTCACAAGTATTACACATACTGCTTATAGATTCTCTTTTATACATTGAAAAGTTCTAAAAGTTTGTTGTGGTTGTTCCTTAGTGTGATACTGTATGATTTTTTTTGTTGTTTGTTTTGTTTTTTTGTTAGACTTTTACATATGTTGCAATGGTCTGCTTGAATGTTGATTGAGCAGAAGTAAAATTGTTCCCTGTTTTTTTTTACTCTCAGCTACATACTGTCATATCATTTACCATACCACAGGTGCTCTAGTATGATATATGATATGGTATTAAAGGTCAGTGGTGGAAGATCAAAAGATCATAACATCATAAGATCTTAAGTCAAATTATTATTACTATTATTGATATTAAAGCATTAACATATAATCATCATTTTATCTTCTCAGCTGGTGAAGGTGGATTGTTATACTAGTCATTTAAAGTATAACAATGCATCATGTTTTATAAGATGATCAGATGCTTTGTATGTAAAATCTTAATCTGCAATAAAGGAAGTGTAGCTGGTAAATAAATTTACTCAAGTAAAATACCCATTATTTGAGTTTAAAGTGTAGTAGGACAGAAGAAAAATGTAAAGCACAGTTACTTGAGCAAATGTACTTATTTACATTCTGTAACTGACAAAGCCCTCTGAGACAAGCTGGGTAAAACAGTGTATAAATTAACTTGAATTATCATTATTATATTAGCAGACATATAAACAGTTAATCACATTAGTATGCTATAGTGTTGTTTCTGCATTTCATTATATCACACCATCCAAGTTATGTCAAATAGTGCATTATTTTGTGTCCTAGATAATTGGTTTCTCAGCTTTCAAAATGAAGGTTTTTTTTCATCATTACCAGATCATTTTTCTCTCTAATGACTGGACAGTTATGACATTACACAAGCAAACAAGCAGTTTATCTCCACCCCACCCCCTTCGCAAACAGATGTTGCCTCGAAGGCTTTATGAGGAGCTTATATGAATTGTCCATCAATCAAAAACAATCTTCAATGGAGTCTGTAATTTTGCCTCCAATCCTGCCATCAACTGTCTCACTGGTGCACTCCAAGATGAAAAGATCCGAGCATTGTATTGCACCATTAGCATTGTGTAAATATTACATGTTTTCCCTGGATATGCTAGTTAGCATTACTTCCACCTTGTGGCTTCATTATTTTTGAAACGCTCAGCTTTGTCGATGATTGCAAGGCATGACCTAGTTCTGGGACTCACTCTCTCTCTCTCTGTCTCTCTCTGTCACTGTCTTTACTTTCTCACTTTCCTTCCTCATATACTCGCTCTCTACGTCTTTTTCACTCTCTCTCCACCTCATTTTCTTCTCACTCTGAATCGGTCTACCTCCTTTCTTTGTCATTTATTCATTGTCTTTCTCTATTTACTACCTCAGCATCTCCTTCATCCTCTCTGTTACTCTCATCCTTCTTCTCTCATGTATGCATTCTTTATTTCTCAATTTGTCTCTTTTCCACAACCCATAATTATTTTTCTCTATTCTTATACCCCCCCCCCCCCCCCCCCCCTGCACTTACCCCCCTATCTCTACCCCTCCTGCTCTTTTCTATCCTTCTTCTCCGTGTTTTTATTCCTCTCTCACAGCACCACGTGTGTCACAGAGGGAAACATCGCGAGCAGTGGTCCCTGCTGAACAATTACCATGCAAAGCAATCCAAATAGAGATGTTTGCCGAAAACAACATGTGTGTAATTACTGCTTAATGAGGCCCTTGTCTCAGGCAGAATGCCCAATTAGACTGCCGATGAGAAAGAGATGCCAAGGCCCACTGAAGAAAGAGGGGAAATAGGGATAGGGAGGGAGATAGAGAAGTGGAGGGAGGTTGTAACATGGAGAGAGATGGGGATGATGTGAACATGGGTAAGAGAACAGAGGAGGGAGAAAGAAGCGAGGTGGGGCTGAGAAAGTGAAAGAAAGGGAGCGGAGAGAGAATGATGGAGAGAGTGGGAGAAAGGAGTAAGAGGGAGAAAATGAAGAGCAAGGGAACAGCAGAGAAAGAGAAGATGATTTCTGCAGTAAATGTGGAGTAATGGCAGAGCTGATAGCATTGAGCCGAGGATAAATTGGCATTTTAAGTGGGAGAGCGAGGCAGTGCAAAGGAGAGCTATCGAGAGAAGAGCAGGGGGAAACAGCTTTACATTGCAATATATGGGCAGCCATGTTGAAGCACAAAATGGCTGACCTTTCAAGGCTGTCTTTGGCCTTTTTGGTGAATATTATATTACAGATGTAATTGGTGAAAATGAGCATTGTCTGACTTCATTTCGTCCCTTAGAGCTGAAAGAAACAGCAATAAGGCTTTGTGTCTGATGAATTCAGTACTCAAAATGAGCTAAAATACAAGATCTGGCAGTGTTTTGTGGTTAAAAACAGCATAATTCACCAACTGCACTCCCTTTTCACCTGAGAGAATCTTATCCTAAAGAAGCTCTCACAATGCCTTTACGTCACCAGGGATACCAAAGTGGATTTCAATGGAATAAAATTGCTCAGTTAGGAGAGGACAAGAGGCTTTCATGTGAGGAGCGAAGAGTTTATTGCAGATACGTCACCAAGGTCAACATCACTTTGGCCCTCTCTGTGAGCTACAGTCACTTCTCACTGTGGATTAGTCAGGTGATAGATGCTTCCACGCTTCATCAAGCACATTAG
This sequence comes from Toxotes jaculatrix, assembly GCF_017976425.1. Classification (NCBI taxonomy): domain Eukaryota; kingdom Metazoa; phylum Chordata; class Actinopteri; family Toxotidae; genus Toxotes; species Toxotes jaculatrix. The sequence continues at coordinate 14,315,259 of NC_054395.1, read as the reverse complement.
CGCCTTTATCTTCAGCATACAGCGCTGAACAATTAGTCAGCATTCAGTTTCACTTGAAAAAAACATGTAGATTTTTCCGCTAGTGTGTGGCTTGGGCTTGGTTTAATCATGTGAGGTGTGAATGAGGCTTAAATGCAGCGTATATGCAGCATTCAGTTTCGTGTTTGCGCATGAGGTTGAATGTAAATGTAATCATTAGAATAACCAAGTGAATCCTCACAAGGGCTTCCATGATATGCATCGTTAACCAACCATTGCCCCGAGGCAGGCGTTCATTCCCCTGGCCTTTCTCCTGCAATAATGTACAGTAATTTTTCTTTCTCCCTTTCTCACCACTCACATGCTCATTTAGCTACTTCGACTTTTTCCTGTCTACCAGTGTAGATATTAGATTTCACCCCCAGGAATTCTGCCCATTTCCGTCCATTAGTCTACCTAGTTGGGCATTGTTTTGAGCAGGTATATCTTATGATCCATTTGTGTGGATGTGTTCACTCACATTCATTGTGTGTTTATCTTTCAAGCCTTCAGTCGTGTTCTCTGTAGGCAAAAAAGCAGATCACCCCAAATGAAAAGGGCCCCCCATATCTCCACATCTGAGGAATTTGACATGGAATGCTGTCTAGTTTGATCATGTTGTGTCTGCTGTCAGTTCCCCAGTTTTCAGTGCATTGATATAAAAAAGAATGACCTCAGTCAACAAACAAAAAGGAGGCTTTATTTGAGTTTGAGTTTCTGTGTGCGTGCGTGCCTGCGTGTGTGCGCGTTATTATCCAGTCTAGTCAAGGTTTGTTCCATTTGCTGCAAGCGTGGTATGACAAAGCCTGATGCCTTTGGAAGCCAAGGGCATTTCACAATACAGCTCTTCTTAACATGGTAGCAATTTCTCAGTCACCTTGACACTGCACAGGTTTAGTTACTGAGCTGTTAGTGGACCAGAATCTTATTTTCTCTGGAGCTACAATAAGAACAGAATCTGTCTTGTTTTTTTTTTTTTTTTGGTTTTTTTTTTGTTTTTCTTCATTTGTAGTCCACTCAAAGCTGATCTCAGTGGGGAATCCCTCAGGGATTTAACTTACCAACACACTACACATCAGAGCTAGCATGTTGCATGTAGCACTCAACTGGTGACCCGGAGTTGTTTCCCAGCACCCTTGGGGGTCAAGGGTCATTTGCTGTTATGTGATTCCTAACCCTGTGTCACACAGTGTTTTGGCACCTGCAGCAAGTGATCCTCCAATACCTGATTAGCTTAGGCCTTACCCTCACTGTGTGGCACACAGACACACACTAGATCCACAACTTCAAAGACAGGCACACACAGCCTTTACTACTGAATGCAAGCGCAGATTCATTCTCATTCATTTGCTCTCTCTCTCTCACACACTCACACACACAGAGCACAGCCCACAGGGAAAAGCCCATCTCTCGTCACTTTGCCCATGTAGCCTAATTACCGGCCCACTGACGAACAGTAATTACCCACGTCGCCATGCCACCACGAGGTTTAACCAAAGTGACAAAGTCATTAGTCTCACACTTCAGGCCACCCGTAAAGAGCTCTCCCTCTTCGCACCTCCTCCCCAGCACCCAATCTTTTTTTTTTTTCAAAACTCCTTTTGCATGAAAAAAATTAATTTCTCCTTTCTTTTTCTCTCCACAGTTTGATGGTGACAACATGTACATGAATGACAATAACCAAGAGTTTCGGTCACCAAACCAGGTAAGGCAGCTCACATCTTGCTGATCACATCAAACTGTCATGTTATTAACTTCAGTATTTCAGCTGTTGGCATTTAACTGGAATAGTTTATAGAATTAAGTGTTTTGCTGAGTGTTGGAAAATATTATCGGTGTATATTTGCTAGTAAAGGTGCTGTGCTCATGAACTGAAGGTGGTTTTGTAAATGGAGACAGTGCCAGATAAATCTGGTCAACGGCCAAATGTGACAGTCACAGTGGTTGGGGTCACCTTATAACCTTGTCATTATTAACTGCTGTAGGTATGACAAGTCAGATTACATCAGATTCACAATGGCCTTTGTTGCAAACTGAAATATGAAAATCTACCTTGCTTCTATTAACTAAAGTGTAACAGCTGCATTGTCATATCATTGGGGGTGCGTGTGAACTGGACCAGATGTTTGGCGTAATCTAACTTTTTTTTTTTTTTTTTAACTTTTTTAACTCCGAAATGAGCAGCTATATGAATATTTGAATCATAGCCTATGTTTAAAGGCCACCCATCAATATGTGGGAACGTGTAAAGCTGAATTTCCCTAGATGAGGAAATATGTCTACATATAAGGTACAAAAGGAATTTATCCATTAACCACCAAGTAATTGAGTTGAACTACTGTCGGCCAATATCTCTATTTAACATACTTTTAAACTTTAAAACTTTATTGATCTTATAATCACTGCAAATGGCTCAGTAAGTGGTCTGCAGCTGTAAGGCAAAAAAATTCCCATAATTGAAAATGTGCTTTCACTACCTGATCCATCTTGGTTGCCCAGGTTCCGCTCAGGCTTCTAAGGCTTTTTTTGTTATGTCTAGCCCTATGTGGCTTAGACATGTAGGGCTAGACATGCAGGATTGACAGAAAAATATTTTTCGCCACGCTAGCAGCATTGCTCTAGGGATGGCAATGTGATTCTGTCAGTCTGTTTGCGTATGTCCATCTGTATTTGGGTCTGTCCATCTGTCAGTCCACCACTTTGGTTGAGACTGAAATATCTCAACAGCTTTTGGATGTATTGCCTTGACACTGACATTCATGGTTCCCAGAGGAGGAAGCCTACAGACTTTGATGATCCCCTGACTTTAGCTGTAGTGCCACCAGTGGGTTGATATTTTTGGCTTTCAGCTCCATGATCAGGTCAAAATTTTTATTTGCCTTGTCCTTTGGTTTATAAACCTCAACTGTGCTTTGTTTACGCTACTAATTAGCTAATTCTGCCATGCTAACATGTCAGACTAAAACGGTGAACATGGTAAACATTGCCAGAGATCATCAGGTTAGCATTCTGGCCTTGACATTTAGCTGAAAGCACCACTGTGCCAAAGTACAGCCTCACAGAGGCATTAGCATGGCTGTAGACTCTTAGTCCTGTTTTTTGTATCACTTTCACAAATCCACAGATTAAGTCAGTATGTTAGAATCCGTTTTTAAACAGCTGTCTTTTGCCACAAAGCATCTAATCCAGTTTTTCCGACCCATCAAGATGGAGCTTGTATGGTCAGATGAATTTGCCATTTCACCAGGTGCCTCAAATGTATGAGAAAATTGACATTTTTTTCAGATTATTCGAACTTTATGAAACAGCGACCTTTGGAAAATAGCATGGCTAATGGACAGCAAGAAAAAGTGAGTCTTTTACAAGACTGTCTTTGGATTCTCCACTAAATAACATCAATCAAATATTAAATTAGTGATCAGTATGAGTTAGCCTCGAAACCCTGATCACAGCATCATGAAAAAAAGCATCCATGAATATGACCCTTTCTCACTAAGTAGGAAAAAACATTTAATTCCTCATAAGCCAGAGTATCCCTTTGACCTCCACAAAACACGTGCTGTTTGATGATTTTTATCCAAAGCACATTAATGTAACATATATCTTTAAAATCACAGGGATTAAACCATCCACCCTGACAGTGTTAGTGTCATGTCAGCCCACTGAGCCACACTGGTCGTTCTAAACTAGCAGCGACATTTCACCGATCCAGGCTCACTGAAGTGTTGGTCTCAGTCTGGAGCGGCGTGCTTCCAGTCACACAGTCAGTGAGTTGGACAGGCATGCCGTTGAGTGCTCCCAGCTGGTACATGGGAACACATGGCTGGACATATGGCAGAATTTGGAGCTCCAGGATTTGTCGATCCAGCAGCTAGGCCTTTATGTTCTGACAAAACACGACGAGGTGGAGGCTCCTCGTCAATTAGTGCCTCACCAGATACTGTCAAGAGAGTCACGGGACAAGGCCAGAAGGCTGCTGGGGCACACACACATTCACACACTCACATACAAATGCTGTAATAGGCAGTGACACATTTTCTGACACAAAGTTATTCATAAGTTATAAGCACATGTGCAAGTACACATCCTCAGTTTCAGTTTGTTTCACTCACATGTAAACTATGCATAAACACACATGTACATATGTTTATACATTTATACTTGTCAACATAACATTCACCCCACTGCAAAAAGAATTAGTAGCCTTTCCAGAAACTCTTTTCTAGTTACTCTGGATAATCTACAGCCCTTGCAACTGCTTTTGCTGGAGCATACCTTCTATCAAAGAGGCATTTTTTTTTTTGTAATTTGCGTAACATTAACCCTAAAACCACGTCTTAACTCTCAAACAACCCTTTGAAGAAGTGAGGACCAGCCAAAATGTCCTCACCCTCCAAAAATGTGCTTACTCTCAGGGTGTAAAACTTAAATTGGCCCTTGCAAAGATTGATGAACAAGAACATATGTGCACATAAATACACACACACATGTATACACTTATAAACCCATACACACACACACATATACATGTTCTCATAAACCCACATAAACCCACACAAACATACACTGTCATCCTATAGCCAAAAGGTTTTCTTTCCTTTGATGTTGGGATTGAGTGACTATAATGAGAGGTCGTGTGGGAGCTTTAGCAGCTTATTGTCTACTTATAGCACATATCACAGACTATGAGGTCCATCGTTGTTGGCCACATTTCTTGGTCTGCCCCAATTATGTCACTTTGCATGCGTACCCGGCCGTGTGCTAATTGGGATAAATGTACAGCCTTGTAGTTTCTCTGCTGCAGCGGTCATGTGTCAATCATCAACACCCACTCCAGGTTTGCAGTGTTGTGTCAACAAATACCTTCTTAGTGGATAAGGCAATTTGGGCTTTTCAAAACATGTCAGCTGCAGTTGATGCTCTGTCAGTGCCGTTAAATAGAAGCTTACACACCATTTGTGGATAGCCCTCGGAACACAGAGTTCACTGTTTGGCTTCCAATCCTTTAATACAGCACATTTAATTTGAAATTTGGAAGAGAGAGGATGTGCTTTCAGTGCATGTGAGTCAGTCATTCCTTAATTGGTGTTTAATTGTATGCATTAGCTGTGCAGTGGTTTGTTACATATGGCTTGCTTTTGAAGTTATAGTGAATCAGACAAATTATAGGTTCAAATATGGAATCCTTTTCTGCATCAATTTGAAATGGTGATTACTGTCTAATGAATATGCCGAATACATGCTTACATTCTGGTGTTTATGTGTGTGTGTATGTGTGTGTGTATATATATTATTCTTTAAATGTGTTCCCCATTTTTATCTAAGCATTCCCCAGCTGTGTTTGTAAAACAATATGCCAATATGCATGGCAGTAACATTTTTACTATTTCTCTTGTGTTTATTCTTTGTGAAAAGAATAAACTTTCTTTCTTCAGTTCTTAGGAAAATGCTCAGAGAGAAAGAAGAAAAGAAAGAAGGAGCCTTAATGCAAGTTGTAACACTGTGTTAATATGCCCACCCAAGCCTTTACATGATGTGTGCCTGTTAAAAAGGTGCATGCAGCCAGAACAGAGACTCCTTTGTTTGCATGTCTGGGGTCTTCCACAGCGTACGCACTGAGGTAGCAGTTTGACACTGCCAGGAGATTGCATTACACATAACATCTCTGAGCTTTTAAAAAGAGAAAACCGCTAATCAGAAACAGCTTTAAACGGGCCGTTTACTATATGCTTGGACACAATCTGTCCATTCAAACAAGATGTTTTCAAGGCTTTGAATACTGTATGGTTTCTGTACAAGATATGTATACGAGCTGCACATATGGAACTCCCAGACATTTTGATGATATTGATGTTTTCCATTTGGTTCATCTGTTGAGGTCTCAGCCTATATGCATAAGTGTGGGTGGGTTATTTTGTTGAGCAGCATTGTTTACATCTGCCCATGCAGAAAGGCACAGAGGGGATAGTTTGTTGAATTAAGATTATTAAACATCTCAATTATCCTGATTGACTGAGAATGTTCTTTCAGTTCTGAATCATTCACATAGCCTTGTACTGGACCCCCGAAACGCTTTTTTTTTTTTCAGCAATTCAAATACATTCAGGTGTGGTGTTGTGCTCACTGACTGCTGATTCCCCACCAATAAAAACAGCCGAGCCAATCAGAGATTTCTTTGTGGGTTTAGGAATAAGGACTTCGTATTTCTGTTGTTTCAATTCAACTTGATAGCAGAAGATAACAGCTCTTAACAACTCAGCATATTTCAACCAAAAGTGTAAAAAAAAAAAAAAGTTCCAGCAACTATTTCTGCAGCTTCTGTGTTGACTAAAACCGACATAGATGGAATGGACGCGTCAGTCACTGGGGTCAAAATGAAACCCCCCACCCCCTCTCCCAAAAACAGAAAACTGCTCACTTGAACATGATTTCACACTGAAACATTAAGTGAAAATGGCAATTGAGTCTGATTACCAGACTGTCACTCATATGAAAGCCAAATAATGCTGACTGCAGTGTATATTTTTTACAGCACTGTGATAGCTGCATGAGAATGATCACAGCCAGACCAAAATGGCTGCCTCCAACCACGCCCACACAAATTCTAATTTTGTATAATGGACAGTAAGTGTTCTTCATTTGGATTCATGTCAGGCTTGGCCTGTTTGAGCGATTGTGCAGACTTGTACCTCCATGTATATTTTGGCTCACTTCTCCTCACCCTATAATCAGTGTATGTGGATGCGTGGCCATGTGTGTACATGTGTATACGATGGATTAAGGAAAATTAGAGACAAAAACGGGAAGATTTAGAGAAACAGCTGGTTAAAGATGGAGTTTAAAAGAGAAAACAAGCCAGTGGCAGGAAGAGGGAGAGTAATTTTGTGCGTCTCTTCCTCTCTCTTGTTTTGTACTTGTTGCATTGTGTTCCTGTGCAGGAGGGGAAGCTCGGGGGCCACTGGTCTTCGGAGAAGCAGCAAGTTTCAGCCTGTTTGTGCCTCTGTGTTTTCTGCTTCCAGGTGTCTTGCTGAGCCGTGTGTCTCTATCGATTTGGCCGGCTGCAAGAGAACAGTGGCTGATGGTTGAGATTAGAATAGAAACCTCACTTGTTGGATACAGGCTCTTGTGCTCTCTGTCTCTCTCTCTCTCTCTCTCTCTCTGTGTCTCTCTCTGTCTTTATTTTTCCATCTTTCTGTTTCTGTCTGCATTTCTGTCTGTTTATTTTTGTGTGTTTCTTTAGTCTGACACTCTCTCATTTTCTATCTTTCTCCTTCTTTCTCTGTTATTTCACCCACAGTCATCCAACCAACTCCTTTCTCCTGAGAATGTATGGCTCTCACACACATAAGCTAAACTTCATACAAACAAACTCATACATCCTATGCTAGTAAGTCAGCATTTAGTGAACTTAAAGTGAGAAATTCTTAAAGGAACTGATTGCCATTTGGGGAAATAAACTTATTTGCTTTCTTGCAAAGAGTGAGATGAGAAGATTGATACCACTCTCATATCTCTGCTTTAAATATGAAGCAAGGAGACGGTTAGCTTAGTTGAGAATACAAACTGGAATCAGCTAGCCCGGCTCTGTACGACATAAATAAATAAAAATCTGCCTTGCTGGACGCTAAAGAAAAATGAATAATTCTATTACAAGCAGTTGAAATGATGATGTTTTGTCAACCAAACAGTTATAGAAATCCAGATGTTGTTGGGCTGGTATGACCAGCTCCTCTCCTCCTCCCTCGCTCTCTCTCTTTCTTCCTCTCTCTCTTCCTCTCTCTCTCTCTCTCTCTCTCTCTCTCTCTCTCTCTCTCTCTCTCTCTCCCTCTCTCTCTCTCTGAGTCAGAGACACCTCAGTACACCCTGGCACCGCACACCCGATGTGGGCGATGCTGATGTGAAAAGGCACCGTTACTTAATAGTGACTCACAGCGTACCATTATACCCCCACCACCACAACTGCAACACTCTCCTCACTTCACAACAGCCCCCCACCTCCCCTCCAAACACCCCCCCCCCCTTGTGCTTCAGTGAATATGTTTTTCTTTCCATCTGCTATCCTTGCATCCTTACCCTGCAAGAAAAGTTAGGGGGACATTTGAGACAAAGGATGAAAAATGAAAAATGAGGGTCTGCAAACGCCAACACACATCTCACTCCCTCTTTGAGGCTGTGCAGAGCCACTGGCAAGGTCGCGAGAATGAAGTACAGATACATACTGTACGCAGTGTATTTAAATTTCAAGAGAGCATACAATTTCAGTATCATGAATTCAGGCTGGAAACAGTTTTTTAAGCTCTAAACCAGCACTGGGGCATCGATATTTGAAAACAATGCTGGAGGAACATCAGAGGAACATCCGCTCAACATCCACGCCCATGCCAGGAGGGATGGTAAGTTACAGTTTTAACCAGGGATCGCTGGATCTTTATGTAGGTCAGTCCATGTCAGCCAATAAGTCCAATTACCATCAGCCTCTGAAATAGAACAAGCAGTGACCTCTGCTCTGCTTTCATGGCGCTGAAATGGATGGAAATCCTTACTCTGCAGCAGAGTAAGGATTTTATAAAAAATATATAAAAGATTTATCAGGAACAGGGAAATATTGGTGAGACTAGAGTAAATAGCAGGATACAAAAATATTAGAGGGAAGCGTTCAAAGCCAGGGATCCACGGTGATGTGAGAAGTCAGCTTTTCCCTTGTTCGAAGAATTTGAACAGATTCATCTTTATGTTGACATCTGAAGAACATCAAACGACCCACTGTCCCACTCTTTTTGGCATACTCCCTCGGTCCCTCCTCAAATACATACCCCGCAGAAAAGCAGCGCTCCCCCCAAAAAACAGCAACTTATCAGCAGCCAGAGTGCACTCAATGATTCATACACTCTTTTGAGAGAACTTGAAACCTTAGCTCTATTTCGGTCCCAGCTTCTTTCTGTATATGCTGCACGAACAGAGCAGAGGGATTTAGTGGGGCTAAGTAGTTTGATATTTCTATTGGTTTTCCGCATGTATTTTCACTCCCTCTTTCCCTCTCTCCAAGTGATCTTTCTCAGCATATGGAGACCAAGGTCATGGCTGATTGAAATATAATAGAAGTGTAGACATCTGGCCTAATACTGTGGGAAGTTAAATCTATTTTAATGGCCCCTGCCGCAGTGGATTCTCTCTGATGCACTCTTGCGCTTCACTGACAGTAAATCACAATGTTCTCTTATTACCCTGACTGGAATGAGGGCATAGAGAAAGAACAATGAGGGATCCACATCATTTGTTTTCACCCCTCCCTTGCTTTTTCCTCTCCTCTCCGCTCCTCCTCTCCTCCCCTCTCCACTCCGTTTGCGACTCATAAAGCAAGGGGCTTAAAGAGAGTGACATCATGAAAATAAAAATAAAGGGGATTATGGGCAAGCTATTGTGCCATATGTGATTACTGGGGCTTCCATGTTCCCTTGGGGGGGATGAGTGACTACGAGACAACATATTTTATTTATTTATACGATTCTCCCTAATGAATAAGAATAGGAAATGTGGCTGAGACCGCAGTATTGCACCCCTTGTCAAAAAAAATAAAAAACACAGCCTTTGGCCGAAGCATTAAAGAATTTTCTGTTTCTCTCTGTTTTGGCACAGAGATCAGAGATATTTTTCACCCTTCATCTTTCATCTATAACTGTGATGTTATTTTTCTTAAAATTGAACTGACATAAATGTTTGGCACATGGCTCTTTTTCACACCTTTTCAAAACACTTCTTTTCCAGCCATGTTTTTGGAGTTCAGGTGCAATCCACCACAGGTCCACCCACATCTGCAATGGAGAGTCAGGTTCTTTTTACCCACCTAAATGAGATCCATTTTGATGTGACATTTGAGAGAATTACCAGTGCATAGGGGAGCAGGGAAGAGGTTAGCTCACTCCTTTGCTATTGGTCGAAGCCCACCGCAGCCCACCTGTCCTTTAGTGACGGACGCTAGCTATGACCCTGAGCTGCTATCGGACGTGGTGAAACCCCCACCACCACCCACACACCCACCCCCTTCCTTGCACACCTCACTTATCCCAGTTCTGTCTTGCTGTCAGTCAACCCAGTGGCTCTGCTCTTCCATTCTCCTTCTATTGTACTACACTGTCTGCTTCTCTTGATGCATCACCCAAATAGAGTTCCTTGTCGTTACAAAGCCAGGTCAGATAGCCTTTGTGGACCCTGCAGACTGTCGCCGTATTGGTCACTTGTGCAGCACACATCAGCAGTGTTCAGCACCCGCTAGTGAAGAGTTTGATTTCTGCCCTTTCTCTGCTCTGCAAGGTTGATCTTTGAAGGTGAATTTTGAAATTCCCCATAAGATGTTTTAAAGATTTACTGTTGCCATCCGTCTATCTGGAATACACAGAGTGGACGCGGAGACCTTTATGTATGCATGGCCAGCTGTTGTTTGTCGCCAAAACCATGCCGATCTGTCATTTTGTTCACAAAGCAGCATATGGCTGGATGACTTTTCATAGGACACTGTATACTCATTCAAAGTTATGTGGTTTTATGACGCAGAAGAGTTGTTTTTTTGTGATTACTTATTTTTAAAACCTTATCGGTGTTGTGTATTACACACTTTCTATGTGTCAGTCACTGAAGCTGTAATAACAAAGTCCATCAAAGACAGACAGCTCTTGTCTTTGGACAATTTGCCCCTCATCAGCCATGACAGTCTCTCTGGTGTACGGTGCAACATTTTCATTCTCCTCCCTTTGACGAACACATCATTGTTCCCAGATGAGCTGTCTTCCACTAAACACCTCATAGGCCACAAAAGCTAATGACTTCATCTCGTCTTCCCATCCATTTGTGGCAAGAAAACTTTTAGCTGAGCTGATTAATTTTTTTCCGTTTAAGATAACTTAATTACTTCAGATAATTTGGCAAGGTGGGGCTATGTTTTCAGCTTACAAGCTTACACGTCAAGGTGAAATTTCAGCTGTTTGCTTTGCCTGGCTAACAATTGCTACAGCATGAACTCCAGTCTTATGTCAAATTTAACATGCTCTGAGGATGTAAATGTGTCTATGCTGTGTCCACAAACTAAATGAAAGAAAGCTCCAAACCACGAAAACAAGACTAAGAATCTTACCAAGCATTGGTGCCAACTTTGTATACTTCGATAACTCTGCTACCAATACGATGTGGGTAGGCCTCAAAACGAGGTTCGATACTATATCAGATACCTCTGCTATTGTGTTGTGGAGGTCATGGTGGTGGGATCAACTTCAGTGACACGAGCTTCATTCGGAACTAAATGAAAAGGGGTTATTATTGTGCAGAATTTCTTTCCTTTTTTTGTATCCAACCACAGCATTACAAATAGATGAAAACTGCATGTTCATTTGAGCCTGTAACACTTGAATAGTTTAAAAATTCCAGTGCAGTGCCAATCATTTTATGAGTTCTAGCAAACAGTAAATATACTTAAAAATATACATCAAATTCATCTTAAAACTAGTTTTTTTTTATATGTTTTTGTCTTAAGATCTTGTGTAGAACATCAGAAGTCATACACGCTTTGTCAGTCTAGATCTTCCATACATAAAAAAAAAAGAAACTCTACACTGTTCCCATGGGGTGAATCATCTTCCTTTTGTTTTCAAAGAACCAGGGGGCTGCTTTGTGGATGATGATAGTCAAAATGCCTCGGAGCAGTATCTCACATCTATAAACTATGTTAAAGATTGTGAGCAATACAGTGTTTTGATGTGGAATCACAACTGATGTACAAAAGAAGCTTGGTATTAGCATGTTTAAGTCAGACAAAGAAAAGAAGTAAAGAATTGATATGTAGATAAAAGGTCCAAGGTATTGTCCTTGTCCAGAAAAGTGACAGATTTGCTTAAATTTCACATCTAGAGGGGGGTTTGTGGTGGAGGGGTGAAGGTTACACCAAGAGAAGGCTGAATCAACATTTGGCATTTTTTTCTGACCCCTCGCTCTTTTATCCACTCTCCTCCATGTCTGTGAAAGACAGTATATTTATGAATTATTTATCCGTATGTTTGAAAATATTAAACTTGTGATGTCCTTGTCCTGTGTCTTATCTCCAAGGGCATCATAAGAAGCTATAAAGAAAAAAAAAAAAGAAGATTAACAAAAACGATGGAAGGCTTGGCCGTAAAACAGCCACTGACAGCATTTAAATCTCAGTACATGTTATGTTTCATCGCAGGGAGAGGAAGTGTCCAAAATGCTTCATGTGTTCTACTGTATCACTGGATCAATGTTAAATTGTTTACATCCCACAAAAACCTTCATTGGGGCTGTAGAGATATATCATTGTTGTTAAAATAGCTTTACTATTCAGCATCAACATAGCGTCTAACACATGACTGAACCAGAGATGAAGAAAACAGGGGCTTGATAAGTGCTGAATGTGAACATTTTTATCCTTAAATACGATCCAAGGTCAGGGGAATTCTAAAATGAAAATCAGGTACATTTCTGTCCTTACAGTGTTTTAATTGGTGAATTACATTTAATGTCTCTGCTTCTCAAATCTTTTTTTTTATTTTATTTTGCTTTTGTTCAATTACTCGTCAAACAAGCCCCTTCTTGCTTTCATTTCCTCTTTACCGTGATCAGAAAGGCTTGTACCATAATGTAGAGCTTCCTGTCTGTACTTGTTCTGGCTTGTGACCCTCTATAACTAAGCAGTGTCTCTCCTGCACATGCATTTGTCTCTGAGCTGTGAGCAGTGAAAAACAACAGCATGAGTTGTTTGATCAAATTTCTTAAAATCAGCCTATGTTAAAGTTTTCCTGACGAAGATCGATAGCGGTCATGTGAATAACAGCACTGGTTTCTTCTAACTATGAGTACAGTCTTTCGCAAACCTTTACCAAGTGTGTTTGCCCCTAAACCTAGCTAAGCCTACACCATAGCAGTGGAACATGAGAACGCGGCATCACATTAGAAAAAGCTTGCATATGAAACAAATGAAGTTTTGCCATTATTACTCATTATCAGTCATTATTACTCATTATTTATTATCATTAGTTTGTGCCCATGATTGGGAAACACCCAACCCTGAGTGTTGGGAAAACCCAACCATCGGTGTAAAGGGACAGTGTTATGATCACTTATGCTGTCTGTTTTTTCCTCTCTATTATATATTAGACATATTCTTTGCATTTAGCTTTTCTTGGGTGTCTTTCAGTGAGCACGGAGATCACTACTAAAAGGACACATGCTGTTGATCAACAGGCAGACCTGACAGTTTCTCCAGCCTCAGTTTCATGTATTTAATGTATGCTTAGACAGATGCCATACTGTATATAGCTTGGGGAAGATGCGCAAACCAGCAAGGTTTTTTTCTTATTATTTTTATTAAATTAAACCTGCAGCATTTGCTTGTTAACAACAAATGACAACAATAATATATGTCAAGGCAACAAAGAAACAAACATTTGCAAAACCTTTACCACAGGGAAAGGAATTGTCACTGATAATATTTCTGAACAAGCACCAAGTGAGGAGAGTGAGTGTTATGGGAAAAGAAAATAGCACATCACACCCTGATAGTAAACATACTCCCTTTTATTATTATTATTTTCTCCCTAATGATAGTGCACATTATGAGACTTTTATCCTATCTTCAAGCACCAGTTCTGCTAGTGGGGACATTGTAGCTGTTCCTCGACGTTTCTTGTCATTTGTTTGCTAAAAGTATTTGTTTGCAAGATGAATTGCTGCACTGGCAGGCGAGATGACAGCCTACACGAAGATGATATTGAATTGATTTCTGAAATGTTGCAGAACGGACTAGTTGATGTGTACCACGAGACATGAATAATAAAAATTCTATTAAAAAGCTCTTGAATGGCTGACACTGGAATATTATTTGTGATGATTAATTTTCTTTAGTCATTATAAAGGGGAGTTGGCATCAGATTGCCTCTGACAAAATTGCTTTTCATTCCCTGGTGAATACCCTCAGTATGCTTTTTGAGAGCACAAAACCATATTTCTCAGCGTAATATTATGTCAAGATACTGACTGGAAAAGACAACCACAGGCTCAGCTCATGTATCACTTTATTAGAACCATAAAATCTGTGTTGTTTTACCTAGTGGCGGTCATTTGAACACACTGGCTACATTTCATAATGAGGAATGTGCGGTTTGTTTAATCCAGTTTTTCTGTTTCTAAAAATGTGATTGGCGTTACAGTAATGAGATTATAAAATAGGCTGTCAATGGTGCTTTTCCATGTAATGAATTTGATTAACTGTATTTTATAGGTGTGCAGGCTGACAGTTTGTTGCTTTAAAGCTGTCAAGATTTCTGAAGCAAATTATTCTGTACAGCAGCTGTTGTTGTCTAACTCTAATTAATTTGCTGTGTATGAATGAATTCTTTACACTTTTGTAAGCGCAGCAATTTGCATTTCTAATTATTTTTATTTTCATCAAAACAGCCTGAATTGACTGCTGCATTTCAGCATCCGCTGCAAACACACATTTGAACAAAAAACATCAACAGGTGCATTTAAAAGCCAATTATGAAGTGTTTTAATTACTCTGGAACCTCCTTTGTTTGCTGTCACACTCTCCGAGATTGTTACTGAAGTCAGTTTGCCATGAAAATGACTGTCTGATGGACAGTTTTTTCTCAGAGATTCAAGTGTTGAGACTATCCTTCGGTTTTTATTTACTTTGTTTTTGCTGTAACTAAATGTGGCAGGTACAGCATTTTTATGTTGTCTTGTTGTGATCATGTGCTTCCTCACACGTTCCAAAGATGTGGAAATTACTCTTGGTGGGTTATAGACTCTAAATTGTCCATACAGATGAATGCAAGCATCTGTCTATTTGTGTCCTTGTAAAAATACATTTCTTTCTTTCCGCTGCCTTTCCAGAGCTACTCCAGTCAGGGCAGAGGCAGCAGTGGCGGAGGCGGAGGAGGAGCAGGGGATGAAGACTACGAGATCCCCCCCATCACACCCCCGAACCACGCCGACCCATCTCTGCTGCACCTCATGGAGCACGAGTCAGGTTACCCCTTCCATTCCCTGCCTCACAACGGCCTGCTCAACACCTATTCCTACCCTGAGCTGCCCGCCCTCATGATGTCCAACATGCTGGGTCAGGACACCCACCTCCTCTCAGGGCCTATGCACTCAGTGAGTACACTTCTTTTCTTTTTTTGTCTGCTCCTATTTTGCTGCAGCCCTTTGTGATCATGCAAGTCAAGCGCTGTAGAAGGCAATTAGTCTTCACAGTGAGTGAACCAGCAAGTCAGTGCAGAGAATACTTTCTATGAAGGTCTCACATTTTTGTATAATGGAAATTTCTGTCTTTGCAAAATGATTCCCAAAATGATTAATCTAAGGAGACTGCATTAGAGCTGTAAACTCATGTAAACAGCGATGAAACAGTAAAATGACTAATTCTGCTGTCTGCCACTCTCAATATTTTTAGATCTTTTTTTCACCTAATGGAAAAGCATTCTTCTATTATGGTGATAATTATCTCGGTAAGAGGCCAAGGAAGCTAAGACAGTGAAGTCTAAGCAAGGCCAGAATCTATACATGCAATATTTATAAATACAGAGAGCTGCTGCCTCCTTAACACCCAGACCTTTGCAGCAGAGCTCCTTTAATATCTATTCAACTGCACAACTCAAAGATTTCATTGCCTCAAAGTGATCCAAGAAAGAGAGCAAGAAACTTCGTGCTGCACATTTTCATTCGTTATGATCGGCAAAGCAAAAAAGGAACGGGAGTGGGGGGGGGTTGAATAGAAAATCTTGGCGAGGAGGGGGGATATCCCTTGTCAGCTACTTTTTCTTTTCAGAAGGATTCTGAGGACCCCCACTCCCCCCTCCAGTAAAGGGACTTTTTCTTGTGTTAAACATGCTTCAGACTGAACATGTAAACACCCCTGGCGAACACATTCAAATGCTTTAATCATAGGATCGAACCAGATGAATTATAGATGGGGTGTGTGGTGAATTATTCAACGTTATATACTTTCATCTGACATAAATATTACTTTTTTCTCTCTGCCCTCCATCATGAATATTTATGCTTTAATGTGAGCATCCGTGGCATTTATCCTCCGTTAATCAGGTCTTATGTGATTTTCAGAATCAAACTGCATAAGTTGCAGGCTCCATTTTTTTCCATGGGTGGTAGCTAAGGCCTCCATTAAAGCCAGTCTTCAGGATTAGGTCACAATCCAGTGGCTACTGTGCTGAATGTGCCTGGTGCAGGAGAAAGATGCTGTTGAGTGGAACATTTACAGTAGATCTGCTTTTTAGTGTTGATGGCTGGATTGACAAAACCTATATAATCATTTGGATGAGATGATTTTAGTAGATGCCAACATATACACTGTGTCTCTGGATGCACGTATGCAGGATATTATGCATAAATGTTCGTGCACATGTTTATGTGATGTCCAGGAGTGTATGTATTTTAGAAGGAAACCGAGAGGGAGTGCCTGCTTCTTAAACAGCTTTTGTTTCACCTTTGCAATTATTTATTTTCAAATAGCCCTTCAGGGTAATGTTCCATTTTCTTATTTCACACCCCCTTTTCTCATAAATGAACCGTCATTGCAATAAATCACCGTAAAAACAGAGACTTGCACACACTTTGAAAGGTCCAGAGATTTATGTAACACATTCATGTTTCCCACTTCCACATTTTAGTACTACTCTAGCAGAGCCTGGCTAATAATAGCCGCTATTAATATTTCTTGTTGCCTAGCAACCCCAGCAAGTAATAGCTTACTCTGGAAAAATAGATGACCGATAAGGAAGGGGGGGCGGGGGGGTGTGCGCTGGTGGGGTAGGAGTGGGGGGATTCAATTCATTTATTATCTCCTGGGACAAGAGGAGCTTATTTCTGAGGCTGAGGAATAGGAAAGTAGGCTGTATATTGAGAAATATTTTAAAGCAATTGAAAATGACGTTATTTTCATTTTGGTTCCATTAGGGATGTTTCATTTGATGTTTCCCCAACAAAGTCAATTAACCTTAATTTCATACTGATAAAGATATAATAAGGAAGACTGGATTTATGTCTGCTGAATGCTCAAAGATTAGTAAGGGTGGAAACAGGCTCTCCGGGGTCAGAAATGAAGAGACAAGCCTTTACCTTTGTTGTGTTGTATTGACAGAAGCCTTACAGTAAAGCCACAAAATTGGAGGCGATAGCTTGAAAACCAAAACGCTAATCGTTCAACAGCCTTCTTTCACCGTCGCTGAAGAAGCAAATAAAGAGTTGACAGTGTTACCTTAAGGATACACTTCTCTTGAATAAAAGCTATCCTTCCTAAACCTCCTACAAAGTACAAGCTCAGCTGGAGCAATAGATGCGCATCATCTCAAGGGATGTTGTTGCTGGTTTTTGTACAACATTTAGCCTAAGGCTAAAGCTCTGTAAACTTCTCCCTGCTTTGGGATTCTCTTTTTCAGTGCACATCGATCCTACAGCAAACACCGTTAAATCATTACAGGATTTAGAGCAGTGGATTGACCATCATCATCATGCTGCATAGGCACACACTGTAATTTTGCATTGGTTTGTCCTTGTAGCTTTAAAGTCTGCAATTTCTGTTCATTTAGAGTTGACTATATAATAATGTTGAGATTTCTGACCTACAGAATGGCATATGTCTCTGCAAGAGCTCTGGTTTTCCTGCTAAATTTATTCTGTCTGACAACCTGCTTTTTTTCCGTCCAATTATGACTCCACAGGCTGCAGAAAAACATTAGCTGGTAAATCAAAAAAATGTGTAGCAGGTGGGTAAAACGGACGTCAAATATATGCACTGAGTATTGGGCAAATCAAATTTCAGAGCTTGTGCATTTGATGTACACTGAGTTTTGTTTTTTGTTTTTTTTGTTTTTTTCAAATCCAGCGCTTTGTTCAGGTGTAGGGTTTGATCCTTTCTGTTGCAGTCGCATGTTGTTCATAATAGTCTTAACTGCTAGTTTTGAACCATTTCTTGATTTGAAATTGCACCATTTACAAAGACCCCAACAAGCAGAGGGATCAACATCAGCCCTAAATGACAGAGCTGTCAATCAGAAATGCTCTTAAATTCTCGTAACTCCTCCCCACAATGCTGACCTACTCTGTGGGCTTCTTTGAATCGAGGCAGAGAGAGCCAAGTCTTGGATGACTGGATACTGTGAAATGCAGCATGCTGTCGTGTGAATGCTCACTGCTGAGGGAGAATCCCTGTCTCAACCTTAGCTGTCAGCATTTCTGCCACCCAGGCACTCGCGGAAGAGATGGCACCGAGGGGTCTCATGTTCAACAAGACCCCCTGATCGTTTAGGTCTGGCTGAGGCTACGGCTGAGGGACGTGCCAGCAAGAACGATCTCTTTGAAAAAATAACGGAGGAGGGACACTCACCAGCAGATGGTAATGAGGGGTCGTGGAGGAGTTTGCAGAGCGGCCCCAACATGGAGCCTTGAGGGGCGCCAGCACGTTTAAATATTGAAACAGAGCAGCAGCCCCTGTCTCATTACTGCTGTAATGAGGATGCTTAGGGAGGAGGAAAACCTCTGCCGCCAAAAAACTGCTGCCAATTTTACTAGTTTATGTCACAGATTCAGTCAGATAAATCTTGATGGGATTTTTGTTCAGTTTTGTTAAACATGTGGTGCTAGATTAATATTTTTGGCAGGATGTGTGATGTGTGAATAACAGGCCATTTTAAACGATCTGCTTTGTTTAGACTGTGACTAATATGGCTGTATTAACACATTTTTAATTAATTCAGCAGAACTCAACAGACACGCTGCCCTGACATTACTTTATACAGCTGTTATTGCCCACCTGCACATGCAGCTATCTCTGAGCAATTTTACAATTAATTTAGGGCTGTGTAGTTGTGTTAGTAGTCACCGGGTGGAAATAAATTCAATACTTTCTTTCTTTTTAGCTCTGTTTTTTTTTTCTCAACTCTATCGTGAGAAAATACCTGGGTTTTTGGCTGCTAGACTTTTGTTTTTTAGTCAGACTGTTTGCTGAAAACTCCTGCTGCTGGGGTAGGTAATGGGGTAAGACTGTAAGACCCCTGATGCGATAATTTACTACAAGAAACAGTAAATTATCCAGACATAAAACCAAAATAATGAGCAGAAAGAGCTGAAAAGCTGCAGATTTTGTTTATAATTTTCTGTGAGCAACCCCTTTCACATCGTACATAATCATTCAGTTCATTGGTAAAATAGAAAATATTGAGGATAGTGGAGCTTTAACCTTGGAAGACAAAGCTTACCTCATCCCTGCCTTTATTAAAAAGCTTGACAGAGAAATCCTGAGTGCATTAGTACATGTCTCTGCAGTCGTGCACAGTGCATAAGTACAGTGTGTTTGCACTGTGTAGCATGCTCAACCATGGTACAGTATAGGAGTATTTACTGTGTGTATGAGTGTGTCTTTATTTCCAGGATCAGTCTTTGTCAGAGTCACTGATTGCTACAAGGTTACGTGAGCTTGACTTAATTTGACTAATCCGCAAAAGGAAATTTATTTTGCATCACTTGGCATTTAGGACATAGACAGCGAGGGAAAAGGCCATAACTATTTTAAAGCAGTGACATAAAAACTATATTGACAGCTGTGGTTATTGACAGTGCAGGGACAGTTTGACAGAGGCCCAATCAAGCTATTAAAAAGATCAGAGTACGCCTATCAACGCTGTACACAAATGTTTGGTGTGAAACATGTTAGAGAAGTGTGAAATATATCCAGATTTGTAAATGCAGAAGCAGAAGGGTGATGTGTTCACAGTATGATCTGTTGTATACAGTACATGCAGTGAAATACACTCAGTGGCTAACGTTGCACACTATGTATGTCTGAACCTGGAAGATCACCTTTTCCATTGCCCACTGCCTGCCATCTAATGAGAACTGCCTTCAAATAAACTTTATCAGGAAAACAAAAAAAAAAGTCACTTAAAATTGCAGTTTGATTTGACTTCACATGCTCAGTGCGGCTGGATTACTGTGTTTCTTAAATTGAAACAGCAATCTTTCTTTTTCCAGTGAAGGTTTAAGACATATCTCATATGAACTGCTTGCTCTGCTGCCTTTCACAGGGATAGATATGACATCTTGGTGACGTTCCCAGATAAATCACTTTTTGTAACAGTAGAAATGTTTTCTGTTGTGGCTTTTCATTTCACAAAAAGACAGATGCCCTTCAGTGCTACACTCCACAAGAGGGGCGAACAATGTGTCTTGTAGTTGTCAAGAGAAATGACAGCGGGATAATTGGTAGGGCACTCCCGTTTCGTTTAAACTGAAACAAATAGGCATCCAAAGAGAAATGTGCTTTAAAAAAAAAAAAAAGTAAAGCTTTGTTTTGTGCAGCTTATTATGCAGGGTTTGGAGTGAAGTAATGAAGAGGAGTATTAACGGATTGAGCATTAAAAACAAATGCACATTCATTGCAGTTCATGAATATTCATGTCACTAATTCAAATAACCTTAGGCAACTGTTACGACTAATGAATATTTAAAACAGCTTGGTCACAGAGATTTGAACACTGCATTACAGCTGACTTTCTGAGATCATCATGTACAAGGGTAAACAATTAGGAATGGCAAAAACAGATTTCAGTGGTGATCAAAATACATCTGGAAAACAATATCTCAAGTTGTCATATTAGTTACGAGCCATTGGCACTCCAAAGGAGAACGTGATGACATGCAAGAGGACGACAGGGTGAAGAGTTGGTAATAATCATCACTATTGCCGAAGCTATTAGTTACTTAATCAGTTCGTCAATCAAGAGAATATTAATCAACAGCCATTTTTGAAAAATCTGTTATTTATTGTGCAAAAAATGCAAAATGTTAACTCGTTCCAGCTTCCAAAACAAGAGAATATGTAACTTTGGGAAACGATGAAGGGTATTTGTCACTGTTTTCTGGCTTTTTTTTTTTTTACCAAATCAATAACTGATTAACTGAAAAAATAATCCACAGTTTCATCGATAATGAAAAGAATCTTAGATTGCAACTCGAATCAAAGCCAGTAGTAAAAATAGTCATTTATGTACTTGTTGTGATCCCAAACTTTTTGAGCTGGCTGGGAAGAAGAAGGGTTGAAGCGCAGGGAAAGGAAAGCAGCTACAGCACAGCACCTAACAGAGAGGGATTCATCCTCAGACGGACCTGAGGGGTGACTAAACATGTTTACATTTTGCCACGCTGGTTTTGAAAAAGCCCGGCACTCTCACACACTGCAAGTTGGAGAATCCCGTACTTCCCACTTAAAAGGGGTGCCTCGGCTGCCTCCTTTGAGGGATCAGCGTGGTGACTCGTCCTCCTCGCCACCACTGCAACGCTAATTACGCCCACCACAAAGCCAGCCTGTGGGGATAATGTCCCATTATTAGAGTCATTTGTTTCAATTAACCGCTCTGTGATTCTACAATAGCACTGCGCAGCCCAGCGCAAAGAAGCCATTACTCTCGCCCAAGGAACCACTGAGGTTTGGGACGAGAGTGTTTGTCAGAAGGTTACGGATACGGGCTCCTGCCAGCGGTGGTGCTGCCAGGCTCCACATTCTGCCCCGTCACCAATGGGCTCTTTCAGCTGGGAGAGAGAGCGAGAGAGGCAAAAAGTCCTTATTCATATCTTTTCTCTAGTAGAGATTGCTACTGACTTTTTTGTCTCTGAAATGCTGGGATTTTTGTTCCTTTTCACATGCTGGGAGCTTTGTGGTTAACTGAATTACCATCCTCCTACTGTATACTTATGCTGCTTTTGTAATTTCTAAACTGCAAACAGGTTACTTTCTGAGCTTTGTGCACAAGGTTCTCTTTTTCTCCTCAGCTCTTGTACCTCTAAAATCCTCGTCATAAATTTGAGGAGGTTCACTTTCATCACATGAGCAGACTGAGAAAGCAGATTGCTTTGACAACAATGCCTCCCTCCCCTGTCTGGGAATTGCGAAATGACAATTAGTCCAGTGCCTTTATGGCCACCAACAAGGGACCCTTGATAATAGCTGTTTGTACTGTTTGTGTTCTTGCATACTGCCTGCTGTTGGTCACAGCTGGAGGCTGAAAGAGCCTACTGGTTGCAGGTTGCATAAGGCGTGAGCATAAGAGAAATTATGTACTGTGATTTGTTGCCTGATGTAAGAGGAATAGTGTCAAGAAAAACTGTTTGTGCAAATGGTTTTGATATCAGTTCTTCAAGCAGCAAAAAGCAGGTGAATTGTGTACACAAAAATGATTTTCTTGAAACATCACTCTTTCCTGATCCCTGATCATTTGCCTATATTTTTTTTATCAGCTCCAGGCTTGGCTGAAAACCACCGCAGTGTTTCTGGATACTTAACGGCAGTAGTACAAAGATGCTTATCAGCTCCAAATGCTCCCGAATACAATATTTCAGAGCACTTTTTGGTCCTTTCAACACTAGATAATGGAAACTTCGATTGATACCAAGAGGTTGCTGCCCTGTGATGCCTCTGTTGCCAGGCTCTCTCATTGGCTTTCTCCCCCTGCTGCGCAGATGTTTACAAAGAGACATCACCAGCTCACATTAAAGGGTTCAAGTTGTCCCCTTGGGTTGTTGCTATGGAAATAACCCTGCTATGGTCGCTCATTCATGTTTGATTAATTGTTTTTTCCTTTCTGTGCTGTTGCCTCTACAAAGACCTCATCATGGGAACATTTCATCTTGAAAACAAACAACAGAAAAAGATGAATATGTCAAAATGTGTTTCATTTGGACGTTGAGATATTCTCTCTTCCTGCTTTCTGGGCACTTTGTGGATGTTCTGTGGTGATAAAAGTCTTAGAAATTGTATTAGTGTTGTATTAAGGTTGATAAAGCCTTGCCTGTGAAGCCGTACAATCATAAAGACTATTTTTTCTTGTATTTCCCAGATTTACCTGGACTGAAGATAAGCATTTTGCCTTTTTCCCCTTCTAAATTGCACCGTGTAGTGCTGAGCTACAGCAACCCACTGGGGCCAATTAGGATGCCAGCAGAGCCAGGAAGTGCATAGCAGATGCTTTTGCCACTATTTATTAAAATCCAATCTGCGGGGGCCCCTCCAACAGCTCGTTAAACTACCGTTAATCTAATTAGCTCTCACTTGCCACTGTTTTCACCACATTACCAAATACAAGGGCCTCGACTTTGCAATTTAGGCTGATTAAGTAGGTCCAGTGCTGTTAGGCAAATCTTGTAGGGAGGAGCTCCTCAGAGCTGTCAGTCATTTTCTAGAGTCAGATAAATCATGCAGCTTAGTTCAGCTATGGCTGTGGGCCTGAGTTTGAATTAAAATATCTGCAAAGGGAATATTGGTTGAAATAAAATCCACATTGCAAGCTCCGTACTGCAACCCACAATGCCTGAAAACACTGACAAAATACTTCACATCATGAAGTCCTTGTATAATCGTAATGGCATGGTACCAGAACTGGATACAAATTCCATAATGGACTCTTAATGGATCAGGTCTATACCATTCCCACTGATGTCCTTTCATGTCTTTTGGATCACGACCATGAATCGGCACTTCCGGTTCATTATTGTATGGGCTGGGCCATATTTTTATTTGATGAGTGCTGCTCTCTGGGCGAGTGCCTGGTTCTACTCAGAGATCTGTGCGGCAGCTTTGACATGCAGTCTCGCTCATTGCTTACAGATGGGCAGTCTGACATAGAACTGTAATGGGTTCCAGATGAGGAGGGCACGGTATATATTTTAAGACATATTTTAACCCATCGAGCTTTCATGGTGAACTAAATCATGGGAATTTACAAAGAGAGAAACCAACACGGGGTGATTGTGAAATAATTGATAAGTAGTATAAGATATAGAGAATTTATAGGAACTTTTTGTTGAAGTTTACTATTACATGTTGTATAATATTCAAACAGGACGTAAGAAACTATTTTAACAGCCATCATGTATTTTGGATTCCATATATGGTAACAACAGGCAGTCTTACTGTAGGAAAGGTTGAATCATTTAGATCTCAAACAGCTTTGTTTACATTCTCGTCTCGCCTGCCAACATTTTGTAAAGCAACAATCCTGACAGCATTGCATACAGGTGCGCTTTGAAATGTTCGCTGAAAACAATATCTAAAATAACGACTAAATGCATGTAATAAAAAACATACTATAAGCCCAAATGATCCCTACCCCAATTACAGTAACTTTTTCTCAAAACCCACTCCGGCCTTGATTTTTCTTCTGCTCCAAAATCATCTGATCATGCAGTCAAGTAGAAAAGACTGACATCCTGTTGTAATGTATTTTAAATACAAAAAAAAATGGTGTCTGGAAAAACTTTGGATAGTATTCATCATTCATCATACATTTCATTCATCATAGGTTTCTGTACCGCATGTTGCAGATAACAACTGGATAGATGATGCAGTTGACAAACAAGCTTTTACATGTATAAACCAGCTGGCTTTGTAGCCACTCGTAAAAGACGTGTGCCACAGTAACTTTGTGTTCCAATATTTTTGATGCACTACACAACCTTTGGGAACCCACTCTTTCCTTAAGGCTGCAAATTACAGCCGGTGGTGAAAATTGCAGAAAAATTATATATGGCATCTTGAAATTACATTATTCTCACTGCTGCTACTCCAACCATGGCCATTTATCTATTTATAAACGCACAAAGGCTTACAGTCTGTAACAGCTGCACTAAGCTGTGCCTCTTTCCAGTGTGCTGGTGTGGAGAGGTTCGTGCTTGTACTGTTGGAGAGATCTGTTCCACTGTACCGCACAGACATTTTTCTTGCAAATATCAATGATATCATGACTTTTTTCATGTGCCATCGTTAGTTTGAGCTTTTGATCTTTTTGCCAGAATAGGTGTTGCTTTTTAAAATTGTTGGATGAGATCATTTAGGTTTTGACTAATGGTGATGCAATTCTGATTCTTTAAAGCGGATATAATCAATATTTTTGTATGAAGAGTGGTTCACTTGACAATTTGTATGTGAAAGTGGTCTCTTGCAGTGACAAACTCACTGAGTATTAGCGTCCTCCAGTGCTTAATATGTAAATCGGGAAGCACAGAGAGGATGCTGTTCTTGGGGGGTCGGGGGGAGAGAAGACATCACACAAGACATCAAAAAAAAAAAAAAAAAAAAAAATCCACAGTTCCTGGAGCACACTGGACAGGACCTAGGTGTTAGCTGTTAAAACTACAACTGTCATCAAAAATAGCAACAGCATTGCTTATTTAGATTTAATAATCAGAGTATTCACAATAATCACTCAAAATCAGCAGGGGAAGCTTCATAGAAACAGCTGTTTAAAGCTCTCTCTTTCTCTCTCACTCTTTCTCTCTCTCTCGTCTGTCCCTCACTCCTCCGTCGTTTCCCTTCTGTCTGTGGATTCTACTGTGTCAGGAGAATGGGATTATGGCCAAAAGTACTAATTACAACTATGAAAAGCCAGCAGGCTAAGAAACTGAGTGACGCATTCTGTCTGTCTATTGATCTCCTCCACCCCGTTTAAGAAGCCTACTATCACATCTTGGCACCTACATATAACAAACACATTTGATTGTCTTCTTGATAATTTTACCAGTTTTCCTCCTTGAGGTTAAAATGCCTCTAACTCCACATATTTCTCTTCTTACATTGTGGGAATTTTTGAGGGCAAACATATGAAAATCTCACACTCTGGGAAGTGATTTGGGATTTAGGCATAATTTTGTTTTAACCAAAGCTGAATAGTAATTTTTATTTCAAGCATATGTCCTAACCTTCCTTCATGCCTCTTCAAAAGCCTATTTTAAATAGTTTGTCCTTTATTTAAGCAGTGTAGTACTGAGAAGAAAAAAAAACAATACTGAAAATGCTCTCATCATAGAAAAATCTCCTTGTTAAATCTGCTTTTATGAGGTAGGTTATTCCACTACCAGTCTTTGATTGATGATTTTGAACTGCTGTTTTTAAAGAGCCTCCTCTGTATCACAGTCAGCTGGTGGGTAGTACTTGTACTTTATCTCATTCTTCAGGCCAGTACACATTCACACAACATTTCCCTGCAAAAAATAGCATGTGAAAATGGGTTAGCCGTGTATTCGGTGCTGATGCTTGCCGACTAACACAAACTGTATTACACACTGAAAGCTAGTTCTGAGCGTTTGTGTGTGTGTCTGTGTGTGTGTTTACCCATTTTACAGTTGTTTGGCTTGAAATCCGTGGAACAATGTGTATAGACTTTGGAAGTGGGTGGCATTCAGATTTGATGTAGTGCTGCGCTCAGTATCTGCATCATGCTTTGGTGTAATGACCATCGCTGTAAAGAGAGAGTGTATCTGTGCACCTCGGAGCAGTTCCTGTTTGTTTTTATGGCCTTTTGAAATCGATGCACCATGCAGCACTTTCCACTTTGCTGCTCAGTGTATATGATGATGATGATGATGGTGATGGTGATGATGATGATGCATATATTCAGCAGGCTGTGATTGGACAAACACTTTTATTCGGTGCCACACTATTACCTGGTTTTACTGTCTAATTTTCACGTCTCTAAAACTCTGTCGGTCTCTGCGTCTGCTCCCGTCCTTCTTTTTGTTATCAGCCCTCTTCTCTTTACATCACTCGACCTCCCCTTCTCCTTTTATCTGTTCTCTTTACATCAACTCTCTCTTTTCCTTTGTATCTCACTCTCTCCACTCTTCTCTCACTCTCCCTCTCTTCCCTCAGCCCCTACCCCCACCCCCCCCTTCATCCTCCCACACCCCACCCCTTATTTCTCTCTTTCTCTGCTGTTTTGATAGTGACGCAGTTATCAGGCTGTCAATTCTAATCTTGTCTTGCCAGTGCAGTGCTGTCCATTCAGAATTACAGCTACCCCCCCATCTCTCTCTCCTTCTCTCTCTCTCCCTCTCTCTCCTTCTCTCTCTCTCTCCCTCTCTCTCTCCTTCTCTCTCTCCCTCTCGCTGTCTCTCTCTCTCTCTCTCTCTCTGACAACAGAAATGCTGATGAAATGACACTATAGTTCAGTCTTTTGCTGGTAAACTAGAAAACTGTGTACAAAGTGTATTTAGACTCTGCTGCTGCTGTACAGGACGTGCTGGTCTTGCCTTGCAACAGCCATGTGCCTTTTTTGTCAGTCTCTAAATTTCGGTCTTTAAAAATACAAATGATGATACAAATGGGTAGTGTGTTCTTTTGTGTGATTGAAATAAACACTGTTTTTGGTACAGACTGAAATGTGTTTGTAGCACCAAGAACTTAAAACTCTCAAGTACAGAATTTTGTCTTTTTGTGCCTTTTAGAGACAAAATTTAGACAACTTCGCGTTTTGACAAAATCTAACATCTAAAAACTCCATTTTTTTTTTTTTTTTAATGAAAAAAAGGTATATATGATTGTGACACAGTATCATCATCTGACACTCAGTACTATAACTGTAATAGTGAATATTACTTGGGCAGTGGGCCCTGTTCCTCAGTGAACAATGGATATTTCCAGATTAATAGAGGTTGAGTTTTGGAAGGGGGGGTTACTCAGTCCTTGGGAACTGCGCATTTCAAATTGGTAGAAAATTGCTATAAGCAATGAAGCTGCAGGACAGGTGATGGATTTCCAACAGACCAAAATACGAATGGTAAACGTCAGGATCCGATGTCAGCACATCATAATCAAAGAGCTACTTTACAGACTTGCCATTTTGCATTGACAGTCACACAGAGAGAAATCCATCGTAGAAGAGGACCAGATACCAATCTCTCCACTGACAGTATCAGAAAATAGGCCAGAATGCAGTGCAGCCGCAAGACGCTGTGTTATGAATAAGGGATGTGACTCTTTTTCACAGCTGACAACAACAGCTGTCATAATCATTACTGTTCTCTGCACCTGCACGAGAGAACCGAGGAAAATAAGCCTGATATTGTATAGTGGTTACGTGGTGGGTATTTGTTCAGCCACCATCAATAATTTGTAAAGCCAGCAAGTAAAACCACTCTGATGAAACTGTTTGTGATTAAGGGAAGGGGGAAGAAACAAAAGCAACCACTGGTTCCAATGTTGTAATAATTTCATACATATAATAGCCAACATCTGATATCTGATATGAAGTTTATCCTGCTCATGTAAACTCCACAGAACCACAAGGGGGAAAAAAAACACCTCCTACAAACAAGCAAAATATGACTCTAGAAATTTGCTGTTACC
The DNA here is from genome assembly GCF_017976425.1 of Toxotes jaculatrix. Lineage (NCBI taxonomy): Eukaryota > Metazoa > Chordata > Actinopteri > Toxotidae > Toxotes > Toxotes jaculatrix. The sequence goes on along the minus strand of NC_054395.1, from coordinate 14,287,043 downwards.
TAACAAAAAGGTGCACGCAAAAAATTGCTGTATAAGATTTCTTGAAACTGAAAAATCAAGCCACTATAAAACACAGCTTGACCTTAAAACTAGTTTTAACTTGATTTAAGCGGTGAAACTTTGGAAATTCAACATAAGGGGTTTTGGAACAAGATTATTTGTCTTTTATGTGTGACAAATGTTAGAATTATTACGCTTCCATACTGTAGATGCATAGTTTTTGCAGGAAAGACTGTGCCCGCCATTCCTATACTTAAGAATGTTCTGCCTCTTGAAATAAACAAAGCCATGTAATTTTCTCATAATAGAGGTTTGATATATGAGTGTGACAGCCAGGCAGGTCACATTTCACACTTGTCTTTTTTGTCATCTCTAGCCCAAAAATAGATCATTGATCTTACAAAGTGAAAGCAGTGACCAGTTACACTGAGGCACGTTTAATGTTGTAATGCAAAATGGTGCTTGGCAAGATTTTATGAGATAAGAAAAAAGAGATAATCATCCTAAAATAAGACATTAATACTTTCTGGAATTGGCCTTTTTGCAGTGAAGTTAACAACCACTCTTGTTTTAAATTTTTTTCTAAAGGTGTTCTGGAAAATGTTGGAAACAAGTGTCAAAAATAAAAATAGATGTAGATGAAACAAGTTGACAGAAAATAACAACAAATTAAAAATCCCAGATGGATTATGTGTCTAAAGGAGGATATTTCCTGTGACACTGGTACCTGAAGGAAAATTATTTATACTATTACAGCGTAGTGAGCGGAGTTCTGTTTTATTGTACTATCTTTTGAGATATGTTGAGCCATCTTTATTCTTTTCAGTCTTTCAGTTTCACTGATATTTTATCTTCTTCTGTCAGCCTTCCACTGTATAAGTTCACCAACATGATTCTCGTACAATATGAAGGGAAAATAAAGAAAGAAATGAAAAATATGCCCCTTGTTCTCCTGGTTGATTGCATGCTGCTGCAAGCTGTTGTGTGTCATCACTCTTCTCTTTGTATGAATGCATGTGAATTTTCCTGGAGATTATTTAGCCTTCTTTTTTTTTTCTATTTTGTCATTCCATTAGCTCTACCTTCAGTTTATTCTATTTTCACTTCAAAGGCTTGGGTGGAACAGATGTCGTTTCAAATGCCTGTCTTCTGCCTCATTGCCTAAAAGTGAGGGATGATTATTTTTTAATGAAACCAGGCGTACTCACACACACACAAAAAAAATGAATATTACCTGTAAGCTGTGAAATAGACAAGCAATACTTTCACCCTGAATGGGAACATCCATTCATTTCCACACACCACAAAAGCCATTTTGAAGTTTTTTCTTTAGCTGCCAAATGTGCTCCTGGACCTTGAATTTTGATTAGTTAATTTCATGCTGTGTGGAATACAGTGTGTTGTTTGGCAAATGCTTTGCTGAAACAATGCAATTTTCAAAGGCAGTCATTTCCTGTTTTCCAATTGACAGTTAAAGGGGAAAACATGGCTGTTGCTTAATCCGTGATAAGTATGCATTAGATGGATGTGAATGTCTTTAAATGTCCTCAAGTTGCTTTTTGATACTCGTTCAGGGACAAATCTTTTTCATGGTTTGTCTCCCTCCCCATCCCCCCCACCCTCCCCCCGCTGAGTTTTAACACTGAAACCCAGGATCAGTGGATTATGAAAGAGAACATTCAAAGCTGTTTAAAATTTCTAAAATGCAACCTGATGAAAAAGGAACTTGGCCTTGGAGATGGGTTTTCTTTGCCAATATAAGGAAAGAAGTTCACTCTCACTTCACTCAAAGCCCAGCCACAACATTTAGGTAACTCTCCACAACCCGTCAAGCATAAATAGGTCACATAAATATCTTTCATTTCACATAATACCAGTGCATATCATTACATATTCAGTATGTCATTATCTCTTCTATTATATGGATGGAAATTGGATTGTTTCTTCCTGCCTTTATAGCAACCAAGAAATCAGGTTAACTGATGTTCCGCTGATACTAATGGCAACATCAAGCCGTCACTTCTTCCTCGCCATCCTCCCTCAGCCGCACCTCTTCCCTCTCTTTCTCCTTATCTCTCTCTCTCTCTCTCACTCACTCCCCACTCCCTTCCTCTCCCTCTTTCTCCTGTGCTTGATGTGTTCTCTCCGCAGCAAAGAAGCCAATTTCCATATAGAATCACAACCAGGATCAGGTGACCTGGATTTGACTCCCCGTCAAAGCCCTGCATGGAAAATGAAAATGTATTCATGTGTGTTGGGATCGAGTACATCATACAGATGTGAGCAGTTTCTGCCCCCTGAAAATTTAGTGAGATTGCAGTTTGTTGTTGTTGACAGACCAACAGGGTACATCCTATGAAAAATATAGATTTAATCCCTTTTTATGGTTTTCTCAGCAGGTGGAATAAAGATTGACTAAGTAAAGACTAAATAAAGATTAAAAGAAAAAAAAAAAGTACTAATGTGAAACCAAGTGAAACTACCACCAATGATATTTTAATTAGCCCTGGACTGTCTCCCCCTCTAGCCCATGTTTGGCCAGCTTCTCCTGAATCAACGCCCCCCCACCCCCACCCACTGACGTCCCTGTTAGTCTTCATTCACCCATGTCTGTAAATTGATCTGTTTTCTCTTCTCAGAACAAGCCGCTGCTGCTCTTCGCAGAACTCTCCCTCTGCTCTCACCCTCTCTCCGGCATTCTTTGAACGTTTTATTTGCCTATTTTATTGATGTTGAGCATCACATTCACAGAGGTTAATGCTGAAAGTGTTTTTTTTTAATATATTATATTATATATTATAAATATAAACCTTACAAAAATCTAGAGTATGTTTTCCACTCGGTGCGTTGTGCCCATAAATACAATGCATCCTGAAAGACTCCTCAAGTTTCTTTCTGTTGTGGCTGCAGCAAAATAGTTATTTTCATTATCTGATTTATGACCAGCAATCTCTTAGTCTCTTTTTCTCTCTCATCTTCTCCATCCCTCTTTCTGCTTCCAGATAAGCAGTGAGAAGCGGCCCTCAGCAGAAATGATGAAGCCGAAACCCAAACCTCAAAAGAAGAAGAAGAAGAAGGACCCCAATGAGCCGCAGAAACCCGTGTCAGCCTACGCACTCTTTTTCAGAGACACCCAGGCGGCCATCAAGGGCCAAAACCCCAACGCCACCTTTGGGGACGTCTCCAAGATCGTGGCCTCCATGTGGGACAGCCTAGGAGAGGAACAGAAGCAGGTACAAAATGTGCAGGTCTGGAAGATCTGAAACAATAAGATGGAGAAACACACAGGAATCTCCAACAGATGCAGTGAAAATCATTGCAGAATAGATGAAAAGAAAAGACTGTTTTGTAGACCTTCATATTAACCTCAACATATGTGTTCTTGACTAGCCAAAAGCAGGAAGTTTGAAGTGGATGGAACTGCTATTGCCACCACATGCGACGTGTTTTTGAAACAAATGTTCAACAAGCGCACATGCACAAACAGTACACTGACAGACACACACGTACACAGTACAGTCACATTTTGGTCTCACCAGTAGATGGCATGTGTGTAGCAGAAGGCAAGCAGCCTTTTATTGGCATTATGTGCTGTGTAATTACCAGAACATTGCTGTGAGATACAGCTCACCTTAATGAGCTAGTTCTTCTCTTTCTAAAGATAATCCATCCGTTTATCCCCACTCCCCTGACTCTCATTAAAATGATTTTCTTTCTAAATTTAATTCTAGCAAAGGGAAGGAGGGAAATGGTGGGGGAGTATATATGTGTGCAACAACAGCCGTAAAACAGTCTGAGACTAACAAAGTTGGACACATTACAGGCAAGAAATGGTCAATATGGGAAAAATATAAACACAGCCGAGGAGATTTCAGGATTCTTGGGCTGATATTTTATGCAGTGGGTAAATACACTCTTACCCTTGTGCTGGAAAAGCAAACAATCAGATATGAATACACACAGACACACAAACCCTTGTCATTGCTCTACTTGTTTCCAACTGTCAGAAAACACAGGCGCCTTCTGAGTTTTTCTCAGCATCGCAGTGTCCATCAAAACTAAAAAGGATTTTCCAGAAATGTAGCGGAAAAAGTGAAAATCATCTTCTTTGTCAAAACAAAACTCCCACAAAGCTCCAGGCCCAGGTACAGTCCACACCTCCCGTGTCCCTCCAGCCTCCATATCTGATGCCTCCACACCATGCATCTTCATTGGCCCTCTGACAAGCAGGGATGTGTGAAGTTCTCATTTTCACTCTCTTTATTTATATCTCTCGCCTGCTATTTTGATCCTGCCTAGAATACTGAATTAGTGATTCCCCCCCTTTCACTATCGTCTCGTCCTTGGATTTAGCTGAAGGGCATCTCGGCTATCCACGTAGAAAAGTCTATTGTTTTCAGTTGCTATTTAACGTCATCTTCAGCTAGGCAGCAGTAGTTAGGAAATGCTAATGATGACAGAGTTATAGGAGGTCATGATTTTTTTTGCCTCATGAGTATTCAACACCATGAAAAACCACAGTTGTTAGCTTCTTTTGCTATTAGTAATCCTCTTGGGATGAGCAAGGTTTACTTTTTAGGGAAGACAATCTTCCCTTTCCATACAGTACATTTAAGAGCAGTACTGCATATTTTTCAAACAGTGTCATCTTGGTGTAGAGCTTCAGCGCTGTAGCATGTACGTCAAGCACACAAAAGGGCTGAGCATTGAACATCAGTGCCTTTTTGATACCAATCGATAACATGAGCATAGCACCAAATATCAAAAACTGTCACTTAATAAAAGCAAAAGCTAACGTTTGATTTCTGATCAAACTCAAATCTTATTTATTCATTGTTTGAAAAGATATATCCTGATGAAAAACATATGCCATTTTTACCCTATTTAATTTATGCAAAGTTCTTGCATGGCTGCTTGTGTTGAGACAAAGGGGTTTGCACAGAAAAATATTTTCCAGAGAAAGGTGTTCATTTATCCATACCAGTTCTCGTATCATCACTAGTATTGAAAAAAAAAAAAAAAACACATTTTTTCCTAAAAAGACACTTTTTTCTCCTTTTTGTTGTGTATAATAGAGATAATTTTTCCTATAGCCCTTAAAGCTAATAGCCCTATTTTCAGACACTCTGCCACATCCTACACAGACACCGCACTCATATTTATATATGTGCCTCGTGGACTAAAAAAATACCTGCATGCAAACACAGGTATGCAAATATCCATATGCAATCATAAACCTACATTTTTTTATGCAATCGCACTGAACTCATTCAAACACAGCAGCAGCAGTTACTGTAGTTGTATGACAACAGAAGTTCATACTGCACCGTTACAATATGGAAGGCAGTTTCAGACAAAACTCATACACCGGCAGGGAGCGCATCCTAATGTACCAAATGACAACAACCATTCTGGTGTATCACTAATGTCAGTATGCTGATAGGAGTGCTATTGTGGAGCTAAAAGGAGGGGGGACACAGAGAGAAGAGAGAGAGAGAGAGAGAGAGAGAGGGAGAAGTTCCAGTTCATTTCTCTAGGTGGATTGGAATGGAAATGATGTGTTGCTACAATAGAGGGAGACACATTGAGATGAGAGAGTATTAGTGCTGTGATGAGGAAATAGAGGTGTTCTGTACCATTGGCTCTGATGGAAAGGGAAACATTAAGGACACGTGTGTGTGAGTGCATGTGTATGTGTGTGCAGGATGTGTTTAAGAAAGTGTTAGGGTGAGATAAAAAAAAAAAAAAAGCCTGTGTGTGTGTATGCGTATTGAGAGATGTGTGTCTGCACATTTATGAGCATGTCAACCTCTCCTCTCACCCGAAGCCTCTTGTTTTGATTTTTTTTTTTTCTTCACAGGGGTACAAGAGGAAAACCGAGGCAGCTAAGAAGGAGTACCTGAAAGCCTTGGCCGCGTACCGAGCCAGTCTGGTTTCCAAGGTAACGCTTATGACACACAGGCCCTGGCTAAGACTGATGAGGGATTGGATGGAAAATCCCTGCTAATGGGCTGGGCAGGGCTTCCTTGGGATGAGGTGGTGGTGGTGGTGGTGGTGATGGCCATATTTGGAACAATAATACCTGATTTCCATAGGGTGCAGATGTTGGGGGCTGGGGAACGTAGTTGGTATGGTGATAGAGGGTTGGGGGAGGGGTCGGCCAATCAGAACACACAAGCATATGGCCATAACATCCAGGAGAGATGGAGGATAGAAAATGCTTGCTCTCTCATGTGCTAAGTCCGTTTTATATTTAACTTTAGAAAACAGAGGGAATAGAAAATATATCTCACACCCACAGACACCTGTGTCATGCATTAGATCATCTGTATCCTCCATCTCATCATCTACAACAAGAAGTTCATCCAAATCAACGCAAACAATCTTTGGTTTTGCTGCTGTTTCCACCCCTGACACCTTCCTGCTAATTCAGATCCATGACATCCTTTTTGCCCAGTGAATGATGGCCTCTTGGATACACCAGCATAGTAGCACAGAGAATACATAAAGGGATGGAGGAGGGCTTTGGATTGCATTGTTTAGTGCCGTCTTATATTAACAACACACAATGTAGTGTGGGGAAGATTCTTTTTGTCATTCCATTTGTTCTGCAGGCAAACAGCCTCATTTCTCTGCCTGGGGTCCTGCATACGTGTGTGTGTGTGTGTGTGTGTGTGTGTGTGTGTGTCCCTCTCTTTTTCCCATCTATCTGTCAAGGTGTCTATTGATCATTACCTCGGCCCCAGCTCTATTCATACAAATGGGCTCCATTACCTTCTAATCAACACTGATGGCTGGAGATGAGCAATCTGACAGCTCATCATAGAAGCCTGGAGAGGGTGGGGCAGGGTGGAGTTGGAGGTGGGGTATTTTGTGGGTGCTGCACCTGCTCAGAGTGATACCGTGCAGAGTGACAAAAGTCAAGTTTGGGTGGTGTTTTGCTTTAAAGCAATGCTGCAGCCCTTTTCTACCCCAAACCCGTTTCCCCAGCTGTCTGCATGTCTGCATGTGTGTGTGAAGTGCTGCAAAATGAAAGCTGTCACACCAAGTAGAGACTCAAAATTAAATATATACAGTCTCATTACACAGATATGCTCAGAAAAAAAAACTGCTATTGGGATGTTGGAAGGTTTTAGCGTCAAATGTCCTGTTAAGACAGGCAAGCAAAAACAAGCAGCTCTGTGGTGGTCTTGTCAGAATTTGGACAGAATCGACCAGTGGAATGTGTTGCAATGGGGAAACTGAACTGATGAAAATGAAAATTACAGTTAGCTTAATTTAGTGTGAAGACTGGAAATGGGTAAACAGAGAACCTGGCTCTGTCACACTTCTCATCTAACCCCCAGCAAAAAAGTGAATAAGCATAATTACCAAACTACTGCTTTAAATCCTTGTTTGTGAGTCAAACAAAAAGTAAAGACAGAAAGTAATTCCCTGAAAGTTCCTGCAGCTTCTTGGTCAACTTTCCGGCTGACTTACCTGCCATATAATAAGGCCCAGGTTGACACATTTTACCGTTAAGATACATGACAAAGGCCTGAAGTTTTGTCTTAAGTGTAATGGATGCTGCTATTACAAACATGAGAGAGGGGATGTGTTGTGATGAGAGTTTGATGAATGATGATAAATGAGCTGTTGTGATGTTTTTGAGGGTTTCAGGTTGCAGATTACATGTCATTAATGGAGAGCTTATTGTCTTGATAAAATTTTGTATTTTTCATCCACAGACATACAATGACCCTGAACCAAAAAGTGCCCAGCAGACCAGCCAGTCCCCTCACATGCTGCCCCCAAAGCAGCCCCTGTACAGCGTGCCCCCCCAGCCCTCCTCACCCTACCTGGGCCCGCCAGGCTCCTTCCCTCTGTCGGACCTCCAGAGCTACGCCGGGCCGCCCCGTCACACCCTGGCCCAGACCCTCAGCCAATCCCAGATGCTGCCGCCCAGCATGAGTGCCTCTCCCCCAGCTCCATTCCAGATCAGCCCGCCCCTGCACCCCCATGCCCAGCTCTCCCTGCACCAGAGCTCCCTGCTCAACCAGCCAATCCGCATGCAGCAGTCGCAGCCAATCATCTCACACCAAATGGGGCTCCAGGCACCTCTGCATTCTCCTCCTCTCAGCCAACAGGTAGGTGTAACCATTATTAAAATCTGTAAAATTAAAAACATGTGCATGTGTTTAGCACACTTAAAAACACTGTGTTTTTCATGAAACTTTGAATTTAAATACTGTCTATTGTTTCCATCACTTTCTTCTATTCACCAAATGGGAAAATTCTCATCTCAGGTCTCAGTCACTCTTTTAGCATATACTTGACACACTTTAGTTTTTTCACCCTTGTGAAGTGTCAAACCTTTCTCTCTGAGTCTGTAATGTCTCCAGTCCAGCAGGGGGTGTCATGTCGATGTAAGAAGTGTGATCTTCACATCCATTTTTACCAAGCAGTGAGAGTAAATGGAGAGAGGGAGGGGAAAAAAGTGCTATCCCCGTACCTCACTCTCAGTAGCAACTGATAAAGACCACTGACAGCGTTTGGCCTCATAAAGTGTCATGGCTCAGCAAACTCTAATGGCAGGCCATCGCAAATCTAGGACAATATAACCTCTTCTCCTCTCTTGTCTCCTCTTCTCTGATCTACAGGGATTCTCCCATATTCAGGCTGATTACCAGAACAGTGTCGGGGGCTCACAGTCTCCAGGGGCCCCTAACCCAGTACACAGCCAGAACCCCGATTGGGACAGTGAGTACTGCAACAGGGACTGTGGACCCAACCACTGCGGGTGAGCTCATCACATCAGACACCATAGTACTGGTGTCACCATGGTGGTGGTGAATGTTAAACAAGGAAGGAATGGCTAAACAAGGAAGGAATTAAGCACAGAGAGATGATCAAAACTACATTTTATCCAGGACTTTTCATTGTTGAGAACAGAGAGTCGTCGTCTGACAGTTACTTATTTTCCAAATGAGTTGCCCCCTAAACCACTTCACTTTCACATTCAGACACTCAAGACAGTATTAATCATAAACTGTGATTTCCCAGCTAAAGGAAAGCATCTCCTTGAAATTGAAATGAGTAATGCAGCAGTAGAACAATGCTATTACCAAGCTCGGAAAAAGTGTGACATCCAATTAAGTTTCTCAGTGTTTTGCTTAGCACACATTGCCTTATTGAATCAAGCTACTCAGGCAGCAACAAGAGGAATGTTGTTTTGTCTCACACCTGAAACTTGGTGTTGCTATTCTGAGAGGCAGCGGAGCTAAAAGTCAGTATCTCCAGTATTTAGAGCTGATTCATCTGTATGTCAAATAGGATCACGCCTGGGTCAAATCATGTTTGACGCTCTTTGAAGTAGACTGAGTCTTTGCTTAAACCTTCTCCCTTCGTGTCAGATCATTGTAGTTTGGAGTTTTGGAGGGTACTGAATTATTTCCAGTGTGTCAGTGAAGATAACCGGAGAACAGACTTTGTATTTGACATTTCAAGTACCAAGTGATCTGCAAATTTTGACTTTTGTATTGTCTTCTTGCTTATTGATGTATGTAGTTTGTCGGCAGCTTTTATGTATGGCTTTCTCAGCCAGGCCTTCCTTGAAACACATTTCAAAGTCTCACTGGGATTTCCTGGTGAAATATAGGAGGCACAGAGACACACGCAGTCAGAATATCATCGTATTCATGTGTATCCATATATCCAGACATACACTAATGCACGTTTCTTCTTCCTCAGCAGTGGCATGGGACCCCGGGACAAGCCTCTCTACCTCACTTGAAGTTGTAAGACCTCCAAATGTCAGACTCCAGGGAGCTTTCCAACATAAACAACAACGTCATTGATGTATCTGCTTCAATACCATTTTGTTTTTCTTTTTTTTCTGATGGATTTCAGAAATCCCAAAGACTGCTACAGTAACTTCACCTATTTGCCAAGCACTTAGATCGGCCAGAAGCCTGAGGCACTTCTCTTGCTTTTTTTTTTTCCTCCTTATCAGTGAACTTTCCATTTTTTTGCAGGGGCAGTGAGCTTTAAGCTCATTGCCATCATACTGGAATTGAAGACCAAAAAATAAAAAAAAGTCTTCTCATCTTGTTTTGATTTTTTTAAAGATGCTTTTCTTTCCTCTTCACTCCATAACTCTGTGTTTGCCATGGACTGCCCTTATTGGGGAGATGAAATGCTCTAAGCATACTCAAAGTGTAGGGGTCTTGTGTAGAAAAGCTAATGCAGGAAACTAGGATATAATAAAACCTCAGCAGGGGTGGATATACTTCAGGACAGACTGAAACACCCTGACTGAATAAAAGCAAAGCAAAATTTTTATGAAGATAGTCACAAACACATAAGACATTTGTAAATCATCCTCGCCCCTAGTAAAGGACTCCCTCATTTCCTTTATTTGTCACAGAGTGATTGTAAATATCACCAAAATGGATCCCTCTTAAGTGTGTGTTTAGCTGCAGTCCCTTGCTTTTTTTTTAAACATTTTTTTTTTGTTTGGTTATGTGATTTTTGTGCAGGCGGATTCAGTGAGGGAAGACACACACTAAAACTTGTATTAAAACTGTGTTCACTGGTCTTGTTTCTCTCCAAAGGAGAGGGAAACGCAGAGACTGATAAACGCTCCATTTCCTCTTTAAGTGACGGAGCTCTGATAGAGAGTGCCGCTCTCATCACATGGCCTCAGGACGTTCCAAAACTGTAGAGGTCAAAGGTTGAAACCTCTCCTTTTAGCTCCTCTTGGTCGATAAGGACAGCCCCCGCCCCTGCCCCCCGCCCCCACCCAACCCCACCCCGCCCCCCAACCACCACACACATACACACCTGTAACCCCACCCACCACCCCTTAGTCCTGACACCACTTGTACAGGTGAATTTAAAAAAAAGTTGCTAAATGTGAAATGTTACTAAAGAAAAAAAAACATAACAGTGGGTTTTAAAGTTTTTGACTAGTTTTATTAGGTGTTTTAGAATTGTGTTGAACTCATCTTTATCATTTTTTGTGGAGAAAAGAAAATCTTAAGATATTTTGTTTTTTCACTGTAGCAGGATTTGCGTTTCAGAGGAACGGTCATGGGGGTAGATATTATAATTTTTTTGTGTATAAACCTGCCAAATGTACTTCTTTAATTTGTAAAGCCAGTGATAAGAGAACCCATTTTGTTTTGTTGAATATCATATGTTTTACAATATGGTCATTCTATTTAATTTGGTTGCAGGTTTCTCATCTATTTATGAATGATATGAAGTAACATTTTGGCTTAATTTCATCAGGGTGCATTATTATTATTATTATTATTATTATTATTATTATTATTATTATTATTATTGCTCAAACAACATGATTATTAGAATAATAAATATTTTTTCAGAAATTGTTGTTGGTGCAATACCAGTGTACCAGCATTAGATTCATTTTGTGTCACAAATACTTCTTTTGTTTTCTTTTTGTCTGTAATAAAATGTTTAAAGTGGAGAAGTGGACGTGCACGTCTCTACTTATTTGGATCGTCTTGCTATGGTTTACATTACTGAGTCTTAACACATTCATTAGTAATTTGATGAGTAGCACCTGATAGCTGCAGGAGCCTATGAACATAACTTTGCATTCCCCCTGCATGTGTCTGAGGGTAATTAGGAGAATTATCTTTGATGTTGCAGAAGTTAATGTGACTGCTGTCACATGGCTCATTAGGTGAGAAGTTTACACCTCCTAATGTACCTGCACTTAATGAACTTTAACCTTTTCACTGTTCTTTTTATTCTTTTCTCTCGTTTTTTTTTTTTAAGCCAGGATTAATATAGTAAATCAAGCAGCATTTTTCTTCCACGCTGGCCGTGTTTTTGGGCAAATGCGTGATAATGAAACTCAGTTGATGCAGCAGTACACGGCCTTTCAGAGAAGTACCTGAGGAGGAAAAAAAAGGACTGCCTTTTACTTACGAATTTCACAGTTGGATTGAAGGTAGAATAGAAATGGAATCTATCATCCCTCCCCCTCCACTCTCCCTCTCTCTCTCTCTCTCTCTCTCTCTCTCTCTCTCTCCCTCAATGATGATGATGACGCAGTGCCCCCTAGAGATGATTTGTAAAACTCACCACATTGTTTTTCAGTTCCACTGAACTCAAAGACAGAAAGAATCAGTTCATTACAGTTCAATGACTTCAGCAAGACTGTTGTTGAAGTGTGATACTGATTATAAAGGACATCAAAGGCCCTTGCTTCACCACTGTTACCACTATGGAAGGGACATAACCCGTAACTGTGGTTCTAGGGAAGCTGAGCTTCCAGGTGTGAATGTATGAACAGGGCATTCTTGAATGAAAGGCTTTGCATTGCTTTTTGTACCCTGATTTAATAAATGTAGTAACTGAAATAAAATAATATGAGAAGAACACTCAAAGTTCCATCATGTGAGCAGAATATTCTTTAAATGCCAACAAATAAGGAGAAAATGAAAGCCTTTATACCACACACAGCTTTTCACACAGCTGTAGTATTAAGTTTTACATCCAAACACTGTTGTGTTTAATTACAATTATATGACAGCAGTGAAGTCTTGGCCTGGACCTCTGGTTTCCACAAATGATGTTTCTCTATCACCATCTGCTGGTGGTGTGTGGTAAGTCTCTTCTTCTAACAACATTACACAAGTATAAAACAAATGCAATTCCCTGATTTGTATAATCCTTACTATCGTAAATCCCATCTGAAGGCTGCTAAAAGTGAACATTAACAGCGCAAATGTCTATTATTGAGATATTTTATCTTGAAAGAAGCCATAAAGCTTTGCAGTACAGTCCAGTTATACAGTCCATAGACTGTCTAAAACATGGACATTGCACCCGTGACATCACCCATTGGTTTCGGGGAGTCGGTTTTGTGACCAAACCATGGGCAGTTGAGCTGCACCATCATGGATTTTAGTGGGAGTGTACTTTCCATATTTGGCGAAGAGGCGGTTACTCTACGGGTCAGCTTGGGTCACCCAGCTGAGAACCCGGCCACTTAGCTCAGAGCAACCGAGCTAGCCAAAGGCTAATCAGCTAATCAGCTAGGCTAACAAGCTAAGCAGCAGCTACAAGCAGCTACATCCACCACACGACAGTCCCCGAGTCCAACCCAACTAGGCCGACCCCGTGTAACCGCGACATACAGCATACAACAGAGATCATAATGTTGCTGCTGTGTTTTAAACATGACAGTTTCAGATAGAGAGGTTTTAGGTTGAGCTGCAGGATTTGGTGGAGTTGTGGGGGGAAATTTATTTCTAGCCTATTATTTAACTGTGAAACCATCATTATTATTTCATATTAATAAAATATATCAAAATGTTAAAAACATTATTATTATTGTTGTTGTCATTATTAATGATAATTAGTGCAAACAACCAGGTAAAATAGTGATAAATTGACTTACAGAAAAAGTTGCAACACAGATTCCTTCAACGGTCGGTTAGTACAGTCTACACTACAACAAGCCATACTGTCACAAAATCCGAACATTGGCAAACAAACACGGACACTGCAGCCCCTGTGGATGTAGCCGCCTAGCCCACTCGATGCTTTAGCAAAGAGCTAACTGCCAGTGCCTGTCTATGGGCTGTCATTCAACATAACCACGCCCTAATTTATGTTAGAATTTTAAGCCTAAATAACACTAACACGGTTGTGGTACAAAAAAATTCACCACCCCCACAGTGTTCACAGAGGTGGAAACTACCAATAGAGACCAAAAGCAAAAAATGTACCAAGCTGTAAATATGTTTTTTAGGATGTAAATTTGGCTATTTAAACATGGGGGTCAATGGAGAATTGCTCACTTCTGGAGCCAGCCCCCAGCGGCAGCCGAAGAACTGCAGCTTTTTGAACGCGGAAGTGATCCTCACTGATACCTACAACTCCCCCCTTGGTTTGATCACAAAACTGACTCCAAGAAACCGATGAGTGACGTCACGGGTGCTACGTCCATGATTTATACAGTCTATGGTGTTATCTGACTGGCTCCTGCTTTAAGAAATTACCTTCCTTCCTACTTGGTTTTGGATGTGTAGTGTTAATGGTCCTGCAGATGAGCTTTAATATTAGATTTGGCTCTAAAAACTGAGCAGTTGAAACCACTAAAGCTGGGCTTTACCTTTATTATTGTACAAATTAAATGAGCCATTCAGCTCCCTGCTCAGTGCAACCCCGACCCCCCCCCCACCCCCAACCCCCCCCCCCCCCCTTTTTGCAGAAGATATTAAAATACTCCATACGTCACTGTGTGCAATATTGGCTCCTTGCCTGTCCAATCTTCCATCACTAATATTGTCTCCAGGAGCTCTGATACCGGTTCCATCAGTAGCCATCAGACCCTCTCATTTCCTCTTCAGACGGATATGAACTCTCCTGACAGTACAGTCGTCAGCAGCATCATTGTCTGACAGGCCGCAAACAAGGCAAGACAAACAAGAAAGGAGAGTGGTTCACACAGATCACTGCCCAGACACTTGATGGCTGAGATGATAACGCGGTTGGATGACATTTTTGAGAAAACGTTAGTGAAACATCCTCATTTGGATAGAAGCTATCATGTGTTTTGGGATTGCTTGTTAAGGCCTGAACATGAAATTTGTGCGAAGCCCTATTGTAACTGAAGGGATTATTATTATTCTCCTCTTTTATTTTTCTTAATTTGACCCCCTGAACGTGCTCAAAAAGTCACCAAACTTTGCCCAAAATTGTCCCCAGACAAAAATTCTTGTTTGACACTGTCCGTGAGACTGGGCGTGGCAAAACGGCTCAGCAGTGCCCCCTAGAGTATGAAAATATTCACCGTAAGACCTACGAACTTGAAAATCGGTACACAGATGCATCATGTCGAGACGAGAAAAAAAGCCTCTTGAAGAAAAATTCCACGATGTACAGGAAGTCGGCCATTTTGGAAAGACTGCACCATTTCGCCTTTCGCACTCGCCGTACTTTGATGAACTCCTCCTAGGGGAATGCGCTGTCCGAATGCGCTAAATTTTGGTCAGATTGCTCAGAAAGCATTAGAGAAATAGATGTATTTGTGGCTGTATCTCACACATACTTCATCCAATGTGGATGAAAAAAATCAGGCATGATGAGCATGTGATTCTGAACAGATTGATATGCTAATATGATGATATTGTCACAGGGCCACCTAATGGCAGTGGTTCTTTTTTTCTTTAATTGACTGTCTTTTCTGTTGCTGTATACTGCTGTGCTTCTCTGGGGAGAAGAGCAGGAAAGAGGAGAGGACATAATCTGATACATTTGAAATGTTTTGTCATGGTTCAGAAGACATTGATGAGTAAAAGTTATCAAAAGCTTTCATCAAAATTACATGGTGTGGACGGGGTGGCACCACGAAGTTGACCCCTCGTCAAAACACAGAAAATGGATGTATTAGCAGGTGTTTCTCCCAGTCTACTTAAGTACTTATCATTTTGACACCATTTTAAGTAAGAACCTTTTTGGCATATTTGGAGGCCTTACTAAAATATGACTTTTTTTGGCATATTTTGATGCCTTACTATACTATGACGTTTTTTATGACATTTTGAGGTCTAAAAAAAAATTGACTTTCTTTTGACTTTTTTTGGCCGATTTTGACGCCTTACTATACTATGACGTTTTTTATGACATTTTGAGGTCCAAAAAATTTTGACTTTTTTTAGCCGATTTTGACGTCTTAATATACTATGACGTTTTTTATGACATTTTGAGATCAAGTATTTTTTTGACTTTTTTTGTCTGATTTTGACGCCTTACTATACTATGATGTTTTTTATGACATTTTGAGGTCCAAAAAAATTTTGACTTTTTTTGACTTTTTTTGGCCGATTTTGACGCCTTACTATACTATGACGTTTTTTATGACATTTTGAGGTCCAAAAAAATTTTGACTTTTTTTGTCCGATTTTGACGCCTTACTATACTATGACGTTTTTTATGACATTTTGAGGTCTAAAAAAATTTTGACTTTTTTTTGACTTTTTTTGACCGATTTTGACGCCTTACTATACTATGACGTTTTTTATGACATTTTGAGGTCTAAAAAAATTTTGACTTTTTTTTGACTTTTTTTGACCGATTTTGACGCCTTACTATACTATGACGTTTTTTATGACATTTTGAGGTCAAAAATTTTTTTTACTTTTTTTGTCCGATTTTGACGCCTTACTATACTATGACGTTTTTTATGACATTTTGAGGTCCAAAAAAATTTTGACTTTTTTTGTCCGATTTTGACGCCTTACTATACTATGACGTTTTTTATGACATTTTGAGGTCTAAAAAAAATTTTGTCTTTTTTTTTACTTTTTTTGACCGATTTTGACGCCTTACTATACTATGACGTTTTTTATGACATTTTGAGGTCTAAAAAAATTTTGACTTTTTTTTGACTTTTTTTGACCGATTTTGACGCCTTACTATACTATGACGTTTTTTATGACATTTTGAGGTCTAAAAAAATTTTGACTTTTTTTTGACTTTTTTTGACCGATTTTGACGCCTTACTATACTATGACGTTTTTTATGACATTTTGAGGTCAAAAATTTTTTTTACTTTTTTTGTCCGATTTTGACGCCTTACTATACTATGACGTTTTTTATGACATTTTGAGGTCCAAAAAAATTTTGACTTTTTTTGTCCGATTTTGACGCCTTACTATACTATGACGTTTTTTATGACATTTTGAGGTCTAAAAAAAATTTTGTCTTTTTTTTTACTTTTTTTGACCGATTTTGACGCCTTACTATACTATGACGTTTTTTATGACATTTTGAGGTCTAAAAAAATTTTGACTTTTTTTTGACTTTTTTTGACCGATTTTGACGCCTTACTATACTATGACGTTTTTTATGACATTTTGAGGTCAAAAATTTTTTTTACTTTTATTGGCCGATTTTGACGCCTTACTATACTATGACGTTTTTTATGACATTTTGAGGTCCAAAAAAATTTTGACTTTTTTTGTCCGATTTTGACGCCTTACTATACTATGACGTTTTTTATGACATTTTGAGGTCAAAAAATTTTTTGAATTTTCTTGGCCGATTTTGACGCCTTACTATACTATGACGTTTTTAGGACATTTTGAGGTCCAAAAAAATTTTGACTTTTTTTAGCCGATTTTGACGTCTTACTAAACTATGACGTTTTTTATGACATTTTGAGGTCCAAAAAATTTTTGACTTTTTTTGACTTTTTTTGGCCGATTTTGACGCCTTACTATACTATGACGTTTTTTATGACATTTTGAGGTCCAAAAAAATTTTGACTTTTTTTGTCCGATTTTGACGCCTTACTATACTATGATGTTTTTTATGACATTTTGAGGTCTAAAAAAATTTTGACTTTTTTTTAACTTTTTTTGTCCGATTTTGACGCCTTACTATACTATGACGTTTTTTATGACATTTTGAGGTCAAAAATTTTTTTGACTTTTTTTGTCCGATTTTGACGCCTTACTATACTATGATGTTTTTTATGACATTTTGAGGTCCAAAAAAATTTTGACTTTTTTTGGCCGATTTTAAACCCTTACTATACTATGACATTTTTTATGACATTTTGAGGTCCAAAAAAATTTTGACTATTTTTGGCCGATTTTGACGCCTTACTATACTATGACGTTTTTTATGACATTTTGAGGTCCAAAAAAATTGTGACTTTTTTTGTCCGATTTTGACGCCTTACTATACTATGACGTTTTTTATGACATTTTGAGGTCTAAAAGAATTTTGACTTTTTTTTTACTTTTTTTGTCCGATTTTGACGCCTTACTATACTATGATGTTTTTTATGACATTTTGAGGTCCAAAAAAATTTTGACTTTTTTTGGCCGATTTTGACGCCTTACTATACTATGACGTTTTTTATGACATTTTGAGGTCCAAAAAAATTTTGACTTTTTTTTTACTTTTTTTGTCCGATTTTGACGCCTTACTATACTATGACGTTTTTTTATGACATTTTGAGGTCCAAAAAAATGTTGACTTTTTTTTGACTTTTTTTGTCCGATTTTGACGCCTTACTATACTATGACGTTTTTTATGACATTTTGAGGTCAAAAATTTTTTTGACTTTTTTTGGCCGATTTTGACGCCTTACTATACTATGACGTTTTTTATGACATTTTGAGGTCTAAAAAAATTTTGACTTTTTTTTTACTTTTTTTTGTCCGATTTTGACGCCTTACTATACTATGACGTTTTTTATGACATTTTGAGGTCTAAAAAAAATTTTGTCTTTTTTTTTACTTTTTTTGACCGATTTTGACGCCTTACTATACTATGACGTTTTTTATGACATTTTG
This sequence comes from Toxotes jaculatrix, assembly GCF_017976425.1. Taxonomy (NCBI): domain Eukaryota; kingdom Metazoa; phylum Chordata; class Actinopteri; family Toxotidae; genus Toxotes; species Toxotes jaculatrix. The sequence continues at coordinate 14,268,714 of NC_054395.1, read as the reverse complement.
AGGTCTAAAAAAATTTTGACTTTTTTTTGACTTTTTTTGACCGATTTTGACGCCTTACTATACTATGACGTTTTTTATGACATTTTGAGGTCAAAAATTTTTTTTACTTTTATTGGCCGATTTTGACGCCTTACTATACTATGACGTTTTTTATGACATTTTGAGGTCCAAAAAAATTTTGACTTTTTTTGTCCGATTTTGACGCCTTACTATACTATGACGTTTTTTATGACATTTTGAGGTCAAAAAATTTTTTGAATTTTCTTGGCCGATTTTGACGCCCTACTATACTATGACGTTTTTAGGACATTTTGAGGTCCAAAAAAATTTTGACTTTTTTTAGCCGATTTTGACGTCTTACTAAACTATGACGTTTTTTATGACATTTTGAGGTCCAAAAAATTTTTGACTTTTTTTGACTTTTTTTGGCCGATTTTGACACCTTACTATACTATGACGTTTTTTATGACATTTTGAGGTCCAAAAAAATTTTGACTTTTTTTGTCCGATTTTGACGCCTTACTATACTATGATGTTTTTTATGACATTTTGAGGTCTAAAAAAATTTTGACTTTTTTTTAACTTTTTTTGTCCGATTTTGACGCCTTACTATACTATGACGTTTTTTATGACATTTTGAGGTCAAAAATTTTTTTGACTTTTTTTGTCCGATTTTGACGCCTTACTATACTATGATGTTTTTTATGACATTTTGAGGTCCAAAAAAATTTTGACTTTTTTTGGCCGATTTTAAACCCTTACTATACTATGACATTTTTTATGACATTTTGAGGTCCAAAAAAATTTTGACTATTTTTGGCCGATTTTGACGCCTTACTATACTATGACGTTTTTTATGACATTTTGAGGTCCAAAAAAATTGTGACTTTTTTTGGCCGATTTTGACGCCTTACTATACTATGACGTTTTTTATGACATTTTGAGGTCTAAAAGAATTTTGACTTTTTTTTTACTTTTTTTGTCCGATTTTGACGCCTTACTATACTATGATGTTTTTTATGACATTTTGAGGTCCAAAAAAATTTTGACTTTTTTTGGCCGATTTTGACGCCTTACTATACTATGACGTTTTTTATGACATTTTGAGGTCCAAAAAAATTTTGACTTTTTTTTTACTTTTTTTGTCCGATTTTGACGCCTTACTATACTATGACGTTTTTTTATGACATTTTGAGGTCCAAAAAAATGTTGACTTTTTTTTGACTTTTTTTGTCCGATTTTGACGCCTTACTATACTATGACGTTTTTTATGACATTTTGAGGTCAAAAATTTTTTTGACTTTTTTTGGCCGATTTTGACGCCTTACTATACTATGACGTTTTTTATGACATTTTGAGGTCTAAAAAAATTTTGACTTTTTTTTTACTTTTTTTTGTCCGATTTTGACGCCTTACTATACTATGACGTTTTTTATGACATTTTGAGGTCTAAAAAAAATTTTGACTTTTTTTTTACTTTTTTTGTCCGATTTTGACGCCTTACTATACTATGACGTTTTTTATGACATTTTGAGGTCTAAAAAAATTTTGACTTTTTTTTGACTTTTTTTGACCGATTTTGACGCCTTACTATACTATGACGTTTTTTATGACATTTTGAGGTCCAAAAAAATTGTGACTTTTTTTGTCCGATTTTGACGCCTTACTATACTATGACGTTTTTTATGACATTTTGAGGTCTAAAAGAATTTTGACTTTTTTTTTACTTTTTTTGTCCGATTTTGACGCCTTACTATACTATGATGTTTTTTATGACATTTTGAGGTCCAAAAAAATTTTGACTTTTTTTGGCCGATTTTGACGCCTTACTATACTATGACGTTTTTTATGACATTTTGAGGTCCAAAAAAATTTTGACTTTTTTTTTACTTTTTTTGTCCGATTTTGACGCCTTACTATACTATGACGTTTTTTTATGACATTTTGAGGTCCAAAAAAATGTTGACTTTTTTTTGACTTTTTTTGTCCGATTTTGACGCCTTACTATACTATGACGTTTTTTATGACATTTTGAGGTCAAAAATTTTTTTGACTTTTTTTGGCCGATTTTGACGCCTTACTATACTATGACGTTTTTTATGACATTTTGAGGTCTAAAAAAATTTTGACTTTTTTTTTACTTTTTTTGTCCGATTTTGACGCCTTACTATACTATGATGTTTTTTATGACATTTTGAGGTCCAAAAAAATTTTGACTTTTTTTGGCCGATTTTAAACCCTTACTATACTATGACATTTTTTATGACATTTTGAGGTCCAAAAAAATTTTGACTATTTTTGGCCGATTTTGACGCCTTACTATACTATGACGTTTTTTATGACATTTTGAGGTCCAAAAAAATTGTGACTTTTTTTGGCCGATTTTGACGCCTTACTATACTATGACGTTTTTTATGACATTTTGAGGTCTAAAAGAATTTTGACTTTTTTTTTACTTTTTTTTGTCCGATTTTGACGCCTTACTATACTATGACGTTTTTTATGACATTTTGAGGTCTTACAAAAATATGACTTTTTTTGACCGATTTTGACGCCTTACTATACTATGACGTTTTTTATGACATTTTGAGGTCTTACAAAAATATGACTTTTTTTGACCGATTTTGACGCCTTACTATACTAAGACGTTTTTTATGACATTTTGAGGTCTTACAAAAATAGGACTTTTTTTGACCGATTTTGACGCCTTACTATACTATTACGTTTTTTATGACATTTTGAGGTCTTACAAAAATATGACTTTTTTTGACCGATTTTGACGCCTTACCGCCGTATGACGTTTTCTATGACATTTTCTATGACATTTTGAGGTCTTACCAAAATATGACTTTTTTTGACCGATTTTGACGCCTTACCGCCGTATGACGTTTTTTATGACATTTTGAGGTCAAAAATTTTTTTTACTTTTTTTTTGCCGATTTTGACGTCTTACTATACTATGACGTTTTTTATGACATTTTGAGGTCCAAAAAAATTTTGACTTTTTTTGTCCGATTTTGACGCCTTACTATACTATGACGTTTTTTATGACATTTTGAGGTCAAAAAAAAATTTGACTTTTGTTTGACTTTTTTTGACCGATTTTGACGCCTTACTATACTATGACGTTTTTTATGACATTTTGAGGTCCAAAAAAATTTTGACTTTTTTTGTCCGATTTTGACGCCTTACTATACTATGATGTTTTTTATGACATTTTGAGGTCAAAAATTTTTTTGACTTTTTTTGGCCGATTTTGACGTCTTACTATACTATGACGTTTTTATGACATTTTGAGGTCCAAAAAAATTTTGACTTTTTTTTTTATTTTTTTGTCCGATTTTGACGCCTTACTATACTATGACGTTTTTTATGACATTTTGAGGTCCAAAAAAATTTTGACTTTTTTTTGACTTTTTTTGACCGATTTTGACGCCTTACTATACTATGACGTTTTTTATGACATTTTGAGGTCTAAAAAAATGTTTTACTTTTTTTGTCCGATTTTGACGCCTTACTATACTATGACGTTTTTTATGAAATTTTGAGGTCAAAAAAAATTTTGACTTTTTTTGTCCGATTTTGACGCCTTACTATACTATGACGTTTTTTATGACATTTTGAGGTCAAAAAATTTTTTTACTTTTTTTGTCCAATTTTGACGCCTTACTATACTATGACGTTTTTTATGACATTTTGAGGTCCAAAAAAATTTTGACTTTTTTTGTCCGATTTTGACGCCTTACTATACTATGACGTTTTTTATGACATTTTGAGGTCTAAAAAAATTTTTTTTTACTTTTTTTGGCCGATTTTGACGGCTTACTATACTATGACGTTTTTTATGACATTTTGAGGTCAAAAAATTTTTTTACTTTTTTTGACCGATTTTGACGCCTTACCGCCGTATGACGTTTTTTAAGACATTTTGAGGTCTTACCAAAATATGACTTTTTTTGACCGATTTTGACGCCTTACGGCCGTATGACGTTTTTTATGACATTTTGAGGTCTTACAAAAATATGACTTTTTTTTGACCGATTTTGACACCTTACCGCCCTATGACGTTTTTTATGACATTTTGAGGTCCAAAAAGATTTGGACTTTTTTTGTCCGATTTTGACGCCTTACTATACTATGACGTTTTTTATGACATTTTGAGGTCTAAAAAAATTTTGACTTTTTTTGTCCGATTTTGACACCTTACTATACTATGACGTTTTTTATGACATTTTGACGTCAAAATTTTTTTTGACTTTTCTTGGCCGATTTTGACGCCTTACTATACTATGACGTTTTTATGACATTTTGAGGTCCAAAAAAATTTTGACTTTTTTTTGACTTTTTTTGGCCTTTTTTGACGCCTTACCGCCGTATGACGTTTTTTAAGACATTTTGAGGTCTTACCAAAATATGACTTTTTTTGACCGATTTTGACGCCTTACCGCCGTATGACGTTTTTTATGACATTTTGAGGTCAAAAATTTTTTTGACTTTTTTTTTGCCGATTTTGACGTCTTACTATACTATGACGTTTTTTATGACATTTTGAGGTCCAAAAAAATTTTGACTTTTTTTGTCCGATTTTGACGCCTTACTATACTATGACGTTTTTTATGACATTTTGAGGTCAAAAATTTTTTTTACTTTTTTTGGCCGATTTTGACGCCTTACTATACTATGACGTTTTTTATGACATTTTGAGGTCCAAAAAAATTTTGACTTTTTTTGACTTTTTTTGGCCGATTTTGACGCCTTACTATACTATGACGTTTTTTATGACATTTTGAGGTCAAAAAATTTTTTGAATTTTCTTGGCCGATTTTGACGCCTTACTATACTATGACGTTTTTTATGACATTTTTAGGTCTAAAAAAATTTTGACTTTCTTTTGACTATTTTTGGCTGATTTTGACGCCTTACTATACTATGACGTTTTTTATGACATTTTGAGGTCCAAAAAAATTTTGACTTTTTTTGTCCGATTTTGACGCCTTACTATACTATGACGTTTTTTATGACATTTTGAGGTCTAAAAAAATGTTTTATTTTTTTTGGCAGATTTTGACGCCTTACTATACTATGACGTTTTTTATGACATTTTGAGGTCAAAAATGTTTTTTACTTTTTTTGTCCGATTTTGACGCCTTACTATACTATGACGTTTTTTATGACATTTTGAGGTCCAAAAAAATTTTGACTTTTTTTGGCCGATTTTGACGCCTTACTATACTATGACGTTTTTTATGACATTTTGAGGTCCAAAAAATTTTTGACTTTTTTTGGCCGATTTTGACGCCTTACTATACTATGACGTTTTTTATGACATTTTGAGGTCAAAATATTTTTTTACTTTTTTGTCCGATTTTGACGCCTTACTATACTATGACGTTTTTTATGACATTTTGAGGTCCAAAAAAATTTTGACTTTTTTTGTCCGATTTTGACGCCTTACTATACTATGACGTTTTTTATGACATTTTGAGGTCAAAAAAAAATTTGACTTTTTTTTTACTTTTTTTGACCGATTTTGACGCCTTACTATACTATGACGTTTTTTATGACATTTTGAGGTCTAAAAAAATGTTTTACTTTTTTTGTCCGATTTTGACGCCTTACTATACTATGACGTTTTTTATGACATTTTGAGGTCCAAAAAAATTTTGACTTTTTTTGTCCGATTTTGACGCCTTACTATACTATGACGTTTTTTATGACATTTTGAGGTCAAAAAATTTTTTTACTTTTTTTGTCCAATTTTGACGCCTTACTATACTATGACGTTTTTTATGACATTTTGAGGTCCAAAAAAATTTTGACTTTTTTTGTCCGATTTTGACGCCTTACTATACTATGACGTTTTTTATGACATTTTGAGGTCCAAAAAAATTTTTTTTTACTTTTTTTGGCCGATTTTGACGCCTTACTATACTATGACGTTTTTTATGACATTTTGAGGTCTAAAAAAATGTTTTACTTCTTTTGTCCGATTTTGACGCCTTACTATACTATGACGTTTTTTATGACATTTTGAGGTCCAAAAAAATTTTGACTTTTTTTTTACTTTTTTTGACCGATTTTGACGCCTTACTATACTATGACGTTTTTTATGACATTTTGAGGTCCAAAAAAATGTTGACTTTTTTTTTACTTTTTTTGGCCGATTTTGACGCCTTACTATACTATGACGTTTTTTATGACATTTTGAGGTCAAAATTTTTTTTTACTTTTTTTGTCCAATTTTGACGCCTTACTATACTATGACGTTTTTTATGACATTTTGAGGTCCAAAAAAATTTTTCACTTTTTTTTAACTTTTTTTGGCCGATTTTGACGCCTTACTATACTATGACGTTTTTAATGACATTTTGAGGTCCAAAAAAATTTTGACTTTTTTTGTCCGATTTTGACGCCTTACAATACTATGACGTTTTTTATGACATTTTGAGGTCCAAAAAAATTTTGACTTTTTTTTGACTTTTTTTGTCCGATTTTGATGCCTTACTATACTATGACGTTTTTTATGACATTTTGAGTTCCAAAAAAATTTTGACTTTTTTTGGCCGATTTTGACGCCTTACTATACTATGACGTTTTTTATGACATTTTGAGGTCAAAAAAAATTTTGACTTTTTTTTTCCGATTTTGACGCCTTACTATACTATGACGTTTTTTATGACATTTTGAGGTCAAAAAAAATTTTGACTTTTTTTGTCCGATTTTGACGCCTTACTATACTATGACGTTTTTTATGACATTTTGAGGTCAAAAATTTTTTTTACTTTTTTTGTCCGATTTTGACGCCTTACTATACTATGACGTTTTTTATGACATTTTGAGGTCCAAAAAAATTTTGACTTTTTTTGTCCGATTTTGACGCCTTACTATACTATGACGTTTTTTATGACATTTTGAGGTCTAAAAAAATTTTTTTTTACTTTTTTTGTCCGATTTTGACGGCTTACTATACTATGACGTTTTTTATGACATTTTGAGGTCCAAAAAAATTTTGACTTTTTTTGTCCGATTTTGACGCCTTACTATACTATGACGTTTTTTATGACATTTTGAGGTCTAAAAAAATGTTTTACTTCTTTTGTCCGATTTTGACGCCTTACTATACTATGACGTTTTTTATGACATTTTGAGGTCAAAAAAAATTTTGACTTTTTTTGTCCGATTTTGACGCCTTACTATACTATGACGTTTTTAATGACATTTTGCGGTCTAAAAAAATTTTGACTTTTTTTGTCCGATTTTGACGTCTTACTATACTATGACGTTTTTTATGACATTTTGAGGTCCAAAAAAATTTTGACTTTTTTTTGACTTTTTTCGGCCGATTTTGACGCCTTACTATACTATGACGTTTTTTATGACATTTTGAGGTCTTACAAAAATATGACTTTTTTTGACCGATTTTGACGCCTTACTATACTATGACGTTTTTTATGACATTTTGAGGTCTTACAAAAATATGACTTTTTTTGACCGATTTTGACGCCTTACTATACTATGACGTTTTTTATGACATTTTGAGGTCTTACAAAAATATGACTTTTTTTGACCGATTTTGACGCCTTACCGCCGTATGACGTTTTTTATGACATTTTGAGGTCTTACCAAAATATGACGTTTTTTTGACCGATTTTGACGCCTTACCGCCGTATGACGTTTTTTATGACATTTTGAGGTCTTACAAAAATATGATTTTTTTTTGACCGATTTTGACGCCTTACCGCCGTATGACGTTTTTTATGACATTTTGAGGTCCAAAAAAATTTAGACTTTTTTTGACTTTTTTTTTGGCCGATTTTGACGCCTTACTATACTATGACGTTTTTTATGACATTTTTAGGTCTAAAAAAATTTTGACTTTCTTTTGACTATTTTTGGCCGATTTTGACGCCTTACTATACTATGACGTTTTTTATGACATTTTGAGGTCAAAAATTTTTTTTACTTTTTTTGGCCGATTTTGACGCCTTACTATACTATGACGTTTTTTATGACATTTTGAGGTCCAAAAAAATTTTGACTTTTTTTTGACTTTTTTCGGCCGATTTTGACGCCTTACTATACTATGACGTTTTTTATGACATTTTGAGGTCTTACAAAAATATGACTTTTTTTGACCGATTTTGACGCCTTACTATACTATGACGTTTTTTATGACATTTTGAGGTCTTACAAAAATATGATTTTTTTTTGACCGATTTTGACGCCTTACCGCCGTATGACGTTTTTTATGACATTTTGAGGTCCAAAAAAATTTAGACTTTTTTTGACTTTTTTTTGGCCGATTTTGACGCCTTACTATACTATGACGTTTTTTATGACATTTTTAGGTCTAAAAAAATTTTGACTTTCTTTTGACTATTTTTGGCCGATTTTGACGCCTTACTATACTATGACGTTTTTTATGACATTTTGAGGTCAAAAATTTTTTTTACTTTTTTTGTCCGATTTTGACGCCTTACTATACTATGACGTTTTTTATGACATTTTGAGGTCAAAAAATTTTTTTACTTTTTTTGACCGATTTTGACGCCTTACCGCCGTATGACGTTTTTTAAGACATTTTGAGGTCTTACCAAAATATGACTTTTTTTGACCGATTTTGACGCCTTACCGCCGTATGACGTTTTTTATGACATTTTGAGGTCAAAAATTTTTTTTACTTTTTTTTTGCCGATTTTGACGTCTTACTATACTATGACGTTTTTTATGACATTTTGAGGTCCAAAAATATTTTGACTTTTTTTGTCCGATTTTGACGCCTTACTATACTATGACGTTTTTTATGACATTTTGAGGTCAAAAAATTTTTTTACTTTTTTTGACCGATTTTGACGCCTTACCGCCGTATGACGTTTTTTAAGACATTTTGAGGTCTTACCAAAATATGACTTTTTTTGACCGATTTTGACGCCTTACGGCCGTATGACGTTTTTTATGACATTTTGAGGTCTTACAAAAATATGACTTTTTTTTGACCGATTTTGACACCTTACCGCCCTATGACGTTTTTTATGACATTTTGAGGTCCAAAAAAATTTGGACTTTTTTTGTCCGATTTTGACGCCTTACTATACTATGACGTTTTTTATGACATTTTGAGGTCTAAAAAAATTTTGACTTTTTTTGTCCGATTTTGACACCTTACTATACTATGACGTTTTTTATGACATTTTGAGGTCAAAAATTTTTTTTCCTTTTTTTGGCCGATTTTGACGCCTTACTATACTATGACGTTTTTTATGACATTTTGAGGTCCAAAAAAATTTTGACTTTTTTTAGCCGATTTTGACGCCTTACTATACTATGACGTTTTTTATGACATTTTGAGGTCAAATTTTTTTTTACTTTTTTTGGCCGATTTTGACGGCTTACTATACTATGACGTTTTTTATGACATTTTGAGGTCCAAAAAAATTTTGACTTTTTTTGTCCGATTTTGACGCCTTACTATACTATGACGTTTTTTATGACATTTTGAGGTCTAAAAAAATGTTTTACTTTTTTTGTCCGATTTTGACGCCTTACTATACTATGACGTTTTTTATGACATTTTGAGGTCAAAAAAAATTTTGACTTTTTTTGGCCGATTTTGACGCCTTACTATACTATGATGTTTTTAATGACATTTTGCGGTCTAAAAAAATTTTGACTTTTTTTGTCCGATTTTGACGCCTTACTATACTATGACGTTTTTTATGACATTTTGAGGTCTAAAAAAATGTTTTACTTTTTTTGGCGGATTTTGACGCCTTACTATACTATGACGTTTTTTATGACATTTTGAGGTCAAAAAAAATTTTGACTTTTTTTGTCCGATTTTGACGCCTTACTATACTATGACGTTTTTTATGACATTTTGAGGTCCAAAAAAATTTTTTTTTACTTTTTTTTACTTTTTTTGACCGATTTTGACGCCTTACTATACTATGACGTTTTTTATGACATTTTGAGGTCAAAAATTTTTTTTACTTTTTTTGTCCAATTTTGACGCCTTACTATACTATGACGTTTTTTATGACATTTTGAGGTCCAAAAAAATTTGGACTTTTTTTTTACTTTTTTTGGCCAATTTTGACGCCCTATGATGTTTTTTATGACATTTTGAGGTCTAAAAAAATTTTGACTTTTTTTTGACTTTTTTTGGGCCGATTTTGACGCCTTACTATACTATGACGTTTTTTATGACATTTTGAGGTCCAAAAAAATTTGGACTTTTTTTGGCCGATTTTGACGCCTTACTATACTATGACGTTTTTTATGACATTTTGAGGTAAAAATTTTTTTTGACTTTTTTTGGACGATTTTGATGCCTTACTATACTATGACGTTTTTTATGACATTTTGAGGTCTAAAAAAATTTTGACTTTTTTTGGCCGATTTTCACGCCTTACTATACTATGACGTTTTTTATGACATTTTGAGGTCCAAAAAAATTTTGACTTTTTTTTTTTACTTATTTTGGCCGATTTTGACGCCTTACTATACTATGACATTTTGAGGTCTTACAAAAATATGACTTTTTTTGGCATTTTTTGACGCCTTTAAGCGGTATGACGTCAAAATATCCCAAAAAAAGTCATACTTTAGTGAGGCCTCAAAATGTCTTAAAAAATGTCATAGTATAGTAAGGCGTCAAAATATGCCAAAAAAAGTCATACTTTAGTAAGGCCTCAAAATATCATAAAAAACGTCATACGGCGGTGTGACGTCAAAATATGCCAAAAAAGTCATACTTTAGTAAGGTCTCAAAATGTCATAAAAAACGTCATACGGCGGTATGACGTCAAAATATGCCAAAAAAAGTCATACTTTAGTAAGGCCTCAAAATATTATAAAAAAAAAAGGTCTGATATTGGAGGTATTGGTGCAGTTGAGCTCCTTTTACTTGGAGCCATAAATTTCCATGTCAGTGTGCCTTGTGAGCTTTATAATGGAAATACATACATTTTACATAGATGTGTTATTATGGAGTTGTCATGACAAGCTGTGCAGATTTAGGATTTTGTGTGGATCTTACATCATCAATCTATTAGCAGGGCACTGCAGGGAATTGAACCCCACGCTAGTGTACTAGGTGTACCATAACCAGTGCATTTTTCTTTTTGAAGTGATGTAAAGGTAAAGCAAAACCTATATTTCATCAGCATTTCTTAAATCTACCTGGGCCTGGACCCAGATAAGCGGCAGATGACCCAGATAAGCGGCAGATGATGACATGACAACATATCTAGTTAGAATGAGATATGGCATTCGTGGAAATGCTGTTGTAATGTAGGAAAGAAAACCTTACTTTTAATAATGTATATGACATATATGTAGGTATTACTGCTATAGAATTAAAGCATGGATTTATGACATATAATCTATAATGTGTTATGTATTTTTGTGTTACATCTGTGGGTAAATGGTGATGTACATGATTGTATATGATTTGAAATAGTTCTTAATTGTTGAGAAAGCAAAGGATTTGGACATGTAAAGACACAGTAGAAATGTAGAAAATGCACCAGAGCTCTGTTGTGCTCCAGCAATAAAAACACAGTACATGTAAAAATATAAGTTCAGAAAAACAGAAGAACTGTTTAAATGTGTTTTAATAACACCTGTGTACATCAACAAGCCACAACCACTGTAAAATTGCTTTTAATCACTAAAACATTCTCAACCTCCATCCACAAACTCCAACCAACACTAAGGTGATTTACAAATAACACACTGTCCATCAAACCAAATTACATGTTTTATCTGCACAGATAATTCATCTTACAATGCAGATCAACATTTGTACTGGCAAAATAAACCCCATCTAACCAAAAACCAACACACTATACACATTATACAAAGCTTTAACTATTACCAAATCATCCACATGGCAAAAATGTCTACCTAAACTCACCTTGTTGTTTTATTCACACGGCAGAATTCCCAAAACAAAAGGGGGTGTGGCCACAGACATCATCAATCATAAGACACCACTGAACCAAACAACTAGTCCCACTCAACTAAAGTCCCACCTCCCTACATTTAATCATGACAGGCATTTAACAACAGGCTCCAACAACCTGCTTCATCAACATCTGTCAAACTGAACACTGACTGCGTGAGTTATCCTCTGACAAACTTCATGATACTTTTTCTTAACATGTGCAACTTTCTTGTAACCACATTACACATGTAGTCACATAAACACAACTCACTCAAAGTACAAATGTCCATTAAAGTTAACTTTTTCATATATACATCCACAAACACCAGGACATATTTAACCAAGGACATTCTGGTATTCTTAACATATGTGGCTCAAAATAACACCACTGAAATGTCTACACAAACTCTAAACAACACTTAAGTAATTTACAAATAACACACTGTCCATCAAACCAAATTACATGTTTGCTCTGCACAGATAATCAGGATGACCTTCACGCTCAACTCATCTATATGCTCATATGATGATGCACTCATAGCGCCCCTGCTGGGAGGGGGCCATGTCTTTTCTGTTGCTGTATACTGCTGTGCTTCTCTGGGGAGAAGAACAGGAGAGAGGAGAGGACATAGGAGGACTCTTGTGCGTGGCTGTGCTGGCTGCGATTCCCACAGCTCGCAAGGGGTGCGAGGGCCCGCCTATCGCTGCTTGCAGCTTTAATTCTATATGAAACTGTTATCTGCACAGAGGCTGCGACTGGCCTTTTGTTAACTGACACAAGAATATTCGGCCTTCTGCGTGTACGCAGCAGTTAGGGATCAGATTTTAACCCCTCCTTTAACCATGTTTGTCTGTTGTTTGTTGTTTTAGATGACACAAACAAAAATTTGAACAAAAATATTTTTATTATTACATGTACCTGCCATGGTCACTGACATACAACAGTTACAATAACTGACATAGATACTTGCAGTTTTTAAGATTAAAAATATGCTATTAGAGTTTAATTTTTCTCCATAACATTTCATTAGACAAACACCATTAAAGGCATTATCAGTTCATACATATAGTAATACTTTGTTTACACAGATCCAGTATGTTGTGCATAAAATACATAAAACTTAGGATGAGGGCAGCAGAAAAAGTTTGTATCAATCTCAATCAGTGATATGCTGTGTTTTTAGACCCATGTGCTGTTTTAATTTAATCTGATTTGTTTGATAAAGGGCAAATACAGTTTTCTTCCTTCAAGTGTTGTGCTGTTAGTTGTGCTCACAATTATCTGATTGTGATGAAGTCTAAAAAATCCCGAAGTGAAAATGGTGCTTGATACAAAAAAAATGTATAATAAATGTGCCTTTTTCAGCCTTCATTCTTTTTCTTAAAATCTGTTAGATGCCATAGGGGGACGATGTGTCCCTCTTCTTTTATATGTAAACTAATTGCCATGGTGGTGTTTTTAAACTTCAATATTTGTCCAATTTGTTGTGATGCCTTGGTCCAATTTCTGTCAAATAAGCTGATGGTTGAAGAGCGCTTCTCAAAAAAGAAAGAACACATATCATCTCCTGTTGTGAAAGGGATGCTGGACACATTTTTCTATCATTTTTCTATTGTTCTGTTGTCTGGCATTGCAAGAAACTGTCAAATCTTTAGCTCCATTCATGCTGGAGCAGTCTCTTTCTGTTTTACACGTTCAGTTGCTTTCACAGTGTCCTGCAAAACCTGGACTGTCAGCAATGAAACGAGCAGAGACTGACAATCCACATTCCGCTGGTTGACGTTTAAGGGGACTGTTGCTATCTTGAGTGGACAGGGAAAGTGCTTGCAATAACTTTGGGAAAACCTCAGATAGCCAGTTTAAAAGTATGATTTTTATAGAAAATTTCCTACTTTAAAAAAAAAGCATGTCACTAAATTTGCAACATTCATTTTGGTCTTACAGTGACGATAAAACAAAAAAAAAAATTTGGAATATCAGCATTGACACGGCTGGCACAGATAATAGATAGATGCAATACAAAACACTAACACTACAATGGAGATTACTAAATACAGCCATTAAAATGACATCTATACAGCTCTTCAGTTTCTTATAATAATGCCTCACAAACAGGTGCTGGTATCTGCTGTCATTTCCTCAAAGATCATCACGTATGGAGCACCGACACTGAGAATAAAATGATACAAGAAACAGACCCGTTTCACAGCAACACATCTTAAGGAAACATTACGTACACTGTTTAGTCTCACTTCAGTTTGTGCTTTAAGACAGTGCTGTGGATTCGTTTTACAAATGAATACAAAAATACAAATATAGAAATTAATATTAGTTTAACTCAAATATTAGTAGCCTGCATGTTTAATCTAACCTGTTATGCTAATTATTCACTTGTTCCTCCATCCCTGACCTTATGTATACACTGTACACTGACTGTTTCTTACATGAGTTCAGTCAGTTTGGATTCAGGGGTTATTAGCTTTCATTTTGTATTAAACTGTAAACTATAATAAACTATGCAAAGTTTTGGTTGTTAGTGTTTAGTAAATGTAAATAAAGTCAAAAATGTTTTTCTTGTCTCATTAAACTACTCATTTGTACCCTTTAGGCAAACAATATACTTGTTTTAGGCCACTAGAGTACACCGATCAGCCCCAACATTAAAACCAGTCACTGGATTCAATGTTGTGACTGATCAGTGTATATTGTTCGCAGCTCCCGATGCTGTGTTTTCAGGATGCAATTAATTATGTGCCTGATGCAGTTACTCATATTAAGATCAGAGAATAACTCTCCGTTAACTAACATGAAACACATAAGCATGTCCACCCATTAAAGGAGATTTAAGTGTGAAACTGATTTAGAATAAAAGCAGCCTAAAATGTCTAAATTTCAAATCCTGACTAAGATTAAACGTCTTTTTAAACACATTGTAGTGTTCATGAAATATGTCTACATACTTTGTACACAAGAGCATTCATACATAAACCCTCCTTTACCTAATTTGCCAGGCTGCTCTTGTATACACCAATTTGTTCCATAGTTACCTGACTGATTTGATTAAAGAGAAGAAAAAAAAACTGCTGTAGCCAAATCACAAGTGAATGAATGTAAACATGTCAAGAATGTTGAGACAAAAATATTGACTCAGTCCTTCATCTTGTTCAGTGTGTCCAACATTACTCAGCCGCCTCATGTTGCTCCTTCTCCTCAGGAACAGCCATGAAGATCTTCTGACAGAACATGGTGAAGATTTCTGAGGAGAAACAATTCATCACATTAGCAATGTCTGTTTTCTTTAAGCTAGGATACTGCAGAGCAAATGTTGACAGATTTTATTAAACGTGGGATCAACACCTTGGCTTGAGTCCTTCACACTGACTATACAAACAAACCAAACGTATCAGTGCCCGCAGCAGATAATCTCATTTCATAACAAACTGTAATGAATGCTCTTCCCGCCTCGCCTGAACAAAACATACAAAGACACTGTGAAAAAACAGAAATGTCACACTCACCCAGCATCTTCTTGACCACATGGGGTTTCTTCCACTTGTAGCCCAGTAGGTACGCTGGGATGCCTGTGAGAATAATGCTGCTACCCACCAGGCACTCAAATGGAGCTGCCCAGAAGGACACGACAATCATGAAGACACAGCCCAAAACAAAAGTCACAGGGATGAACAGACACACCTGCAGAAAGAAAATACAACACATGGAGGTGTTTGTTCCAGTTAAAAAAGAGGACAGTGCAGAAAATACTATTGTTATTTTGCAAAGTGACATTTTTTAAAAGTGGATTTCAGGTAATATGTATTTTCTTTAATCGTGTAAAAACTTATTAAATATGAAATTAATGCAGTACTTACATCTTACTAATCAATACATGTATATGCAGTACTTTAGAAATACAGATTACATTACAGTCAATGAAGAGAAATGCATTGTTGTTTTGACAGAAGCTAAATTTAGATGTAAAAAATTGACAATTGTCTAGTTTCCCGCACAGTTTACACATAAAGAAGAAAGCTCCATTTGTTCCATGTTAGAGGTTCGTCTTATAAAACAAATGGGCCGAGAGCACTCAGACTCAAAGGAGAGATGAAAGGCTCTGGTCGACCAAAGTAATATTCATGTGAGAAAAAGAAACAAAGAGCCATGTATTCGCGCAAACACCACTCCCATCCTGAGATCACAGTATGGTTCCACTTTCAACCAATAACAAGAGCAGTAATGCAATTGTTATTTCATTAAAAAAAAAAAACAGAGAACAGTGAAGGCTTTATGAAAGCTGGAGACGTGTTTATGTTAAAGGCAGACAGAGAACTTGGCTCTCATTTACAAGCATTCAGACATGGGTGCTCTACCTTGATGGGCCTTCGGAGTTCTGGCTTGGTAAAGCGCAGCCAAACCATGCCAGCAATGGCCATGCCAACACACAGCCAGGTGAAGAAGCTGAAGAGGTTGATGACAGAGAAGATGTCCTGGGAGATGGCGTACATCATGGACAGCACACACTGAGACAAGGAGGGAAAAGGAAGATATTAGTCTGTCACACACTGCACACAAACACGCACACTGTACTCCTCAAATGTTTTACAAAGATATTTTTTGTGGAATATGAGCTAAATATGCTAAATACCTCTTGTGACCTCGCCATCACATATATCATTGTCACATAGTACAAAAGGAATTGTATGTAATTTTTAGACTGTGAGCTTTCAGGACAGATTTATGATCAGTACACTTTTTGGCTGATAACCATATTGAACTGGAAGAAGCCTGTAGATGTTGCTGCAAATCTTTGGTTGCAGATAGGTGTTAATAAAGGGGCATACGTGATTTAATACACCTTAATTTACCAAAATTTTATTGGACGTCATCATAGATTCTTGGCTTCATTTGACAATTAAGACTTTAAATTGTGGTGATTTGCAAAACACAAAAGTGTCAACAGCAGGAGTCGTACTGTGAAGATGAGGGACGGCACTGGTGTGAAAAGGTCTGTGTGAACCAGTCCCAGAGCAGCAGGGAGTTGGCCCTCTCGAGCTCCAGCATAGAACAATCTAGAGGAGAGAAAGTGCTTTCATGGATATTCTGTGATGAAATAGTTGGCCTATATAAAATTTCCAGCCAATAACGGCCTCACATTTTGGAACAGCCCCTTTTACCCTCCTATCAGATAAAACTTCAGATCCTCCCAACACTTTTGAGTGTTCAAATCAAGTGTCCTTTTCTCAAAACATCATGACTCCAGTTTAATCATTGCGAAGGAATACTGTACTAGTAGTAGTATTTAAACTTTTAAACATACATGCACCTACGAATCCCTCCCTAACTTTATTTCCCATTCCAAACTCATTATATAAACTCTTAATAAAAATAATAAAATTATTTGTATTAAAGTGGCAAGATGCTATAAATTTTCAGTTGTATTCTTTACATGTAAACACATACCGTGCTGAGGTGAAGAGGGATCCGTTGACAGCCCCAAAGCAGGACAGTCCCACAAAGACAGGAATCAGCCAGGACATCACACCAAGATGGTACTCCCCAAAACTCTGCATAGCATATTAACATATTTGAAGGCAGCTCCTATTTTATTAAAAGAAAAAGGATCATAACTTTGTAACGGAAGTATGATGCTCACCACGGCAACAGCCTCGGACTCAACCATAACTTGAGGAGAGATGGTGGTGAAGTAGGCCAGGTTGGTCAGAACATACACCACAGTCACTATAGGCATGGATATGATGATAGACAAGGGCAGGTTCCTATAGAGGGAAAGGTTGGAGGTCATTTGAGAAAAGAAACTCTTAACAGCATATTTTCCAGTAATAAGTTTTTTTTGTAATATTTGCTTTAACTGTATTTATGAGATCATTTGTGAGATTGAATTTGTGTTGAGTTTCATGCAATTCAATTGTACATGTGACTGTGCAGTTTCATATGTTTTTATATTTAGCTACATAGCTAAATAGTTAGCTGCATAGAGTGATCAGCTGTGTTAGATAATATGACATTTAAAAGCATGAGCATCACATGCACTGGTGTAAAATAAAATATTTGAGGCATCATACTAGGAGAAGACAAAACAACTGGAACATCTAATCCAATCCAATGCAAGTTCATGACAAGACTGTCAAAGATCTGTGGATTCAACTCTGAAACCATTTTTGAGACGGTCTTTGTATTGTATTGTATTGTATTGCATTATATTATATTATATTATATTATATTATATTATATTATATTATATTATATTATATTATATTATATTATATTATATTATATGCCTGTTCCTTTGTCCAGCCCCTCTATGTTGTATTCCCATGCAATCAGCTGAGGGTAATCAAGCTCAGACATGGATGAGTGTGGTCATGCTGTTGGCAAATATTTACAGGAGAGTCTGTGCAATACTCGACACAACCTTCATCACATTTAAGTCACCTCTCTGGATTGATCATCTCCTCGGTTACGTAATTCAGGTAATTCCTAGAAAAAAGAAACAGTTCAACAGTATTTTAGTGTTTGGAAAAAGACAAAAGCAACAAACAAATCATTTTTATCTCTGGTGTGTAATTAAATTAAAATAGGCCACAAGTGCCTCACCAGCCTCCAAAAGCAAAGAGACCACTGTATAAAGCCAAGACAATGTTGTCAACGCCCAGTTTGCTGCCTTCAAATGCTTTTTCTGGTGTCAGGTACGGCACATCACCTGCAAAAAAAAAAAAGTAAGAAGTGAAGGACAACTGATTGAGAAACATAAGTTTTAAGACAAAGTGATGTGGTTTCATAGACGGATTCTCTAAATGGATTCTCATTTAGGGGCTGTAGTCGCTTTTTTTTTTTTTTTCTGGTCTGTTGCTGCCTGTCCTTTGACAGGCTTGACATTTTCAACCAGCAAGTAGCCAGTAGGGACTTCATCTGAGCTCTTTATCTCCAGGTTTGAGCATCTCCTTTGATGTACTGTAAACACAATCAGGTCCTGCCTAGCTGGCATTTAAATATGAGTATAAATATCTTTTTGAGAAGTATACCTCAATGCACTCATTTATTCACACAAGCCACCAAACCCAGTGCATCATCGGTGAGGGCAGCTGCTCAGGACGCTGCGTGCATGTTTGAACGTGTGTGTGCGTTTGAAGTCTTGCTTCCTGCGTGACTCTACCTGTCGCTTTCAGATGGTAATGACTTTCCGCTCAGTGAGGCCTGTTACACGTGCATTATTTTCTCACTCGGTCCTTTTGAAAGACCACAGTGTGACAACAGCCGGCAAGCCTCGCCGCCTAGTTTCCATGGCAACGCAGTGTCGAGCACAATGGTGGTGGGCATGGCTTTGCAAAAGAGGGGGAGAGCAGCAGATGTAGCATGGAGCGAACGATGGCCGCTCTGTCTTCCCGCGCTGTTACATTTTTGAATGGAGCTGGAGCTGATTCAGTCACTTTCCTATTTCTCTACTTGAGAGGCGAATATATATATACATATATATATATGTGTGTGTGTGTGTGTGTATCTGTTATTCAAGATGGAGTTGACATTTCACATGTGAATCACATCAGCAGTGGTGCATTTGAAGGCAGCGGTATGGAAGATGCAGCTCATAATGTGATTCATCAACGCAGGATTAGAAATTGTATCTTTTTTTGGTATCAGTGTCTCCTAATTCTCCACTATTTCATTTCTAATCTATTCTATCACGTTCTGTTAGATGCACGCTGTACAGATGAGACATGTATGAAACCAAATATGCTCGGCAGCGTTCGGCTTCAAAGCACACCCCGCACAGACACACATGCACATGGCTGCTCACTTGCTCAGACTCAATTACATGGCTGCAGACAGACAAGCCTTGTGTTCAGTCTCAGCAACTGTGCAAACAAACTGAAAGGAGGGCAGTCTGCTTGGTTGGGCTCATTAGTGCTAGTCAACAATTTGTTGATCATTAGAGACAAGAGAAATAGTCCTCAGTTTCACTGCTAATGGATGCTGTCACACATGAGGATGAAACTATATTGAAGATTACAATTTATCTGAGTAAAACCTACAAACTGTAATTGTACTTGTTTTTATTAGCATCATTATTGCATTAAACATCAAGGAAAACAAGAGGGTGTCCTTTTCACTCAACATGCTGTACACATACTTCTAAATGGAAGATGAAGAAAGCAAAGTTTGGTGGGAAAGAGAGAAAAAATATCAATATCCTTACTGTATGATGATACAAGTCAGTGCATGGAGTTTTATTGATCATTAAAGTATATTTTAATTCTGTTTGAGGATTTGGAATTATCAGATTTAGGATTAAGGGTAAAAAAAAAACAATGAAAATTAGGCCAATCTGGGGTTTTTAGTGCCAGTGTGGGCTCTGTCTCTCAGTCTGTGAGTATGTGGGACTCACCTGTGAAAATCTGTATGAAGCCAAAGAGGATGATGATGATCAGGGCCACCAATTTGGAGGCTGTGAACAAGTCCTGGACCTTGGTGGCCGCTTTCACGCTGATACAGTTTACAAATGTCAGGGATGCTAAACGAGGTAGTAGACATAAAAGAAAACAGAGTCAGGAATAAAGGGAATAATCAAGTGGGAATGAAGTGTATCAGATATTTGC
This sequence comes from Toxotes jaculatrix, assembly GCF_017976425.1. Taxonomy (NCBI): domain Eukaryota; kingdom Metazoa; phylum Chordata; class Actinopteri; family Toxotidae; genus Toxotes; species Toxotes jaculatrix. The sequence continues at coordinate 14,248,154 of NC_054395.1, read as the reverse complement.
ATAAGTTATCTGTCTGTAGAAGGAGAGATTATGTTTTACTTTTTGTTAAATAACCCCAGCCAACAACCCCCACTCACTAAGACACAGGCAGGCGATGAGCTTGGCAGCACTGTCAGGCACCGTGCAGTTTGGGTAGAGAGGTTTCAGAAGATAGGTTGCAAACACCAGCGACACCACATACTGCGATGACGGCCGAATGATGAGCATCTCCACCCACAGCTTCAGAAACGCCGCCAGTTCACCGTACACCTCCAAGATGTAAGTGTAATCTCCCCCTGACTTAGTGATGGTGGTGCCCAGCTCGGCATAGCATAGGGCGCCCATAGTAGAGACCACTCCACAAGCAGACCAGATGATCAGGGAGAGCCCAGCCGAGCCAGTTTCTTTGACCACACCCGTCGGAGTGACGAAAATGCCCGAGCCGATGATGGTGCCTATGATCATTCCCACACCGTTGAAGAGGGTGATGCTGCGTTTGAGCTCGATCTTCTCCCCTTTGCCGGGTGAGCCGTTAGTGGGGCTTGTGGCACTGGGAGCAGAGACCATGGGGGTAGATGGAGATCCTGGCTGCTCCACAATCAGACCATCTTGGTCTGGCTCTGCTTGATCTGCTGGAGGCGAGAGGACAACAGAATGGGAGATGAGACAAGAGAGTTTCACACTGGAGATTACAATCATTTAGTGTTGCCAATACTCATAAGAAAAGAGAGGAGAAATATCAGCAAGGTGTCAAAGTTGTTTTTTTTTATCCTCGCTGGGTCGTTTTAGTCACTGGTTCATTTTAACATAAGGCTCTACCAACATATCATTACACACATGAGCAAACATAAGCAAGGCCATGTCTCCAGCAGCACAGCTTACATGCAGTGTGCATTCTGGATCAGCAGTTTAGAGAAATCCGTGACATGAACTTCTCAAGAACAGGTCACACTGGCTCATCAGGGCTATTAATGAAACCTGTTTCTCAAGAATGGCACCCCCTTTCCCTAATTTAGCTGTTTTCATCATTGTAAACACACACCGCATCGTGCCATCATGTAATTGTGTTCAGGGGCCCTGTACAAAGGAAATGCACACAAGAGAAGGCAAGCTTTTGTATAATATTTGTCACGCTCCCTCACCTGTTACCAAGGTCACCTGTCACCATGACACACATTACCCAAAACAGCATGATGTATCTCTGTAGCTACATCAGCTTCTGCATCAGGCAATGTTGCATCAGAGCGCATGGCGGATTAATGCAACCCTGCACCATGTGGTATCTACAGGAGTGTGAGCATGCACTGCACCTACCCCCCATCTTCTCCTGGCTCGCCGCCTTGGCAACGCTCTCCCGACTGCTCCGTGATTTCAGCTCCGGTTCAGCCATCTTCCCTCTCAGTCTGGGTCCCCCTTGTCTTGTCTTTTTCCTCCTGTCCCCCTTTTCCTTCCTCCCTTTATGTCCCCTTCCTCCTCCTGCCTGAATTTCCTCCTGTCTCTCTTACACACACACACACACACACACGCACACACACTCACAGACAATACCCCACCTCGCTCTCTCTAACCCTCCCTTATTCGTCCTCTCTCACACACATGCACACGCGCTCTCCTCTTCATTAGCACACACTGCCTTCGTCACTCAGACTGGAATTCATCTGACCCTGATCCTCCCTCTGTCTCTCCCTCCCTCCCCTCTGTCTCTCCAGGATACACCAGGGAGGAGCTGAACCTTTGTGATGCTGCTGCTGCAGCAACTGCGTGAGCCCACACCCTCTCCAAATGAATGATGGGATATCTCAGATGGGGAAGTAGGTTACCGGCAGGCACCATTTGGAGGGGCCACCATGTGACGCTATAATCTTTTTGTGCGCCGCCTAATCCAGTGGTATACAGCATGTCTGTGTGTGTTGGCGTGTCACAGTGTATTAGGAAGGATGCTACAGGACAGGTGCTCCCTCTAGTGATGTCAGCACGTAAAAACAAGTGAAGTGCCTTTGTTCTGTCATGAGAAAGGTGACACCACAGAGAACATGCAGTCCTCCAGGCCCTATTCACTGCAGAATAATAATGCTTAGCCACGTGATATTTCTGTATCTGTATCTGTATCACCTTACTTTCACCATATCAACTAAGTTCATGGTGACAAGGTTAGGTAGGTGTTCAGACAGGTCCTGACTTGCCCAGCACTACTATGCCAGTGTTATCAGGCTGCTCCATTATAAGCACAGTGTACTTAGGTACAGACTGATCTATGCCATAGACCCATTAAGAGTAAAATCAGTTAGTCATTTCATCATCCATTTGTAAAATGTGCATCATACATACTGTCATAAGCATAAGTAACAGTTAATTCCGTATTAATCAACATATTAGAATCTCAAATGTTTGAATTGATGAAATATCAAACCGTGCAGGATGTGTTTTCAAAGCACTTTACAAAGGAAAAAATGAAACAGGCTGTGACTTTGTTTATCGAGAGTTTTCCGTTTTATATCCTAATTCTAGCCTGTGATGTTAGGTTGATTTACCTGAATTTATGTCTGGCGCTCGGCTTGGACCTTATGGGTTGCATGTTATATTTTTAACCACTAGATGGCGACCCAAATACGTTTCACACTAAGAAGGCATTTGCCCACTCTGTCGCTTTGGATCCAATTGTTACAGTAATTTAATATATGTGTATATTGTATAATGAAAATTAACTATTAATAACTCCTCTAAATAAAATTGGGTTGTTTTTTTTTGTTTTTGTTTGTTTTTGGCCAAAGGAGTGCAATAAAATGGTGCATTCCGAGAATGAGCCCCGTTCTGTTTAGTATTTGCGTACTTGCATTACTATTAACGCTGACAAGGTCGACCAGCGATCACCAAGCTCTGTTCAGATGAACGTCTTAGCTTGTTGATGGTGGAGCGCAGGTCGACACTGGATCCACCCAGGGCACTTTCTGCCACGAGTCCGGGGACTTTCCCCTGGGCGAGCGAGGAGAAACCGGGTTCTCTGTTCGTAGCCCAGAGAGCAAGCCTTCTGAATGCCCGGATGTACACAGGCGGAAGCGAATTTTAAATAGGAAGGAAGACAACGGTTACTCACAGTCACGGTGTCTGAAAAGTTTCATAGTCTAAGGTTAATCTTACAAAGTCAGAGTGGGACGTTGCCAAACTCACCCTCATCTTACAAACATCGTCTCTGCTGTTTGTAAGACGCTGTTTCTTGAATTAAAAAATTCAAAACAGCGAAGGATCATGGGAAATTTTAAAGGCATAGTAGCCAGATAAATGGCTACCACAAATATCGTCTGTTACACAGATCGTATGTGTTTGAGCGTAGAAGCGCATTTATTTCACGGGAAAAAACTTTGGAGACCTTATCTTGTAATTTTGAATTACTAACGAGATCCTTATTACGAGAGAATGCGAACTAATGGCACAGGAACAGGAACGCTTCAGAACTTGCCTGAGAAATATCAGGATTTTAAGATTTCTTCAGTATCAATGTAAAATAATTGAGATTTGTAGTACATTCAACGGTACACAGCAAAAATGTAACTGTTCATAGTTAATTCGGCGTGCTTAAATTTCCAACATGTAAACATATATGCTTGAAGGGGGCTCAAGTTGTAGCCCATCGTGTAACTCACTAAGTCCATGGAAATATTATACTCATTCTTGTAAAAGATTACATCTGACCACTCAGGTGAATCTAACGTTAATGTAAAAATTTGCAAAAATGTTTTGTTAAAAAAAGCAATAAATTATATTGCTATATAAGCTAAAATCCTTATATCAACAAAATATTAAATCAGATTTTCTCACAATAAAGTAACATCCTCTGTTAAGGTATGATACACTTTTAAACGCACCATTAAAAAGTTAATAACCTGGTTTTAAATATGCAGTTTCTCTCACACATTAGGTAGAAGCTCATTGTAGAGGTTTTTTGCAGAGCACTCGTCATTACACCAACTGTCTCGAGGAAGGCCTGCAACAAAAATATGCAGGTGAGCTGACAGAATAAATTGACATGAGCTACTCCCACAGGAGAAGGCAGGGGACGCAATCCCCCAGCGTTCCTGGAGGAATGTGATGCTCACTGGCCTGAAATCACCTGCGGCGAGAGACAGAGCATGATGTATGAGGTGGGACACAGCTGCAGAATCCAATCCAGACTACTCTCCCCACCCATCTTTATCAATAATATTGACCATTACTTTTCCTTTTTTTTTTGAGGTCCACCTCTGTTACCACAGCCGTGGATACAACAAAGTATATTTACTTCAATATTGCTCTTAAGTACAGTTATCAGGAACCTGTGGTATTGTTTCCATGAGAGACTGCACTTTTAAGGTTATCTGACAATAACTGCTCCAAAATGTATTGCTTGCATGATTGTACTGATATAAAAAATTATACCCAAAATGTTGCACCAGTATTATGGCACTTTAATTACTGCTTGTGCCCACAGTGATGACAGATGTTGATGGAAAGACAGGTTGTGCTGCAGCCCACACAGGAGTGTCAGCAGTGTGGAGTTTTTTTCAGGCAGCACTGCGACAGTCAGCAGCTCACAGGGAGGCTTATAGGATAGACCCGCTGTGAGAAAAATCTGTGATTTTACCTGTCTTTCACATTTAAGTTGATGTTTGTGTTCAACTCCTTCAGTAACTGCTCGAAGGCAACAGTATGGCAAATGAGGTCAGGTACTAATGAAGTATTTTTGAGACACAGAGTTTAAAAATAGATAAACACCTACTGGTGGCTACCAAGGTTGGAGGGAAATCTGAAATCTTGACTTAAGTAAAAGTAACAATGCCACAGTGGAAAAATACTCCATTAAAAGCCATCCGCCCATCCATTTTCTATACCGCTTATCCTATTAAGTGTGGGGGGCGGGAGGGGGTCTGGAGCCAATCCCAGACCACTCTGGGCTCGAGGCAGGGTACATCCTGAACAGGTTGCCAGTCTATCAGAGGCCATTAAAAGCCTTTCATTCAGTTGACTACAGGTCTACTAGCAGTACCAAAATGTTAAAGGACTAATAGTGAAGAGATTATTTTTGAGTAGTTTAATGTTATAGCTGGTCCTGGTGGGCGTGAGCCTGATTATATAATTTATGTGGCTCTACAGCAGTATGTCATAATTTTCAAATCATATTTTTTCTTCTTGTGTTTTTAATCTGCAACTTCACAACTAACTATAGGTGTCAGATGAATGTAGTAGAGGGAAAAGTACAGTATTTCTCTCTGAAATGCTGTGGAGTAAGTGGCAGTGCCTCAGAGTCGTACTCACCGGTGAGCATGCTACAGTGAGTAGGATTTTGAGCTCGTGGCGACATCACTGAGAAACAAAAATATCATCAATGGTCCTGGCTTAGAAGGCCCATCAGTCTGCGAAGATCAGCAACAACAAAGCCACAGGAATGTTAAACAAAATGTTTGACTGCTATAAATTTACAATAGTTTTAACCATTATCCTCATGTATTAAAATATGTCAGAAGTCCCTAAAGTGACTTATCTCTTTTAGTGTCAATCATCTGTTTTTCATTACTCTTTATTACCTCTTCTCATATACTTTCTTTCCTCCTGTGTCTGTATGTATGTGATTTTCTATTCTTATTGTATGTCATTGTCCATGTTTTTTTTTTTTTCTTGACTTGCTTTCATGTATTTTTGGCTTTACTATTTTTACGGCTCTTCATTGTTCTCATGTTGCTTTTTTCCTTCTGGCTTTTTTCTCACTTACAGTCATCTTGCATCTGTAATCTTATTTCACAGGCTGCTTCTGTCTTCTCTTATTTCACCTTTTAATCCTATCATCTATTTAATCTTTTTTTCTCAAAAAATTCTCTCACTCTTTTTTCCATTCTTTCCTCCTGTTTTTTCTTTTTCTTCTCGTCCTTTAATCCAGCTGCCTCCACTCTTCCATCCTTCTTTTTTGTTATCTGTGTATAAATGAGGAGAGACAGTAATAGCTTCATGATTAATGTTTTATCACTGAGCATCAGTTTTCAGAGATCCGAAGAGAAGCAGAACACCAGATATATTGGGTCCTAAAGTAATTTAATGCAATCTAATGCAATCAGCCCTCAAGTTTACATTTCCTTCAACACAGTTTGTACTTGAGATATTACACGTATTATACGTTGCCTAAAGTATGTGGACACACAAACACCAAATGTGGTTGTTGAAAATCTCATTTCAAAACCATGGAGTTTGACATGCTGCTGTAACAGCCACCTCTCCTCTATGAAGGCTTTTCACAATGCTGTGGAACATGACTGTAGGGATTTGCTCCTATTCAGCCTCCGCAGCATTAGAGAAGTCAGACACCGATGCTGGCTCACAGCAAGTGTTCCAGCTCATCCCTGAGGTGTTGGATGAGGCTGAGTTCAGGGGCTCTGTGCAAAAAACCCAATTTCTCTCTTTTTTTTTATGAGAGCAGTGTGACACAACAAAAAATTTAGTACTAACTGGATGAACAGATACAAAAATTATACCAGGAACATGACAAAGCAGACCCAGTGACACAAAAGAGAGTTAAATTCGGGGCAGGAGTTATGGATGTTGATGGGACTAATTCTGTGTCATTTAGAAATAATATGGTATGGTATGGTAAGGTATGTGATGGTTTGCTCCTTGTATGTATATATGAGCACACTGGGGCAAAAAGGGGGGGTGAAAAAAACAGCCCATAGACCCCAAGTACACAATTATTTAGACAAGGGTGTCCACATACTTTTAGCCATATGGTATAGGTGCACTGTTAATACTGCAGGCTTTTCCTCCAGGGTTAGATTTCCATGCATCCACCCTGCACCCTTTTATAAAATGCATATATTTTTTTATTCTCTCCCCACGCTCTCCTAGATCCTTTCATTTCCTCGTTTTTTTTTTTTTTTTTTTTTACTCCTTCATTTTGCTTTGTCCTGCATTTTATGGTGCCAATTTACCGTCTCTCCACTCTTCAAAGAACATCCACCTCCTGTTTCCATCACCCACCGACACTCCGCTCTGCTTCGTATTTCTTTTCATCAGTCTTTTCATCTGGCCTCCTTCACCAAAACATCATGCATAACCCTCTGATAATGCCACTCTGCCTCAGCAAGATGATGATGATGATGATGTTGCAAATTGGGCTTATTTTACCCCCCGCCCCCCGGCTCATGTCTTCATTGCTTCATTGCTGCTATCTTTCTATACTGTTTTTCATAATCTTCTTCTGTCTTTCTGTCTTCTGTTTTTTTTGCACTGCAGTGCTTCTGGCTCCAAATGCTCTTTGTTGGTCAAGTATTTTTTTTTCATCTAGCCAGACTATCCAGATAGTGACTCAGTATATAATTACTGAACTGTGATCTGTTCTCCTTTTCAGCGAATGAACACAGATATCCGGGGGTTGTTTTTAAGCGATCTGAAGCTTCTTAAGCAGGCATGAAATTTTGTACTTTCAGTTTTAGTCTTCATTTTTTGGATCTCTTTGGTTACAAAGCCATTTATTAACCTAATAATTTTGCACCACAAGACATGGAACAGCCAGTAAAAGGAGATGATGTGCTTACTGTAGGGCTGCAGTGCTGCACTGATGCATTATGTATTTAAAGACAATTCTTGTTATCTGCACTGAAACCCCAGAATCCCTCACTATTTATTAACTGGAGAAGGAACATTGAGTTCAGCTAGAGCTAAAATGTCATCACTTCTGTTTCATTCAGCTCTAGACCATTAAACTGAAATCATCCCAAAAAAGCTCTACAGTCGTTGTTAGCTGATGCACTCCTCCGCTTAGGTTTGTGTCATCTGCTGCTGATACCAATGTGTGGCCAATTAAAGTAGGCAGCGGAGCCCATCTGATAAGACAGATCAAACGCCTTCTAATTCAAGAAATATATTTTGTGCCTTGGGCTGTCAGTAATCCTTCCTTGATCAGCTGTCACTAAGCTGGCCTGAAAAATGCTAAAACACATGTAACTGTACCCTTTGCTGCAGTCTCCGAACACTCAACTCCCAAATGCCACCTCCTCTTCCTCCTTCCTTCCTCCATAGCTTTATCACAAATCTATCCACTATTGTAAGCAAGTATGTATGTGTGTTACACTTGAGGAAATCAGGGCTGAGGCTTTCTGCTTGGGTTTGCTTCCCTTCAGTGCCAATGCGCTCTGACAGTTGACCCTGATTTTCCCCTGCCAGCGTGTCCCTGTCTTGTCACACGCCACTTCTTCTCCCTCTTCCTTTTCTCATTTTTCTCTGCCTCTCTGCTCCCTCGCCCGTGCATTCTCTCTCACCTTGCCTCCAACTCTCCTAACCACTTATCCTTAATTATACACAAACAAATGCACATAAGCTCTTAATTGATCAAACAGCAGTGCAGTGACACTCAGGTGCATTAACATCATACACAGAAAAGCCTTGTCTGCTAATGGGTGCTAAGCATCAGAAATGGCATCCATGTACAGGCAATTAATCCACACCATATAAACAGACTTGCCTTCTCTTGCATCCACCTTACATTTATTTAGTCTGCTCAGCTGACTGTGGAAATTGACTATTCTCTGCACAATTAGCACAAGGAAATAGCACAAAAATACATAATGGCATCAAAGTATTAAACCCACTCACTGAGTGATTGAAAATAAAGTTTTTTTGATTATAGAAAACCTGACTTGAAGCTTGAAATTTATATATGCCCACTGGCATAAATGTTTTTTTTTTTTTTTTGTTTTTTTGCCACCATAATTTGTTGTTTTGGCCCTGACATCGGTCCAGAAGTCCCACTGTCACAGAGGAGAAAAAAGCAGCGGGGAAGGATTAGGGTATGAGATCTGTAGAAGCAGGAGAATTTCTCTCCATGAGAGGCTGCAGCTGTAAAAGGCCTCCTGCCTTCAATATTTTTCCCTTCCTTCACTTTTCATCATAGAGAAGCCTTTACATTGAAGAGACCTGTAAGGTTGGATATCTGTCTGTCTGCTGGAACAACAGCAGATTCTGTTTTCAAGTTTTTATTTAAGACTGAGCAATACTTCATCTACTAACATAATGTGAGGTAACACATTACACTGGCCTATTTTCTGAATATACACTCCTTAATATAAAGTATTAGGTGCACAACAACACAGTGTTGGTACTTAAACAAAATCCTCACATGCAAGTTATATTCTACGTAGATTATGTGTTAGAAAAAAAAACAAATTCCACAACTTATTTTACTTTAGCTTATTTTTGGAAGCTAATGCGCTCTGGGATAAAGATGCTGTCAAGAATAACCTGATGTTTATATACTATTAAGACTGAAACTAGGACTTTTTGACAGTTTTTTGGTTCCATATTGTGTGAGAGAAGGCAGAGCCACCTGGCTTTGAAGACTGAGAACAAGCTAAATGCCCCACAATCAATACAAGTTGAGCTTGAAACTGCTCTGTCTTATCAGATAGCTTAGCTATCTGATAAGACCCCCCCCCACACACACACTTTTTTTTAGATATTTCTCAAAGGTTCAAGCAGTCGATATCATGAGCTTATATTTACAACTTATTGTTATTCTGTCAGTAATTTCCACCTTTTCCAGTTTCTTTGATGGCCACCTTACATACATTCTAATATAATTTAAAGATGATTTTTCTAGTATTTTCAAAAAGCTTCAGACCAAATAAGAACCGATTATTTACTGCTGCTGATAAACTTAACATAGGCCGTTTAGTCCGATAAACATAAACATGATACGAGGTAACTGGTCAATAAATGGGCCACTTCAGCCTTGCCATTAACTGCGATTCACTCTAATAATAAACATCTATGATTTTTTAAAAATATAATCACAATCCATGAACAAAGAGATAAGTAATGCATCTTTTCATATCATCAACATGAACTTTATTTCATGCCAGAAAACAACCATAACATCCACATAACAGCTGTATATTCTTCATAAAAGAAACGATAAATACTTCAAAGAAAGAGTAAACACATTCATTCCTCGCTTTACCAGAGCAACCAAAGGTCAATATACTATCATACTGTACATTTACCAGTGTTCTACAACAATTACTTACATCTTACAGCTTTCATTAACTACTGTACACAATCTTAACCGGCTTATGTCATTGCACAGAACAGTTTCTGCTTAATTTCTGTACTCAAAATATAAACTTCGATTTGTGTGTACTGTACCGTTAAACTCTTCTGATTACACACTGCAAATGTAAAACAATGGCTTTTGAGTTTTATTTATAAAGTAACAGCACAGGCATACTGCACAATTATTTGGTTAATTGTTATCGTCTGCTAATGTCTTACTACACTTCGGTGCAGCTCTTGGCTTTTAAAAACAGTTGTTAATTCTACATTTTCAATAGACAGTCTACAATAAGTGTTCATTCTTCACAATAAGGTCCATGTTTCATAATTTTCTAAAGTGCAAAAGTGACACACGGATGACAAAAGTTTAGATGCGGACCATAATCACTCATTAACTTTGTTCTGTCTAAGGGCTGTCTAACCCTTCAGCAAAACGACACTTGGTAGCAAAAGCTTTGAAGAAGACAACCAAGCACAATACCACAGAGATAACAAGGGAAAATGCAGGTTAACCCTACCACTATTTCTGTTTTTGTCTGTACTGAAGAATGAGTGATGGATAGTGACAGATGGACAGGTCAGTTGTTATTAATGTGTTTTTATTTTTGTGGCATCGTTGACATCATATCTACTCTAAGATGTAATTTTGATTTAAATAAACTAGCACAGGGGAACAAGAAATCATGCAATTGTTTTTGTTGTTTTTTTTCAATTTCTTGTGTGTGTTAAATCAGAAGCAAGAAATGGTGCCAATATTGTGAAACAAAAGCTGGCACACAATAAAATATTGCATCATTTCAATTCTTTCTTTTCCAAGGTTTCAGTTTGTCTCACTGTTTACTGATTTATCTAAGCAGTCTTCTTTTTTATAACCTTGGAGAATGGCTTTGCAAAAAACAATCCTGGTCATGCCATAAGGAAAAAGTGGATATCAAGGACCAAAAAAGAAAACTATTATTCAATCACCTCTTCCTCCTGCCTTTATTGTGTTGAACAGCAGCCACTATGCTCTGTCAGTTGTTGTTCATAATCCACCAAGAGGCTGTAAAATGAAACAAAATTTAAGCATCTGAATTTTATGGTCTTTGCTCCATCCAAATAAATAAAAAAATGACAAAATGAAATTTTTTGGCCACTGAGGTACAGCAGAAAGAGCACCTTTTAAGTTGATATGTCTTACTTATTAGCCAACAGTCACCTATTTACACATCCAACATATCTGTAACAACATTTGCTTTGTACTTGCAGTCCTGGCAAGTCTAAGTCCAATAATCACTCTTCTTTTAGCTCTGTTTTTGGTCTCTACCAACTCCTGAAGGAAATATCTGGCTCTTTCACTGCTAAATGTTCCACTATGTTGACTAGTTGCTAACTGTGTCTGCCTGTTGTGCTGAGCAGGGAGTGTACAATAGGTTTTAGAGCTATTTAAATAGCTAACTGTTTTTCCACAAGGCCATGGTATTTTTTAATTTTCTCACGGTTTTACTCAGAATAGTTATAATTAATTTCTAAAACTATCAATTAAATCACAGTGGATTCATGTGAGATTCTGTGCATGAAATAGGAACACTCAATGATTTAGAGATTACTGTTTAAGGGTCCATTTTTTTTACCTGGGAGGAGCATAGTGGAGACCATCTCTGGCTCTTCCAGTGAGTCGATAATGCAGCGCTGGAAGGTCTTACTGATGGACGACTGCAGGTAGCTGAGTGGAAACAGGGATGGAAAGGACATTTGCTTCTCAGCAAGGCAATAACAGTTCAAAGACAGCTTGTGAGCCTGGACAAATTTTGGTATAGCAGTGAAATTTTTAGAATGCGTTTTCTTGTCTAATACAGCATGAAGCACTTCTTATCCTACCTCATCCAGGAGAGACGGTCCTGCCAAAATTCATACATGATGAAGCATGATCTGTCTGGCAGGTTCTGGACTGAGACACTAAAAATAAAAAGAGACAGAGATAGAAAAAGAAGGCGGTGGGGGTTATCGCGAATGCTTGGGAAAATTGAAGCGTTCTGAAGTGGCTGCATCAAATCACAGAGAGATCCTGAGGCAAACAAAGGCACTGATGCAGATAAAAGGACATACTGCAGGTTGTTTAGCTGGCTGCTGGTGGCATCTGTGTAGATTTTGAGAGCTTGTTGAAACTGCTCCACATCTCTCTCCTTCACAGACATTTGTCTCTGTACCAGAAGAATGTTCTAGAGAAAGGGGAGAGAAATCAAACCAGGGTCATGATTACACCGTCTAATAATGTCATTTCCAGCTATTCAAAAAATCATACACTTAGCAAACACACAATTAGCATCAACATCATTATATGTATATTGCATTTGGTTCTGTGCGAAGATGTATAATCTGACCAATCCTATTGGTGAACCTATATTTAGCACAAGTTGGACTCACCGATTTATACGTCCCTGCTAACGTGTCCTCTTTGAGAGGTTCAAGATGTGGACTCTGAAAATGATGGTATAAATATTTCAGTCAGCAATGAGCAGAACAAGAATTAGGAGCAGAACTGGCTCAACTGAATAGGGCAGAAGTATGGCCTCTAGTTACAGCCTGTCACAAAGCATTGGATTTCACAAGGAAAAGATCGCTATGTTCACATTAAACGTCTAACAGCATCACTGTAGCCCTGAGAACTGTGGTTTTACTATTACTATTAATATTTATTTCTGTCTGCATGTGTGTTAGCAGGCTAGCTCATTATCATTAGAGGCTGATATCTAACTTTCCATCTATAATTTCAGAAGAATATTTTACATTTTAACAGCAAAATTAAAAGTGAAATAATTGCCTATAGCAGCTCCCAGAAGGTATTTGTGCTCTTCTTCAGACGTGTAGGCAAATTATTAGCTTTTTGTAAATTTCAAGAAATTCAGACCATCTGCAACCACCTTTTGCACCAGAGCACCAACATCAGAACTGAATCCGTGCAGCACTGAGGCAATGATGCATCGGTACCTGTATATCTGTGTGAAGTATCAAGATTTTGAACAACCACTGTGTTACTGTGTGTTTCAGCTCACTGAAACCTCTTCCCAGTGTCCAGTCTGAGTGACAGCCAGCACATATTCACAGGATGATACTTTATGCATGGCGTTTGGTGTGTATAGTGCAATACAGCTTTGTTCTTTATAAAAAATCATCCTTTCTGACAACATGTCAGGTCCCATACTGCAGGGGAAAAAACAGAGTAGGGTTCTTACGGTCTCTTTAACATTTCTGCCTCTTACAGATGAGCCTCTGTAGATAAACCTGATCCTCACAGAGAGCAATTGTGCCTCATGAGCGAAAGCCTTTGGCTGCAATTTCTGCACTTTCCAACAAATGAAAATGAAACGTGTGTAGGGCTACAAGTGTAGGGCTACTCTGGTCTTCTGGCTCTCACTCTTTGGATGAAATATTATTGTTATATTGCCAGTAAGTTCTTACAACAGTAACCCATGTAAAAAAATATCTAAAAACTCAGGAATGCTTTGAGCCGTTACTGCTTTGATTTTATTTATTGAGGTGAAAAATTCCATTTTATATTATTCTCTTTGCTGTCTGTCGAGAGGTATATGAGAAGATCAATAAAACCCTCAGGTCTGTCTACTAAATATGAACCTAGAGCCAGGAGATGAAAAACAGATTTTATACAAACCTCACACTCCAGTTTGTCTATGAGTTGCTCCAACTGGTTGATCTGGGAGCCCCAGTGGTTGTCTGGCTCCACACTAACCCCTGACCCCAGAAACAAAATATGAGCACAATACAACACAGGACGTTGGACCAATGACAGTCTGTCAAAGTGATGCATGTCCTGTTTTGGATGACATACTGCAAGGATACTCCTGAGCCCAATAACTGCATAACACCATTTTAAGAGATTTACCTTCAGTATCTTAATCACAGTGTTCTTGAAGTGTACCTGTGGTGAGCATGCCAGAGTAGGGGTCAGTAGGGGAGAGACACATGTTCTTCTGGATGCGTCGGGCAGGGCGTTTGGCCACCCTCTGAATAGGCAAGTCCTGGGGCTTCTTCAGTATCCTCCTCCCTGTACAGCCCTGGTCATGAACAGCCTCCATAGCGCAGTCCAGAGATGATTGAAGGGACTGCAGCTGGGTGGAGGTCTCCCTCAGCAAGAAACGCGTCACAAACTGACCCAGCACAGATGAGCCCTGATACTCCTGGAGGGAAGAGTAAGGATAAAATGGAGGAAAGAAATCAGCCATGATGGAGAGAACATAAATGATATTTTTCTTTTCCTTGATTCATTCATTTCATATCTTCTGTCTCAGAAATGTTCCTTGTTTCCTTTGTTAGGATTATACTCTTTCCCTCTTTCGGCAAAGAATAAGATTTGGTGAGAGGAATCAAGTATTGTTTCCACCTGTCCCTTAAAACAGTCTGAGCATGCAGGGTGTGAGCCTGTCACACAACAGATTACCCTGAATAAATGGATACAAAGCACAAAGTAATTAATAATAATAATAATAATAATAATAATATATTCTGAGAATTGTGCTATTATGATAATGTATTGATGTCAGGTTTTCAGAGACCTTTCTGAGCCCAGTAAGCTTCAGTGTAATGGTAGCTGTTTTTTGTTACTCCATATAAACACAACTTTGCCAGCTCAGTTTTTGTGGGTAATGAAGCCTCTCGCCCCCACCAGCACCCCGTGGTGCAAAGAAATAGGGTTCAGAAGAAATGAAGAGGAGACGTTTGAAAAATGGCCAGTGAGCTTGTTCAAATCCTTGTTTCTATGTGTTCTGTGTTCTCAGCAGCAGAGATACTGCGCTACATGAGTAATGAACCCTGTCCTTTTCTCAATTTCTCCTCACTCTCTCTTCACAGCAGATTTTTTTTCTTTTATATCAGGACACCACAGCAACACAGAAGATACATTTTAGTCTGTTGTTCTCATCATTTTACTGTTTGTGTTTTCAGGCATTATGAAAGCATTATAAACCAGTTAATGTAAAAGTTTTAACCATATTTTTGAATTTAACAAGTAAGGCTGATCGCTGAAAGAGCATGTGCTCTTCAGGGCAAAGAATGCTAGACGGACTAACAGCAACATGAAAAATGCATGAGCTATTGAAAGGCGTGGGTGATGCACAGAAGGGGAAAATACAAGAGAAGGGGAACAAGAGCCAGTCAGAGAGACAATGTCAGAAAAAGATGGATGCACAGAGAATGGAGATAAAAGTAAGAAAAAAGTGTGCGTATGAGTGAATAATAGACTCGGATTAAAAAAGAGGGAGAGAAACTGCTCGAGGAAGAGATTAGAGCAGCTGAAAGGGGTTGTGTGTTTGTGGTGCAGCTATGTGGAGGACATCTGACGTCAGACCAGTTGGACAGCTGGGGGGGGTTTGTCAGCCTTAGTTACCGTCGTCTATACTCTACTATCGTCCTACATTTGCTCTCTTACTATCGTCAGTAACCCTCACGCCCTGCATTGCGGTGAAAATCTTTGCATTCCACAGAAAACAACCTCATAATAAGACTGCATTCACATCCAAACATCTGTCTGTCCACATCCTGCACCTGACTCTCCTCACACCCAAACAGAAATTAAAGTTAAGTAATTAACTATTTGCTAGTTGGCTTAACATAGAGGGTTAGGTGAGATCAATAAAGATTGAGCTTAGCTATTGATTATGTCTTAGTGGAAGTTCTTTGATGTTGATCTCAACTGTGTGTGTGCTTAAAACAGCATGACTACAGCTCTGCATGTCAGAGTCTTTAATCCCCTCTACAGCTCTTGGAATATACAGTATAGTTCTACTCAACGAGGCTTCATAACATACATTTCATAACGCTCTAATTAGCATGTTTCACAATCCAAGGCTGATGATTTCAGGAGGCTGTCTCTCATTATCTGGAAAGACATGTGAAAGAAATATGGGTGTGAAAGTTTCACTCTTTTGAACTGAAAAGAACTTTTCTGTATTTCAACTCCAAAGCTTTTTTTTTTTTTTTTTTTACCTTAGATTTAGGATGGAACATATGAGTAATGAAAGCAAGGAGCAAAGGTATGCAAGCTTGGTGCAATCTGTGCTATCATGTGAAGATGAAAGACACAAAATAGGTAACACCAATAACATGCAATGTATTGCTAGAGGAAATCTTGTTCCCATGTCAAGGTAATTTATGCTTGAATGTGCATACTGCGGCATTCACATGATCTTGATGTTGAATACATACAGTTGGTCGGTATTAATATGAAAATTTGTCTTTGAACTGTATAGTGACATGAAAATTATCATGACATCTAATTCTGATCACTCAGTTAATTGTTTAGTTGGTTGACAGAAAATTACTCAGCAACAAATACATTGAATACGTTTTTTTTGTTTGTTTTTTTGATTTGCTTCTTAAATGTGAGGAATGGCTGCTTTTCTGTTTTCATCTTAGCTGATTATCTTTCGGTTTTTATCAATCATGCAAGCAGCATGGCTCAACATCCACTCAAAATTTTCATTTGTCCAATACGTTAGTTTACAACCAAACATGTGCAAAACTAACCTGACACTCTCATCAGCCTCAGCTGATGCTTGACAGCATGACATTAGCATTTAGCTCAAAGCACCCCTGGACCTAATGGAGTGTTAAGATCATATTGGTTAAAATGTAATTACAAGGAGCTGTAATTACATTATCATGTCCTGCATGAGTAGGGAAACCCATTCATGCCTTAGATTTGTAATTCCGAGTCAGAGATATTGTGAATTTCTGACAGCAACAATGTCCTACTTGGTGAAAATAACTACAGACATGTCAACACATCGCAGGTACAATGGCTCCAAATGCACTAGGGCTAACCACTTTGGAATAATGGATTAACAATTGTGATGTGAGGCTGTACTCCTAAGTACTCCATAAGTACAGCCTCACATCAACTGCTTTACTTCCTTTTGACTGACTGTCCAGCTGATTGACAAAGATAAACAGCTGCCATATTCCTCACACCAACAAGCTGACAACAGCCGTCTAGTTAGAGGAGTTTGTTTTAAAAGTATGGCTCGTCTTGTGAGGCTCTGTGAGCGTACGTGTTTGAAATGTACTGTCAGTAAGGAGAGGTAGAGTCAGTCATGCTGGGCAGTTTTCTTTTCTTCTGGATCACAAGACCTGTGAGAGGGTTTCAAACTGACAGCTGAGGCACAAACAAAGCAGCCTGTCCGCTCGGAAGGATGAAGGACGCTGACAAATGCTCTGAAAGTTGTTGAAATGGATAATAGTCTGCTGATGTCGTGCTAAATTTGAAGTCTTGACATGCAAAATTTAACTTGGTGCACAGAGGAAACCATCGTTACCCACCTCTTTAGTTTTATCCATGGCCTTCAAAATGGCCACGTTCAGCTTCTCCAGAGCAGACAGGACGTTGACGTACTCTCCCAGATGTGGAGTGAAGTACTCTGGAGGAGAGGATTTGTTAAGCACTTTAAACGTGGTTGAAGCACACTGATCAGTGGTGGCTTCCACAAGAAGGAAATTAACCAATACTGACACTAATGGCATTAACTATAATTAAAATAGTTTGGCCAATGTCATAATTACATCTTAATTGCTGAGTCACTGAGATGGAGCATGCCTGGGTATGAGTCATGGTCACCATCACAGAGCAAAAGCCGAGAGCAACAGCTAAAACCAAGAAAACTTTGGCTTTGGAATACATAAAAGAAATATGTAGAGTATATACATTTCTGAATGACATTCAATCAAATGCAAGAATGGCACATAATTACCTGAGAGTTTGTCTATGTCCAGGTTGCTGTGAAGAAGGATGGCAATGGAAAGAAGAGAAAGAGAGTCATGCTCATCAAAGAGATATCATTGAAATAACTTTCTCAAGGCACTGTAAAGAGTCCACTCTTGTTGTGTTTTTAGCTATGCCTGTGCCATGGCTCCAGAGATGGCTATGTTTGTCTGTCCATTGGCTAGTGCGCCACTTTGGTCCAGAGAGAAAAATCTCAGTATTGGATGATTGCAATGATATTTTGTTCGGATATTCACGGCTCCCACAGCAAGAATCTGACAGATTTTTGATTATCCCCTCACTTTTCCTCTACAGCAGCCAACAAGCTGGTAATTTTGGCTTTTAGTGAAATATCTTAACAATTGGATTGTCATGTAATTTGGTACAGATATTCATGGTTCAGAATATAAACATTGATGACTTCATCTGACTTTACATCTAGCACCACCTGTTTAACATCAGCATGTTAGCATAACATTGTAGGCATGATAGAATGTCAACATTAGCCACAAGCATGGCTGTAGACTTTTGTTTTTGTGTAATACTGTAGTTACCTTGCGCTTCACTGATGCCAACAGCACACACTGATATCTCATCACTTCGATTTCATCAGCAGCACTGTGCCCACAGAAACAGCAAAGAAGGCCCTCTTGGGTATTTCTATTACCAAATGTTTATTATTCTAATGATGTTTTTTCAAGTTTAATTGTGAGCCGGTGGCACAGGCAAATATTAACATACTTAACAATCTTATTTTTGCTCATCAGTGTGCAAACAGAGTGCTGCAAAATCGGGGCTTTCATGCCAGAATTAAGGCTCTCTATGGAATATTGACATAATCCTCACTGAGGTGAGGGGTTGACAGCTCACTGCCAGGCAGCAGGAGAGCAGGAGGGGCTACAGATGGCAGCAGAGCTGGAGGATGTCCAAAAGGACGATGAGCTTACTCTGTCTGCTGCCTGTCGATGGAGTAATACAGCTCCTGCATCTGCTTGTCAGTGAGGATACCATCAGTGAAGTACGACTGGAACTCCTCCAAGGACAGCTTCCCGTCGTCTGAAAGGAGACACACCAGTAAAAATTACACCTCACTGAAAGCCTGAAAGCTTTTATCGCCTTAATGAAGAGTTTGTCTATCATTCCACATAATGGGATAAGGCCTCTTTCCTCAATGCTGAAAAGATACTGCAGATTAATTTACCCACTGTTCTGATCTCCACGATAATTCATTCCTCCTCTGACAGTTTTGTAACAATTACATAAAGACAGTTTGATCTTCAACCAATTTTATACCTTCACTATACTACTAGTGTAGTTAATGGCAGCTCAGAGAATAAACACATAGAAGTGTCTATTAAATGTAAGTATGTTGTGTCTCTGCCTCTTATCAGCAGCATTTGGGGGGGAATGTGCTGCAGGGCTTGCAGCATCCTGAGGAAATTGGGAGCAGGGACTGTGGGCTAGTTAGAGTAGTCAGAGCAGAGCTCACTAGCAGACTAACGTCAGACAATAATGAGATCTCATCAGCTTTGCTCTGTAAGCACTGAAACCTTTTGAGACCCTGCTCTCACATCCCTGCTCTCCTACAGAGAGGCCTGAGCCAGCAGTAAATTGTATCATCTGTTAGTTGGTAAAAGCAATTTTGACTTGTTGCCAGCTCACACAACGTGGACGGCCCTACACATGATGCAGTTTACAGCAAAGGCTTGTTAGCACAGTGACACATTTCCAGAGGAGATTTGCTTCTGATTTCAGGGAAATGTTTTACATTGTTTAGGTGTTACTTTATCACTAATCATTTAATAAGGATCATGCCCTTAAGATGAAAATCTGTGTTGTTTACTGAACATTTGTTGCGGTCCAGCAACATCAGCTGGGAGATGAAGCTATTGGAGGAGGCAGAATCTTAATTCCTTTCTCAAACTTCCCTGTAAAAATCTTCTTTCCACATGGTGTAGGAGTAAACACAGTCTGTTGCACCTCTGACTCATTCTCTGAGCCTTCTCCATCAGAGCTGCTTTGGTGGTAGATTCACACCCAATTAGACACCCCAAAAACAAGTTACAGTGCAGCTCAGATGGTACATTATGCAAGTGTGCACTGTGTCTCAGAGAGCAGAGCTGCAACGGCAGAATGGTTGAGCTCCTGATTATAGACAGTCTTTGTCTCAAAAGCTAAAGGACAGTGATCTGACCGGCATGTGTTTTGCTCAGAGGATTTGCTTCAAATTTCATCATTTAATTAGAAATACGCATTGGAAGAACTACATCAGGCTTAGTAATGAAAGAATTATTTGATTATCAACCAGTGCGAGTGTCCTGAAAAAGCTACAGCATTGGTTATTTTGTCAAACACTTCAAAATGACTTATGTTCAGGTTTTCTTGATTCTCGTGGCCATGGCAATAATGACTGTTGTCTTTTGAAAGCAAAGATCAAATTAGAGAGATGCTTTTATAGCTTGTTGTTACCTTAAATTAACCAAACCTTCAGCATAGAGACACAAATGCTCATATGGGTTGTTTTGGAGGGAAGTGGCAAAGTACCAGTTTTGTAATTTATGTTGAGGATTTGTGGGATTAGTGGATCAACAATAATTTTGACAATCGATTTACCATTTCAGTCATTTGTCAAACAAAATTGTCAAACATTTGTTGTTTCCTGTTTGTGAAATGTGAGGATTTAGTGTCAGTTTTATATCATTGTAAAAAAAAAAAATGATAGACAGACATAATATCTATACTACTGTATATGTCCAGATTTTGTGAATTTTTTTAATCTTATATATAAAAACAGAGATTTAATTGAAGAACATGCAAGTTTTGTAGCAATATATCCTGAGGTTCTTGACTAACAACTGTCAATATGACACCTCTGCAGGGAAATTCGTGTTTGTTCAGATGAATGATAAATCAGTACCTCACGACAGAAGCACAGAAGCTTAGTAGCTTTAATTGTCTCACCTCACACTGAATAAAACTGCAGCTCTAACTGTGACCTAAATGAAAATCTCTCCCTGTACTGAAGCTTATATCTTTCCAAGAACACTCTGCCTTGAGGGAATCCTAAAGCTAAAAGTGCAGCGGCAATAATTCATAAAGCCCAACAGTGCAATTCAGGAGATTATGAGCGATAAAAATAGACCGAAGAGTAAACATAGACAAAAAAATACTCAGAGTTATTCTCTTACAGAGAAACACGGTGAATCAGCTCTTACAGAATTTAGCTTTTGTTTTTATTTGCATTGTGCTGTAGATTTAGTTTAAAAATGAAAGCACTTTCTGGACATGTTGCCCCAAAGACCAGGTGTCAAAAATATTTGGACTAGAACTGCAACAATTAATCAAAAAAATAAATAAATTTGCAACTGGTTTGATAGTCAGTTTTCATTTCAGGAATTTATTTGTGCAATGTCTTATATGACAGTAAATTTAGTATTGTTAGGCTTTGCACTGTTGGTCATAAAATAAAAGACGACTGAAGACATCCCTGTTGGCTTGGAGAAACTGTAAATGGCATTTTTTTCACTATTATTGCATTTTATTGACTAAACAATGAATGGATTACTCAGGAAAATAATCATCAGATGAATCCATAATGAAAGGAGTCATTGTCACTGTAGCCCACGCTTGGACCAGAAAACGGAAACTCTGCTGCTAAAACATCTAATGGATAAATGACAGCTGCATTTCACAAACGACCGATAGTGTTACTGTCCTCCATCCGGAGCTGCAGCACGTTCCTACATCGCAGCATCCTGTGCGAATTCTGCTGTGGTCTACAATCCTGTCTGCTACGGCACTGAAGACCATTAGAGCATTAATTAAAAAACTGCAAGTGAACAAATATGTGAGGGAGAAACCTCACAGCGATTCTCTATCATCCGTGTGTCTAGTGTCTAGAGAGAAAAAGCTAAACCACCTTGTGCACTCAATTCCAGCTCTCCAAAACAGATTTTTCCTCCTTATGTTTTATATCAGTTTGTTACTACCCTGGTTTTTCATGTGCAATAACTACAAATCAAGTGATGACAATTGAAGTAAAGACAGATGAGTCGATAGTTATAAAACTAAACCAGTCAATGGCCTCGACAAATCATTTTTAAGCTCACTGCTTGTGTTCAGAGTTCAGTTCAACATGATAACACTTTAATCTGTTAGTTACAAAAGTCTCCTGAAGGCAGCACAAAAGGCATCGCTCCACTATGAAAGTTCATTTATTTCAAATGAAAAAAAATCAAACTGCTGACTTAACAGCATTTTTCACGACTGTAATTGTTTTTTCCTGGTGTCAATTTAACTCACACTGAAAAATTAGATTCTAATATCACTGATCACACTTTGCTTCTTCTTGATACATTGTGAATCCCTGTGTGCATCGCTGAGCTCAGTGTGCCGCAACACAAATGCATTAGACACTACCCTTAGCACAAGGCTGTTTAGCGAAAGCTTTCGATCTTTACTTCATATTCTTGCACTCACACAATTGTTTCTTGCTTTTAAAAAAATTTAATTCCTCATTACAATGCCGTGGAGGAACAGAGTGTAGTGGGTTGGTAGCCAGCCCTTATTATGTGGTAAATCCGCAGTGCTCCAGGCGTATCATGGCAGCCCACTCAGTGCTGATTGGAAGGAACCACTTTGCTCTCGGGTGCACGACTCAGTGAGTTCGTGAAGGCGAGAACCAAGCAGAGCTCGGCTGCAAATTGAAGATAACTACCACAAACATGCAACCGAGTTCTCGTCTCTCCCTTTATCTTCTTTCTTTCTACAAAAAGCAAAAAATAAAAGCTTTCTGTGAGTGCTGTGGGGGGGCGGGGGGCTGGTGAAAGAAAGAACACAAGGAGCAGACCTGAGCCTTCACAAAAGGGCATGTAATTTAAACACATCTATTTCTATTAGAATATCACACCTCTGTTATGTTTTCAGTCATTATGTTTTACTACTTATTCAGAAAGCAATCACCTGAGACGAGACACAACTTGAAGAAAGAAAAATCCATCCATCCCTTCATTCTAACTTCGACAATTTCTTCACAGCAGTCCAAAAGAAAACACATCTCTTAAGGGCTCTTCCATAATTCACAAACTGAAGCTTTCTTTTTTTTTTTGTTTCTAAACATCTCCACACGAGCTGTGAGGCACCCCAGACAACCCCTGCTCATGGCAGCACACATTGCATCATTAATTCTGCTCTTATATAACACATTCACCGTCCTCCTGAGGAAACTGATAGTCTACATTACATGCATTAATCACTTGCCCCTTTTGCATTTTGCATTCCATTAAATGGAGATGCAGCGCATGAATAAAAAATTAAGTGCAAAAACATTTTCCTGTTTGTCAGCACTGTTTTTCACGCAGAGCTGGATGCTCCATGTTTTCCCAGGAGTTCTTTAGGGAGGAGGATGCCTTTTGAAGTAAAAAGGGTATTTAAATGTAACACTGTAACACATTAATCAAACGTAAGAGTCACATGTTTGCAGGGGAAATGCATTAAATTCATATAAGTTTCCAGTGAATTTGCACCCTTTGGAGTTACATATGTGTTTTCTATAGAGGAAAACAGCAAAAAACAAGTGACAGCTGAGGCCACATTAACTGTATGAGCACTGCATGGTGAGCGGCAGGAGTACATCCAGTAAAATCCAGTCACATCACAAAACCAAAAACATGCAGCTGCCCCTGACCTTGGTTATTTATATCCTCTCTACCTAGATCTCTCAAGGATGACAATAAAACAGAAAGATAAGTTCCAGCGTGGTCACATAAGTCCCCTCAGAGGCAGAACAGGCTGCCTGTCTGAACAGAGCCATCAAAGCTGACGTTTTTTTTTTCTTACTGGCGCATCTCATTTTTGTGTGCAACTCCTTCAAAGAGATTTTTAATTGAGTTTTAATCAGCCTTATAATCCAATTAGACGTGTATTTTGCTTACTCACCATTTTTGTCCGCCCGGCGGAATATCTGCAATGAGAGGAGAAAATTGTGTTTAGAATTTTTGGACAACTTACACAAATGATTTTAAAAAAAAGGAAAAACTCAAAACATCAACAATGACATTTTAAAACGTTGAGCAATTTGGAGAAAATACAGTGTCCTCTTGTAACAACAAATTTTCATGTGTAGTTATAGTAAAAAAATAAAATGCAACACAAATACACATCAAAATTTGTGCCTGTTGAGGCAGCGATGTAAGCTATAAGCAGTGAGTCTCCACAAACGTGACGCAGTCCGTCTGTAAAAGAACTGTTTTTTCCCCACATATTCCTCTTTCTTTATGCACAGGAGAATATTTAAGAGGAGCTGCAATTTCCGCATTTCAATAACAAAGGAGACATGAGACATCTCAGGAAATGAAACGCTGACATTTTTGTGCACTGGAGACGAGCTTTGGAATGATAGCTTTTAAGTTTTTTTTTTTTTTCCTCTTTGGGCATTGAGAGCAATCGTGCTTCTTTAAGATATTTCACACAGTTCTGTGCAAGACCTGCACAAGCAGGAAGCGGCAGTCCTTTATGTTTCTTTCATTTAAGCAGTGAACACTGTAATAAAATCATTACTAAAATCCTCTACTTCATCCCCGTGTAATACCGAACCTGATCTCAATGTGGAGTGTGAGATGTTGCGTGTGAGATCAGAGTGGCACCTCTCTAATTTCACCTTTTTTCTGCTCCTTCTTTCTGCTCAGGTCACCCAGTGTGGACCATCAGAGTCCAGTGGCTGGCTAATTAACTGCATCATCAGACTGGAGCGCAGCACTCACATCCAGCTGTCACCTTTCAAGCACATCGGAGCGTGAAGGCCCGAACACGCTCTGCCCACAACCCATTTTTTAAAATCAACATCCCTCCTTCATTCAAGACACATCTACTAAGACCATAAATCTATACGAGAAAGAGCAGCACTGAACGAATGGACAGAATACAAAATATTACACTGAATTTCTAATTTTCTAACCTTTCAAAATGTCATATTTTATGGACCAATCCGAAGTAAACCTAAAGGACAATATATATGCAAATCATGTACTGTCTGTATGCATGTATGAAACACAGCGTTAACAGTTCAAGACATTTTAGATTCCATTTGTTTCCATTCATGTCTGTGTGGTATGAATATTATTAGTAGACTCATAGTGAGAGCTCAAGTATAACTTAGCTACATGTTTGGTGTGTGGTAATGCAGTTTAAGGGCCGATTGGTTTGAAAGGTGTTCATTGTGTTATCTCAAAACCTTACATTATTGTTGACAAAAATGAACACATGACTGATGATCACTATGATGGATTGAACAACAAGAACTAGATTCGAGGCAATGTGGTTCTTAAACAGTTGTCACCAAGCTACATGCTTGGTGAGTTTTAGAGTTAAAAAAATAAACTTGTCAAAAACTTTAACAATACATTTTAAATGTTTACTGTCAATAGAAATGTATTAGCACCAATAACAACGATAAACAACAGAAATATTTTCTGAAAGTAATGAACGTGTGTCCTGTATTATGAACATGAAATGAATTTCTAATTTGCTTACCAGTGATATTTTACTTCTGTCTATGTGAAGTAAGTTCTTCAAATGGTTATTTATGTCAACAGACTGAACTCCAACCAAAGACACCTTTTCAAAACCTACCTTTGACATTTCTGTACCTGCACTTTTTTGTTACTTTTGGATGTCAAAAATCTGTTACAAGCTTGGTTAGGTCAGGTTGGTTTGTAGAAAGGTTCGCTGTGTCCTAAAGTATAAGTCACTTTGTAGTGAATGGGCTAGAACTTGCATGTGGTCTTTTACCATCTCGAGCAGCAATGACGACCTCTGATGCAGGTGATGGGATGAATCCTGCACTGTCACTGTAAAATCTCCCTAAACCGTAAAACTGCTGGTGTAAGCATCCTGTCTAATACACACACCACAGAAAACCAACAGGGAGCTGCTCCATAAAATGTGGGAAACAAATTGAGAGCAATAAACATTGGCTCTGGAGAAACCTGAGTAGGAGATTTACTGGCCTTTATTCCTCCTTTGTGCTGCTAAGTGGGAGGCTGGTGGAGTCGATGGAGGTGCTGTCGTCCCACAGAGCTGATGAAGACCTTCTAAAAAGCAATATTAGGTATATGGATGCTGCTCGGTTGTAATTTCTATCTCAGCCAGTCCCTGGGGCCTGTTAATATGTCACTCCGAGTCCTACTGAACACAATAAAACTACAGCAGGAGGAGTAGCTGACACTGAGGACAGCATCTAAGCTGTGTATGAAACAACACTGTTTAACAACACTAGTTCCCATCAGCCTCTGAAACAAATTATCATCTCAAAAACAGCAGCAAAACGCCTCTCAGGGATGTAAAAGCTAGCAACCTTCGCACAAACTGTGTGTCTGTTAAACCACACAATGAGTCTTTAAGATTATTTATATAAATAGACACAGCCTTTTTTTAGAGAGAGAAGGACAGATACAAAAACACAAAAAGCTTCCTTAAGTATGAGTGAACAGTAATGAGTCTGTGCATGAAGAAGAATGAAACTTAATTTTCTGTAAAATATTGCACATATGATTGGATTTAGGTGATTCAGGTGTTAGAAAGACAGGAATGAAATAGAGAAGATTCAGTGCTCTTTGTACTGGAAAAGGGTCATGACAGGTTGGGTAAGTGACCATCTAGTGCGACCACACTCTAAATTTCTGCAGCTATTAAAGAATAAATGATCACCTATTTAGCCACTGTAATAGGTTCAGTGAAGAAATGCAGCACTGGACTGTAGATAATGGATGCTAACTGCATTTAAACCAAATGGGCTCTTGCTGCAGTCTAATGGTCCCTTTGCTGGCCGATGATCTGCCTCAAGGAAACCGAGAATTTTTCTTTTATTTTCCGGTTTTTGGAGTGCCCTCAGTAGAACCAGAGGCAAAACAGCCATAAAGGCACCAAACATAAAGCACTAAAATACAATTACACATATTCCTGAATGTACACATTAGTACTGCCATTATCTATACGGATGTATTTTCATACTGTAGCAAAAGGAAAAAGAAGCAGGCAGCTGAGTTAGAGAACATTTCATTGCCTGTAAATCCAACCCTCTGTGAGCAATATCCTGATTAAATAATTCAGGATTTAAAGCCTTTCTATTTTTATATTTCTGTTTAGAGCTGTGTGACAGGAAGGTTTCTCATTAAAAATAAATGGTATATCATTTTTTATATAAACAAGATGCATGTTTCATCTAGGCTGCAACCAATGTCATGACCCTCATCATAAAAAAAATGGAAGTCATATTAAAGGCAACTAGCCTACAATGCTAATGCTCTGCAGGTTATAACGTGAAGTCAATCAGAACAGGTGTAGGTCAGATGACTGTCATCTCTTTTGTTATTCACGCGCTAATGGGCACGCACTCACCTTTCTTACATAATAGGGGCTACTGTACATCAAACACATGAATGGGAGGCCGGCATGCATTAAACTCAATATGAGCCATTCATAAAGAGCAGCACGAAGGACAGCGAAATAATTACTCACATCCTTTGTAAGACGACCACCAAAACATTACTAACTATATGGATACGATCACGCATAAGATCAAATTCAAGAGATGACACGAGAGTGAATTTAGAAGCCAAAACAAGCGGTGTGTAACTTACATCATGAAACAGAGAGATGCCTTGATTTTGGTTGTGGTCAAGCTCCTGCTGCTTTCTCAAGTGTTCGCGCTTTGCGGATTGAAGACACATGGTGATCATTTCTGTACACGCCAACATTTTTGCCGCTTTCGATGCGATTTCTGTCCTCCGTTTTCTTTCTGATTAGATTGCACTGTCCCCCGTGTATATCCCGGAGAGGTTGTCCTTGTCTGGGTGGATGGAGGATCGCGATGATGATGATGATGATGATGGTGATGTTGTTGGTCCTTGTGATACAGTCAGGATGAGAGGAACCCAGCCTGCTGCCCTCTGCTTGCTGCCCAGCGCCTGCACGTCGTCGACAACAAGCAGAAAGAAAGGAAAAAAACATAAATAAATAAATAAATAAAACTCCGCCTCTACGCGAGCAGCAGCAGCGATTCATAAAAAGCCTGAGGAATGCACCATCTGCTGGTGAGGACACACAGACACACAAACAGTCAGATAAACAGTTAATTACAGGCTGACTGACAGGAGAGTGTTTTACAGAGAACAGAGAAAAAAAAAAACAAAGGAGGAAAAAAAAAAAAAAAAAAACAACAACCAGGAGCGGCTTATGAAACTGACAGGACGTATTTACCTCCTCAGATATTATTTGAAGACTTGCACTGTAGTCTCTATCGATTTAATATTCCCATTAATATTGACATCATAATCCCCAGTGAACTTCAAAGTGAGTTTATGTGACCTTTACTTTTAGCTACTATGAGACTTTACATGCTATACGGCGTGAGGGAGTGTATGTAAATGCTTATTTATGGTATTTCTTTCAGTATCATAACATTCCTCTAGAGACATTCATGGCCCAAATTACTCCATACTTGCAGAACATGTTACGATTTATACAGATTGTTAGTTGGACCCAAATGTGGGACACAAACTCAGGAGCAGAAGTAGGATTTAACCAGTCAGTTTGTTGTAACGACTGATAAAGTCTCTAATGTTGGAGCAGGCGGGAAGATAATCCAGAACTGGAACAACGAACAGATCCAGGGGGAACCAGGGACAGTGTCCAGGATCTGAGAACAGAAAGCGGGCAGAGTGAATTTCCACTGGTGCAGGTGGAGAAAGGAATGGCGGTGAGCGTGGCGTGGTGACTGAGAGACAGGTACAGGTAAACCTGAGCCAGAGCAGACAACTTGAATAATAACGGCGAGGAATAAATCACACAGGGAATAAACTCTAGAAAGAGTCATCAACACGTTACCATCTAAGCGAACTGACGATCTGTAGAAAAGCGGAGGGAAAGACCGGCGTTCATATAGGGTGTGGTTGATTGGCTGATCAGGCACAGGTGAGCAGGTGAGCAGGTGAGCTGGCGGGAATCCAAAAGTAGGTCAGCCACGCCCATGCCTAGACACACAATGAGAGGAAAACGGTTAGGTCAAGCTGTAACTGCTGTATGAACACTGAAGGCATGATTGGTTAGACATTGTGATTACACACACGAACAACTCTTAGCCTACAGTGTGTTTGTAAGTGAATTCACACTCATGAAGACATGTTGAGCTTGAAGTTTTGTTCCTGGCCCTAATAGTAAAAATAAATTAATCTAAACTCAAGTTCCACTTATTTGATCTCTCCTGGACTTTTTTAGCTTCATCTCATGGTCCTCATGGTTAGATGGACTTTGCTCAGCTATGGAGAGTTAATAAATACTACATACTTAATCAATAAATTTGACAAATAAAAATAATAAATATGCATATTATATAGACAATTTTTTTTCACCAATGAGGAGTTACGGTGCTTGACAAATACATCAAACCCCTAGATCTGCTTAACAACCCATACATCAAAGTTAAATGTCCACCATGAAGCGGTGAAGAATGACAGAGAGCGACACAACTTTAATGGAACCCTATCAGCAAATTTGCACCTCCCATAGATACAAACGTGCCCAGACGCGACTCCCCTGGGTGGCCGCCCAAAGCTGGGACCCATCTGACACCTCTGAGGGGTGGGAGTGGAGCTGATTGCATAATGCTCTTCAACATCTGACCAATAACTGTTGACACTTCCTGACGGTCTGTCCATTTGCTGTTTCGAAGTTCGTCCTCAGTGCAGGTCAACAGGTGAGCTTCCTGTCAGTCTGATCATAATTGTTTAATTATTATCACTATTGTCACAGTTATTCCCATTATTATGATTTTAGTAGTGGTTGTAGAGGTACTCAAACAATAGCTATCATGTGTATTATCAGGATCTCCATTACCGTTATTACAGTTATTTATGCTTTAGTCTATTTGTTCATTCATTTGCGTAGTGGAAAACATATCATGCAGACACAGTGAATCCCTAACTTTTGTTGACAGTGAGCAAAGACATAAGGTGCAAAAACTCAGTGTACTTCTATATAGCAGTCTATAGCTAACTCAAGAATGTTTTGCTTTCTTTTTGTTAATGATCAATAGTAGTTAAATGTTTTCTACTGCAACAAAGTGAAGTTAAGTAATATAAAGTGAAGTTTTGACCTACTTGTGGAGTTTAAATGGCAACTTGTGTTTGACAGACCAATGTTAAGATAACATCTAACCACAAGAGAAGAATACCAAGAGATACCAAGAATTACCCTATCTGCTGACCGCAGGGAATTGTGAGGGAAATGATACAGCTGGCCTCTGTTTGTAAACTAAGCTGCACATAGAGGTGCTCATCAGCAAATTAAAGCCTGGATGAAATATTATTTTGGCATCCTTTGTTGGATTATTTATTACAGCCTATATTCATAAGCTTTTTTTCCCTCTCCGAGTCTGAAAACCCTCTAACGGCAGGGAAATAATAGTTATTAATTAAAAGAAATTAGATGGATCCCTGCTGTGTTTTGTAGAGGATTATTTGATAGCTACTGCAGTAATCAGCCTGAGCTGATGACGTCTGTCAGGGCAGCACTTTCGAGCCTGCAGAGCTAAGATAAGCAGCAGCAGCCTGCCGCACCCTGGAGGAGGCACCTGCTGTTCTCTGGGGCTAAAACGAACCACTGCTTACATTTCTTTGAACATTTTCAGCCATGTAAACTATAGTGGGATTATAGTTTCATGAAACTCTTTGTCAAGTTCAGTCATACTCCTGTCATACTCATTTTATATTTTGGTCATGTGGCTACATTACAGATGAGGTTTCAGTTTTTTTTCTATATAACAATTTCTTAAGAAAATCAGCCTGAATGCAATGAAATATTCACACTTTCTACTTTGCAGTTTTATAGAATAAATATGATTTTTCTGTCTTCTGTCTTATCTCAGAGTAGGAACAGCTGCAGTGCGATGGCTGCCTTCCTTCATCACTGCCCCTTTCTGAAGGCAGTTCCTAAGCCAGCTTTGAGGAGGACTGGAGCCGCCTTGCTGTCTCTGGCCGATCAATGCCCCATCATCGCTCGCCAGATCACCGTGAGTGGCCCAGCCTCTCTGGATGCCAAGCTGAGCGTCTCGCCCACCAAACTGAAGAATCATCCACTTCCCACAGTGGACCAGAGGATGACGTCCGCTCAAGTGGCTACTCAGGTAGCTGTGTCTGCATCAAAGGGCTGCCCTTTTGTCAACTCTCAGATTGGGATGGTCCAAGCCAGCCCTGAAGTGCAGGAGGACGTCAAAGAAGGTAGGGAAAATTAACCAGCTGTAGTTAACATGGAAATCACCACAGTGACTGAATTTGTTCTTTAACAGAAGCAAATTTGCCAAA
This sequence comes from Toxotes jaculatrix, assembly GCF_017976425.1. Lineage (NCBI taxonomy): Eukaryota > Metazoa > Chordata > Actinopteri > Toxotidae > Toxotes > Toxotes jaculatrix. The sequence goes on along the minus strand of NC_054395.1, from coordinate 14,216,996 downwards.
TATCAAAAATCCAAGGCAAAATAGTAACAATCTTTCACTGACAGACCTGCACTCCTCTTTCACAGGTTTGATAAGTTCTCTGTTTAAGGGTTTAAAACATTCAACCCTCCCATCATCAGCTCAAACCAACACCGTCACCCACCTCCTTAAAGACAACATGGGTATGTTTTAGCCTTCAGTGCTACTCATTTAATATGGGGAAGTCTTGTAATACATATGTTTAATAATCAGAGAGCTGTTCATTGAGTGCTGTGAGTGATTCAAAGTCAGACCTTTCACCCCTGCAGTTGGCCCCAGCTACGACTACGACCGCTTCTTCGTTGAGAAGTTAGCTGAGAAAAAGAAGGACCACACATACAGAGTCTTCAAGACGGTGAACAGGAAAGCTGAGACCTTCCCTTTTGCAGAGGATTACTCCATCTCTGGGCGCGAAGGCTCCCAGGTGTCCGTCTGGTGCAGCAACGACTACCTGGGAATGAGTCGGCACCCACAGGTCCTCCGTGCGATCAGGTAAAATGAGTCAGAAATAGTCTTTTGAGGAAAGTATGCATTAAGTCTCAGGTCTATAAAGTTCAAACTAACTTGATTCTACAGCTCTGGCAAAAAGCTAATCAGCAGATGTAGATATTTGGTTCTGTTTTCACTTTCCATCTGAATATACAACATTTTATTCATTTACTAAGCAGTGGGCTCCAGGTGTAGTATTTTGGACCCATAGTCTGATGTTTTAAACTGAATTTGAAAGAACATTTAAAATAAAAAGGTGGGAAACCTTTCATGACTTTCATGGATTATATGATCCTGATGTTTTATTATTTTGTTTTTGGATTTTCTCAGAGAAGCCCTGGAAAGGCACGGTGCAGGAGCAGGTGGGACCAGGAACATCTCAGGCACCAGTAACTTCCATGTGTCTCTGGAGAAGGAGCTTGCCGAGCTACACCAGAAAGACGCCGCTCTGGTCTTCTCCTCCTGCTTCGTGGCAAATGACTCCGCCCTCTTCACTTTAGCTAAAATGCTGCCGGGTAATTACTGACCTCTGAGCCGTGGGCCAAATTAATAGATTCAGGTCATGGCAATCAGAACGAGTCCAGCACAGATGTCACTCTCACTGTTTGCCAGTTACATTTCCAGATGCTCTGTAATTATATTCTGAGGATCATACTATAAACAAAACACATTTCATGATTCTTACATTGTAGAACAGGGATGCTGTTTAGAGGGAAGTCATCTTCACTGGGTTGATGGTGTGTTCACTGTGTCGTACAGGGTGCGAGATCTACTCAGATGCAGGGAACCACGCATCAATGATTCAGGGGATCAGGAACAGCGGAGCGAAGCGCTTCATCTTCCGTCACAATGATAGTCGACACCTGGAGGAACTGCTGCAACGCTCGGACCCCAAGACACCAAAAATAGTGGCATTTGAGACCGTGCACTCGATGGACGGTGAGTACAGTGAAATGTTAAGCTGCAGTGATAGTAGGGATTGTTTAGATTGAAATTACTTGTACATTTAGCTAAATCTGAATTGATTAAACCTACTTAAATGTATCTTTGTTTGCGGGTTTTTATGTGTTTGAAGAGTGAGATCGTTCAAACTGACACCCAAAACTTAAAAACTATAACATGGCATGCAATATCAGACTCATGTTTTGTTTGATATACAGTATGGTCATAAAAAATATGACAATGTTTTTCTTACCATGGAATAAACTAGTTTTCTATACTGGTGGCCATGTGATGATCACAGATTCACAGCCTACCCATAATATATTTAGTACTAGACATCAGTAATTGTAATTGATAAAATGCTCATTAAACTGAGATTACAAAAGAAATATATAATTGTTAACAACCCATAGAAATATCAAGAATTCCAATTGTTTTCTGGTGAAGGAAGAAATATACCAAAACCCTTTTTCACACTCATTAATGACATGAAATCTGTTAATTATAATCCCAATAAATCTGTACGTATATTATGTAAATTTGGCCAAACAGCCCTGAAGTTTTTAATTCATAGGTAGTTAAAAGAAAGCTGGAGTTGAAGTATTTGTATTTCTATAATCTACAATTATTCAGTCTGCGGTTTCTGTCATTCATCACTGTCTCCCATGGGAGGAAATAGTGTCTCCCCCCCAGCTCCTGTCACAGTAGTGACAGCTCCATAAAGCACAAACTGAAAGAGACTGAATGGATGGCTGTGACTATTTCCTGGCGAATTTCAGCCCCCCAAAAACATAATCTTGAAATAAATATTCTATGATTTGTAGATATACATGAGAACAACTTTCTATATACATTTTCCGCATCCTGCTATAGCACATTTGTGTGTGATATTACAGCATGGTGACATTTGCAGCATGATTATCCTGCTGTTCACCTATGTTGCATAGTTCTAATTATATCACCTTATTCTCTGGGGCTTTCAGGTGCCATATGTCCTCTAGAAGAGCTGTGCGATGTAGCTCACCGTTATGGAGCTCTGACGTTCGTCGATGAAGTTCACGCTGTGGGCCTGTATGGAGCCCACGGAGCTGGAGTGGGAGAGAGGGACAGTGTTATGCACAAGATTGACATTGTGTCTGGGACCTTAGGTGAGTATCTTATTAAGAAAACATTCTTGTATATTTAAAATTAACAAGTGAAGACACTGTTTTGTCCCTATTTCATCCCTATTTTGTTATGAAAGGTATGATGAAATTTTGTATTTATCAATGAAATTTAAGGACACTCCCACACTGATAACTCTTACATCAGTCACCTATCAACATGTCCTTTCACTATGACACCAAAAAGGGCAAGGCAAACGGCCTCAAACTGTCGTAGATTAATTGGCTGTCTTCTTGGACAGCCTATCTTGCACTAACTGACAATGTCATAGTGCCAGCACAGCAGCAATAGCTCTCAACTAGCATGATGCGGCTCTCGTGTTGGGTAATAGAGGGCAGGAGAAGAGCGAGCTCTCATCAAAGGAAGCAGAGGTTTTATCAGCTGGGAGACAGCTTTACTCCCTCTCCCTCTCTGGTCGCACAGATAAAACCATTATCGGGGAGTCTGTGCTGTGTGTACCTTTATGACGACTGTAAAGTTAATCCCTGTCAACCACACATCAAGTTTAAACTAATCCTGGATTACAACACTAGACTTTACAAGGCAGGATTGCAAGTGTTCACTTGGCAATAAATAAAGGAACACAGTTTACAGTTTATTTTGATATAAAATTGTGATTTCATGATGTGATACAGAAAAATAATCAGTGAATTATTTGTCAATTTATCAGATTTTTAAGTTTTATCAGATTTAACTTTTAACAGTACAGTTTTCAGGACTTCAAAATAGTTTAATCCCACTATCAGCAGTTTTATATAAAACAAAAGTCACTCAAAAAATTATGTAGTGTCAAAGTTCACCTCAGCTCAACTATCTCAGCCACGGTACCGTACTACATACAGACTCCATGCTGTCTGGTTTATTGAAGCAGACCCTTGTATTGAACAACTAAGCATACATTTGCATCCCTACAAATCAGAAAACATCCTCATTACACCTCAGTTTTTTTAGGCACTAAGATGCCAAAAAAAAAAAAATAATTTGCCAAATGTCATGCTATTGTGTTGGTTATTTAACTGTGTTATGGCCATAACAATTAATATTGTATAAATTGTTGGGCTGTATATCTACAAATATGCATATATTTTATACGTAAGTATGAAGTTTAGCTGTAAAGTAAATGTATGGGGTAAAATTTGCCCTCTCTGAAATGTATATGCGAGTATGTAAAAAGTACTATGAAGTAAAGTATGATACATTTGCATTTACTAAAACTAATTCTCACCACTGATTATTTCCTGTCTCCCCACCTCATTTACCCGCTGTCATCTGTTACCGTTCCAGGAAAAGCCTTTGGCTGTGTGGGAGGCTACATAGCCAGCAGCGCTGCCCTAGTGGACACAGTGCGCTCCTTTGCAGCCGGCTTCATCTTCACCACTTCCCTTCCGCCGATGGTTCTGGCTGGAGCCCTGGAGTCTGTCCGGGTCCTGAAGAGCCCCGAGGGACAGGTGCTCCGCAGAGCCCACCAGAGGAACGTCAAACACATGAGGCAACTGCTCATGGATCAAGGCCTGCCTGTGGTCAACTGCCCCAGCCACATCATCCCCATACAGGTATGAAGATGTCGCACTGAAGATGTCGCTCCTGAGGCACACTTTAGACTAGTGTAACAGAGTGAATCGCAGTAAGCGGCCACTAAATGGTTAATGTTATATTTCATTTGTCCATTTACTAGGTGGGCAACGCTGAGCTGAACACCAAAGTGTGTGACATTTTGCTGGAGAGACACAACATTTACGTCCAGGCCATCAACTACCCGACAGTGCCTCGTGGTGAGGAGCTGCTGCGCCTGGCTCCGTCTCCTCATCACAACCCCGCCATGATGAAGTACTTTGTGGGTGAGTGTGGGGATCTTTACACTATTAGGTCAGAGTTGTTGCAGTAAATGTCCAATCAGGTTAAGTGGGGACAATGGCAGATGCAAGTGGTTTATGTTTGTCCTTAGTAAGACTCTTTGCACTTTACACATATATGGGTCTCTTGGCATCCAGCAGTCACCAAATGCTGCAATGCAGTAAAGACAGAATCGGAAAATTCTTGTCACACACTCTATAATCTCAGCGTGTACAAGCTAAAATGAGAGCTGAAATCTTCAGGACAGAAAATTACATATTGGCATTTATTTGCTCATTCTTATAAATGTCTGTGTTTCATTCACAGAAGCACTGGTGGAGGTGTGGAAGGAGGCCGGGCTCCCGCTCAACAGCCCTGCCAAGGCCTCCTGCACCTTCTGTGACCGCCCACTGCATTTTCACCTCATGAGTGAGTGGGAGAAATCCTACTTCGGTAACATGGAACCACAGTACATTACCGTGTCTGCATAATACCAAAGTACACTCAGCTTCTTAACACAAGTTACACATACAGTATTTGTATAAATTTAATGCTGCGTTTGACATCATTTTAAATTAAAAAGTCCTTCAGGTGCACTGAGAACTAATGTGCTGACTTTGTGTTTAAATATTCTTTAATGTCAGTAGTATGGGTTAAATTCTAGTATTTATTCATGTTTTCCTGTTTTCTATGTATACTAAATTGTCTTTAAATATTATTAAAGAAAATTGTGCCTCCTTTATTTTAAAAGCATAAAACCTGCACATCGGGCACTTTCTTAAATCGCTTTTCTAGGTGTGATGGTTCCAGTTGAACCATGCTATCTAATTTTATGTTGCGTGATTATCTTTATACCATATAATCATTACCATCATGTACTGTTTCCATATTCACAATAATTCAATTAGTGATGTTTCAGTTATAAGATGCATGAACCACCAAAGTTAACAGGTTCATAGAATAAGGGAAATTAAAACATTCAATAAAGTTGTGGTGTTGAAAATCTCAATGATTTCCTTACCCCTCTCATATTCAATATACTGTTGTTCTGTAATTGTAAAGATACTGAAATCTTCAACCAACACTGTTGTTAATCCTTAATTAGAACTTGGAAGACATAATATGAATCAAAGCCGTGTCCTCAGAGAACCATCGAACATCCTATAAAATAGTGGAAGATTTCTCACCAGTTCAACAGATTCTCCACAAAACAACACTTGAAGGTCCAGGCACTGGCATGGCTACATTTTATAAGCTCAGTTGGAGCTCCTGTGTCCTGTTTGATTCTCTGACTATCAACGCTAGTTCACATTGCAGGGGCTGGCCACTTCCCGTTTGACCCTTGTCCTCAGTCTACGTAGCTCTGAGTTCTCATTGTCCACAATGAGGCCACATTCAATCAACGTCCAGGCTTTAGTGAGCTGCTGCTCCCCGTAGTGCTGCAGCGCCCCCCGCAGGAAGCACTCAGCCAGACGAAGCCTCCCCAGACCAGCCTCCACACACTGGATGGTTTGGTCCCTGTGGAGCTCCAGGGCTTGAGTGAAGTCCTCCAGAGCTGCTCCTTCTCTGGAACAGAGTACCAGGCTGCGACCTCGCCGACATAAGTCCTCTGCCCAGACTTGGGGATCTTCGGAGCAGCTGGAGTCAGATCCACCGTGCTTCTGGATAACTACATCTAGGTCAGCTATGGCCCGCTCATGTAAGCCCAGCTGAGCGAGGCAGGCAGCCCGCTGGCGGAGATACTGGAGTCTGTGGTTGCCCACTGCTTGTACTGCTACAGTCAGTAGTGCAAGGGCCTGATCCCACTGCCCATCTGATGACACAGCACCGGCCTCCTGCGCTGCTGCCTGTTACATTATAAGTTCTGAATAATTCACATGCTATTTATAAATACATAAAATACTCTTTACTGACAATACTTTAGCTAGAGTAGTGAATGATACTGCTGTCCTGTCCTGTAAGTATTGTATAACTGTTCACTCATAACATCATACATTACAGATACTTTTCCATCTTCTCTGACCTTACTGTCCATTTCAAGCATTTGAAATATGCATCATCCAAGAGCACCTCCTAAACTGACGCTGGCAATTTTTTTTATCCCTGTAATCAAAATGTGTCTGCAGCTAAATGATAAAACTAATTTTCTGACAATGGTAGAATAAAAAATTCTCCCAGAACACAATTTGCCCGCAGCACTCGTTCTTCAAACTGAAACCTAAGATTCCAGCATTGAGACTTACCTGTGCAATGTGTTTTCGCTGACTGAATTGGATCAGGGCCAGCAAGAAATCTAGACTGGACGGATCTTTCTCAGTCAGTTTGCTGAGCCTGCGAGCTGCGCTGCGGTAGTTCTGTTGCCAGGCCTCCACCACACCCACCCGGGCCTGGGCCACTGCATCTCTTGGCTCCTGGCCAAACACCTGGCACAGATGAGCACCTGCAGCCTTAAAATCACCTGGAGCAGATGGACCACGACAGCAACAGCAAAAGGATTAGTATAAACAAGGAGCGCCAGCTTCCTTAGTTTTTTAGGCTGGTAACACCACACAGCCTAAACCACAATATTCCAACCAGACAATTTCCAGTGACATCAAGGTCCCATCTCACCTTTAGCTAAGAGTGTGTCCACATAGAGGAGATGCCATCGGGGGTCTCTGCAGTCAGTCCTCATCAGAGCTCCACCGATTATAAAAGCCTCTCTGAGCTGCTCTTCGTGGCAGGGGACAGCATTAGTGCCCAGGATGTCTGACAGATTGGTCCGACAGAACTGATGCAGCCAGTCACAGACAAGCTTCCGTGCCTTGTCCTTGAGTGATAGGATGTCGTTGGTGACCATGTCAGTGTTTATCTGAAGTGCTGCCAAGATATCATGAGTGCATTCCTACAGAATGGGAAAAAGGCCATTTAAATTTTATATTTATACTAAACATACGAATCTTCTACAGTGGCACCAGGCAATTTTACGTAAAATTACATCAGCCCTATCAGAAAAATTCAACTACATTTGTAAAAGAAAACAGTATCCAATAACCTGAGGACCTGTAAATCTTATTTACGCAAATTTTTCCATAGTGTAATAGTGTTTGCTTCTCTGTCAACATGAAACAATACATCTATTGCTTCTTTTTCCTGCCAATGTTGGTCATCATAAGCATAATGCTGGTATTTTACATTAAATATTGTGACTCTTGAAATTTGACTTTTCAAGCTGTTACTTTTCAGTGTAAAGCTGCTTGGTGTAGCATAAAGTTTGGACAAGGACAGAGAAAAACCAATCTGCTATATTGTACATAAGGCACATTTGCAAGTGATTCAACTCCAGAATACCTTTTGTTGATTCAGCATGAGATAGGTGAAGCCTCTCCCACAGAGGGCCTGAACGTGTTTTGGGTGCTCCTTCAGAATGGCACTGAAATCAAAGATGGCCGTCTTCCGTTGGCTCAGCAGAGCATAACACCTCGCTCTCTCCAGCAAGGAGTCTGCCGCCTCACCACCTTGAAAAACACAATTAATTCACTGGATTTATGGTATTTACTAGGGATGCACCGAAATGACAATTCTTGGCCGAAACCGAAAACCGAAAATGAGGAAACCAAGGCCGAAAACCGAAACACAGAAAGAAATTATTATGCCAATTATTAGTACCATTGCATTTATGGCTATAACTGTGTACTAACCTCACTAAAATTGCAAGGCATTGCAATTGCATAAATTAATATGAATGTTTCAAAGAATAAATCAATTACAAAATTATGAAAATATGTATTTAGCACATTCCAACAATGCACAATATAAAATAAAATTCATAATAAAATGTTTAACCTGACCCCTCTCATGTGTACATTAAATAATAATGTACAGGCCTACTGGCCTGCTGAAAGATTGTAAAATTAAATATGTTCTCTCATAAAAACACAAAGTGCATTTTAAAATTTTCTCTGCAGGACTACTACAACAAAAGTGCAAGCTCGTACTGGCCGCGGTTTTCACTTGCGTCATCACAACATCCTGTTTTGGCCATGTTGTTTCGGTGATAAAAGTCTTCGGGCCGAAAAACCAAAAATGCACTTTTGCATAGTTTCCATAGTTTCCATAGTTATACATTACAAAGCACAGATCCAAGAGAGTAGTAGCATGTATGAAAATAAGATGAAATGGCTTGTCATTGACATTGAGAGTCATGTATCTCTGCTGAACTGAAGCCAAATGTAGAAACAAAGCTTCTGTTTTGTGCCAACCCTTCTCTTTATCCCTTTAATCAATCCCCCTATCTAGATTAAAGTATTACCCACTGTTAATTAGGACAACAATCACAATCAGACCAGTACCAAACATCAGCATCTCATTAAATCAGATCCTAATCACCAGATGCCATAATAGCGATGGAGAGATAAGCCACAGCCTCCCTGACAGCGCTCTCCTCTCTCGTGCCCTCCAGGATGCGTTTTGCAGCAGAGTGGCAGTGTCCTTGCAACAGTGCACGGTCCTTCTGTTGCGCCACTGCCAGCAGGGGGCGCAAGCAGCTCGTATCACCACACTGGATGAGCTTTTTCAACAGCTGCAGGAAAAATGGAAAGGCATGAAATCTTTTTCTCACTGCAAAAGCTGTAAAGTTAAGGAATAAAGGTATTAAACTCAGTGCTGTTACTGCATTCCCTCAGAATAATGTACACTGTGAGACTGTGAGATGTTCAGTTCAGTTGATCATTTGGTATTGAAAATACACTTAATGTTTAATTATAACAATGAATACGTTTTAAAAATGAAGTATAATATGTGACAACACCCCAAGCTGTTCAAAACTTAAAAGCGACCTCGTGGCTGTTTAATGTTTTGCAAGTGACAAAAGGCAAACCCTGTCCAAATTACAATGTGACCCAAATAAAATGCCTATTTAATCTCGGAGGCCTGTGGAGGCCTGTGGAGGACGGGGGGGGAGGGGGGGGGGGGACTGTGGGGGACCGCGTATGATATTTACGTAAAAAGGAAATTCACAGCCACCCCTCTGTAAGCTATCTGTGACTAATATAAACATAGACCTGTGGGTAGGGTAACGTCACTACAGTTTTCAGTCTATTTGAAAAAAAAATCAACCCTCCAGGATGAATTATTCATCCTGGAGGGTTTTTTTTAAATGTAGTGATTAAATCGATTAATTAAAAAAAAAGAGTAAAAATGAATCAACTGACTTGTAGCTCTAAAGCTGACCATAATAGTGACAATACTGTAATTAGACTGTTTTTTAAACGGTTTGCCACGGCACCAGGTTTGTATAAAAAAGAGAGCAGATTGAGTGAATGAGAACGGCAGCGGTTTCTCAACCTAACTAGAATTTTGTTAGGTTATGGACAGTGACTGTATTGGCTATTGTCACTCAGATCCTGTATGTATTTTTAAGGTATGATCCTTTAAGCTCAAGCTACTGAAACAGGCTATACCGGAACAGTGTACTGATACGAAGGAACTTTGCAATACAATAGGTTTTCCCAAGCATTACACTCTTACTGAGCAGATAAATACTAGGCCACAGACAGCGTTTCTGCAACATTTCAATACCTTGTCACACAGAAACCTTAACTTAAATGGCATAAAATATGAAACTGTTTACAGTAAATAACTATTCTAGCGGTAATTATAGCTTTTCTAATTTGGCAGAAAGACACCCTAGATCGCCTTTGAAGAACTAATGGTGCCTCTGGGCATCATTTAGGAGTCTGCACGTAAACACCTTCTATGCGTACCTGATTGGTGTCATAAAGAAAGCCTCTATGCAACTGCAGCAGGGCGAGACGAGCAAGAATGGGTGCCCGAGGACTGGTGGGTCCGACAGAGAGCAGAAGCCGGTAGGCCTCCTCCACCCGCCCAAGCTGGTACAAGGCATCTGCTGCCAGGATCTGAGGCCCATCAGCACCTGGCTGGAGCTCCATCAGCAGCACAGCCAGGGAGTGGACACCAGCAGGAGTCCTGTCATGTAAAATGGGAAAAGGTGATACAACAAGCAATATATATTTAATTGAGAAAACATGAATGAGGACTTTCATTAGAGCAGGACTGATAAACTGAATTTTGTACTTTCATTGAGATGTTGAGCACAGAACTAAATAAATCATCTGTGAAAGTTGCATAGTCAACTTCAGATTTTAGATATGTCATGTGCCATCTGCCTTTTTCACAGCAGACATTTTGACTTGTCGTACTAAGAAAAGCACAGGCGCTACTCAGAAAATTAATAATAGCTCCATTATATTCAAGTTTCTCAGTCAGCCATATCAGTGTGAGAGACAGCCTGCATGACAAACACCAGCACCCTGAAACTGAAGCAGCTAAATGGAATTCAGTCATCATTATCTTAATTATTGACACCTGTGTGTGTCCTACTGTGACATGCCAAAATGTCTCCTGTCAAAAAGGCCTCTTGAGTAAACTGTATTTGAGACAAACATCTTACCCTGATCTGTGGCTTTCTCTCTTTGACGGGACATGCAGCTGATCCTCCTGCTGGGACTGCTCGGAGTCTTCAGTGGTTCGGGACTTGGATTTGTGCTCTTCAGTCCCCTCCAGCATGACTCGTCCCTGCTCCACTAAAACAGTAAACAGCAGCCCCCGGCAGTTCCATGGCACCAAGCAGCGAACAGTGAATGCTGCTTCCTGAGGCTGCAGCCTGCTGGCTGTCACATAGTCTAGAGCTGTGAGGTAGTTTAAGCCACCCATCATGCGCAGAAGCCCCCTGCCACAGAGCGCCCGCACACAGCTGGACGGGTGGGGGGCGCTGTGTTCGATGACACCCTGGAAGTCTTCTAATGCCCCCTTGTGGTCATCGGAGAGAAGTCTTGCATATCCATGAAGAACCTGCACTGTGTTTTGATAGCTCTGCTGACCTTGGGCGGCAACTAGCTGGCTACAGATAGAGTGGGCCTCTTTGTGTTCCCCTCTGAGGAGAAGACAGTCAGCCAGTCGTACTCGCAGCTCTCTGCCTCCCCCGTCAGGCTCCAAATGGCACAGGGTCCGTAACTGAGTGATCACAGGGTCCAGGAGCTCAACTCCTTCAGTGGACCGCAGGTCTGGGCGGATGAGGACCCTCTCTCTGAAACCACACAGGCCCCTCTCTGCCTGCTGACGGAGATGGTTGCGAGCAGCCACCCCTGTGCCATGTTCTGTGAAGAGCGTTTGGAAATGAATTCGGGCAGTGGCAGGGTGGATCTCAAATGCTTCCCCCAGATCCCCACACGCCTCCGCAGTCCGTCCTCCTGCTGAGAAAAAGGCAGCCGCTCGACTGGTTAAGAGACGAGCTCTCCTCTCAGGACTGTCTTGGAATGACTTGTCTGTAGTACAGTGGCCATGATGCAAGAGGGCAGAGTACACTTCTGCACTGTCCCCAAATCTGCCAGTCAAAAACAAATATGCTGCTTGAAGTTCCTGCACTTCTTTATTACCAGGTGAGATAGCCAGCAAAAACTCAATAATTACAGAAGAAGCCTCTACACTAAGTTTTTCACTGTCCTTTGTTGTCACTTCCCACTGGCCGTCAAACATCACGGAAGGGTGTACATGCAGTGTCTGGACAGTAAAGGCCTTCACTATTTTTGACAGGTGCTGCGCCTGCCTGGTTTTCACCAGCGTGACAATTTCAGATTTGTTACTCTGGTAAGCTTCCAGATAAAGCTTCAGCCCCTTAACACCATGAGGCTCTGCGAACAAGCAGGCTAGCGCGCGAGTTATCTCCAACACCATGCGAGTCAAACCTTCTGGATGAGGGTGTCTCTTGCTGTCAAGCAGAGCAGTGCAGCGAGCAAAAATCTCCTCGCAGCCATGCCTGCCGCTCTGAAGGAGAGACTCCATTTTGAAAATGGTGGCTGACAAGTTGTTGGGGCAGAGTGTGGACAGGAACACAGCTGCCAGACCTTTATTAAGACCCTCAGAAGGTTGGCTCTCCCCATGACTGTCAAGCCAGCCTTCCAGGGTTGAGATGACCCCAGCCAAACTGGACTTCTCTAGTTTCCGCATGTGGGACACAGTGGAGGCCGCGTGAGTCCTGAAGGCAGACATGTAGAGAGACGTGGCCCTCCCAAGCTCTCCAGCCTTAAGGAACTTGTCTCCATCCTCACAAAGCTCTGAAACATTGACTCCAGGTCGAACCACAGCAGTCATGATCAGGCAGCGGGCCCTCTGAATCTGATTTTCTCTCTTCACCTGTTCACAGTGATGAAAACATGTCTCTCACAGCAGACATTTTGACATTAACACTGGCTCTGTTCCAGTGATTATACCATGACAGTATGAAAGCATGCACAATACCAGGACCCTGAAACTCAAGCAGCTAAATGGACTTCAGCCATTAGTGATTTTATTATTTATACATGTACTTTTCCTACTGTGACGTGACATGATGTCTTCAGTGAAATAGTCCTATGGATAATGAAAAGCAGACTCCATCAGTTGAAGGATGCTGACATTTGAAAATTATTAATTGTGTGTTCAAAATTATTTTCACTGCAGATATTTGGCCCATACTGAAACTGGTGTTTTGTGATTTTGTGAGTCAAGTATGTTCGACAGATAGATATTTTATTCACCCCCTAGGGGAAATTCACAACTGTAATTGTTAAACTAATATTTTTATACAGCACTGAGCAAAAGTCTTACGCATTTTAGATGTTTTGATTCTTCAGTCATGCAATACAATCAGAGTGGTGTCTGAGCAGTCCCAAATTCATCCTGTAGCATTACAATGTCCCCAAATATACATCCAGAAACATAAAGAACTATCTTTAGCGACAAGAAGAACAAGGAGTCCTGCTACAGATGGTATGGCCTTCACAGGGTCCCTGTTATCCACTCAGTCTGGGATTACACTCGGAGACACAAGACACTGCAACAACCTAAACTCACAGAGGAACTCTGGCAAATTCTACAAGATGCTTGGAACAACATGTACCTTGAAAAACCAATTGTTCTCAACAGTATGTAGGACAATTGGTGCTTTTTTAAAGACAAAGGCTGGTCACACCAAATATTTTGTGTGGTATAGTTTTTGGGGTTTTTTCTGTTTATAGCACTTTGTATGAATTTAATTGATAAATAAAACATGTTCATGGCTTTGTTTTTGAAAGCATGCTCACTTTACTTTTAGAGCTGAAAACCTTGGCCCAATACAGTATTTTTACATTAAGCCTCCATATGAAATATTTGAGAAATTTTAGGAAGCAACTTACAGTAGCAAACTTGAAAATATTGTGTTAAATTTTAAGGACATTATCCTTATTTTTTTTCTTTTTGTGCATTACTGTGACATTGACAACAAACTTGAAAGTGAAAAACAGCCGTCAGAACTAGTATAATTAATACCTAATTTTATTCATTTATTTTGCCTGTGCGGAGGGGATTTCTGACTTTCTCTAAGACACGGCTCACCTACCTGCTACTGTGGCTTTTGTTGCGAACAGCAGAGCCGCCCCCCTAGAAAACTTGAACAAAACCGACCTAAATCCGTAACTTTGTGAAAGTCTGAATAAGGAAAACTAACGCACTGATACGGTCGGTGCCACTTGATTTTCTGTAACTGAATGTCCTGAGAACAGAGAACCTGGGCCCCGTTTCTGTAATTCAATAGCTGTCGCCTGAAAGTTGCCAAGACAACACGGTGTGTCCTATCATTCAACAAAAGCTACAGCTTTTTGGAGGTTTTTCTTTCTTTCTTTCTTTTTTTAAGTCTGTAACAGGTGGAAATACAGAGAGAAACAGTAAGAAGATAAAATAAAAAAAAACCCAAACAAACCGCAACACGCGTCACATTTCGGTAAACTCCCTCCTGCCTCCTCTGTTGTTTGGTCACTGTGAGCGAGCAGTTGTTCTCGTGAACATGGGTCCGGTTGCCAATGGAAACCACTAACGCTGGCGCTTACAGTTGTTATAGTTAGACGTTGTTTCACGGTTGAACATTTCACTTATCGCATAAAACTGGCGATAAAATATTTTCCTTTACGCAAAACCAGGTTAAACCCGGTTAGTTCTTCCATAGAAACGCTGAAGGTGTTGAAGTTGTGAAAGTGAGAGAGGTCATCCCCACAAACGCATGTTATTTTCCCCACAGAGGCAGAAAAGGTCAACTGCATTTTACTTTTTACTGTCTCATGTATATTACGTGCATGTTCATAGACATTACCCGTAAATCAAAACATTTTGGAAACTCGATATTTTATCATGTAGTAGGCTAAATAAAATGTAACCTAGTGCAGTGGCCCATATTAATAGATCAATTCTCCTACAAAAACTTCCACATGGGAAATATTCTTAAACAGTGGACTGATTGAAAAGTCCAGTACAGTTGTAAAAATGACCTTCATCATCACAGCTCCTCGGCAACATATCACCATGTCTTTGTACTATGAAAAATAAATAGATAAATAAATAATATTTATCTATGCAACTATGATAAATATCTGTCTGTACGGGATCTATTCTTTTTTCTATCCAGGGGATATGGACAATGGAGGACGACTGTTCTTTGTGCTGAAGCAGAATTTGCAATTCATGAGACTGGTCTAATCCTCAAGAATAAAAGCTCCTCACTCACCCTGCCTACCCTTTGTACGGGGTCCTGTGCACACAACTGCACACCAGCAGCTGCTGTTCAAACACACAGCCAACACTCCCACCTTGTGGCAAAGCGTTTTTATTCACGACACACTGCAAAATGTCACTTTGACCATATATTTGTACCATAGGTGACTCCATAGGATAAAACTCGTATACTCGTATGATAATCCACTCCCTGAGCTTTGTAACAAAGTACACAAGCATCAGTTAGTACTTTCAGAAAATGAAAAACAATAATTCCAAAATATTTACATACACGTGCCTCAAGGCCAAAAAACCACAGACCTATATTCATTTTAAAACATTCATTAATAAACTTCATGATTGGAAAGTCCAACTGTCACTAACTGACCTTACACACAAAAACTCTCAAAATGAGATACAGCAACAACACCAGAGGAAACCATCAGGTTAGATGGAATATGTGTGGTGAGGAAAAACCCAGCCTTCTGCGCCTTGTCACCATTTCTTTGCAGGAAACTGAAAATCTGACATCCTGTGGGGACTTCAGTTTTCTTCCCTTGCAACGGTGCCCAACAAGAATCACTGGCTGAGTTGTTACATCAGAGTTTCATGTCAAACGGGATGACTTGAAACGGAGATGTCAGACATGTTGAAAGGATCTCTAGCAGTGCAATACATCATAGATGTACACTGAAATGTTCACACAGTTTAAATACTTAAACGGAACAGGAGCCTTTACTTGGACTAGTAACCTGCTTTAAAAAAATAAATAAATAGGTCAGCACCCATTTCTAGAGGTAAAATAATATTGTTGTTTACTGTCGGCCACTTCTTCAAAATTCAAACATTTTTTTTCTTCATTTTAAGCACAACCTGCTTACCTCTCGTCCACACACACAGTCACAGAGTTACACATATTTACATTTCAGCACTGTGCTCTAAAACCACAGCCCCCACAGTTGGCTTACGTGAGAAGCTAAAGGTTAAGTGGTGTTTGACAGTAGTAGTAGTTTTGACAGATTAGCTCAGGGAAGGGGACTTTTCTTGATTCTTAATTTTCATTTATTTATTTATTTTCTCCACATACATACTAGAGCGCGGCCTGAGTATTAACAGGCATGATGTCTTTCTTTAAAATGCTACTGTTTGTTTTGTCACATTCATTTGAAGAAGCTACTTAAGGATCCGAGCTCCAGTTCTGCAGCTGATTCGGTGCTGCAATATATCTATTCGTTTTTCGATATGTACACCCTGCATTTTTCGTGTCAGTCTGGATGTAAAATAAATCTCGATTCAACAAACGGTTGAGCTTTAGTCTATAAAGGTCAAACATAATAAACACATATCTGGAGTGCATCTGATGATCTTTATCCACTAAAAGAGGTTGGAAAAGAGAAAATAATCCAATTGCAGTTGGATCTATCTGGGGCTCCACAGTGCTCTGTAATGCCATTTGACTCTTAGTTAGACTATTGCATGTATCTGCATAGCTAGGTATGGTTTATTCATGACATCATTGCTGTTTTCTGTGGTTGTACCACGTAGTAGCTACAGTTAGTGATGTCCTTTCCAGGAACTTGAAGCTTCTAGTCTTAACACCACGATATTTATGTCTGCAGTTGCAGCCTCAGGTGTCCTGCATCGCTTCCACTGAAACCACAGTTTGTATTGTAACTTCAGCAGGCTGCAAAACCTTGCTTAGGTTCAGACCTCCACTGCAGCTTCTCCAGGTTTTCTTGCAGAAGCTGAGCACAGCCGGATAAATCCATGTAGTGCAAGGCCGAGAAGACGTCGTCCAGGCTCGCGGAAGAGCGCTGGCTCCATAGCCTCAGCATCTGGTACTGTCTCTCCATGGAGCCCAGGCCCAAACCAGCCTCCAGCTCCACCCGCTCCAGCTGCTGATCAGCCACCGAGAGCAGACGCAAGAACTCCTTCCACCTACGCAAGGGCACCTCCTTGATGATCGCATAGAGGACAATGGCGGGCCAGTGCTCTGATTGGTCATCTTGTCTGGCAGCTGGAAGGAAAGAATCAGAGATGATCAGAGGACACACACCATGCAAAAAGTAAAAATGCAGTTGTGGATCAACTGCAAGAGTGTGCTATCTGCCCAGTGTGCAACTGCTTAACTACTTTCAGATAAAACTTTTTTTTGTGTTTTGGAATGTCTCTTTTCTCCTTTTGTGATTCAATGCACAACTTCATGTGTTTTTCAAGATACAGTATAAACTAAAAGTCATCAAAATCCAGAAACTATGCAGAAGCATTTGAGCCGACGATGTGAGGAGACCATCCCTGCGCTGACTACAATGCCCAGATGTTTAAGGAACTCACTGAGCGTTTACCAAAAATGAAACTACATACTGTATTTGTGAGCTGTTTTTTTAAGTTAATACAGTGTTGGTTTTGCCCCTTCTGTGGGGTTTGCTGACATTAACGAACATATAGAAGAATAAAAGTCTTATCCTGTAATGATTTCTGGTGGGGATTTTCTAAACAGGGCAACAAAGACTGAATCATGCATGGGGAAAAACAGCTGCTGTACTGCAACCCGTGGAAAGATTCTTAACTGCCATCTGTATGTGTGGTACATGGAAAATCTTTCTCACTCTGCATAAAAATGATGTAAAATGTAAAATAATACATAAAGCAGGCAAACAGTCAAGTCACTAATAGAGCAATATAATGATACAGAATACAGTGAAACAGACAGTTGTCACTTAGTATTAGGTGACCTGGGTGCAGGCGTGTTGTGATGCGCCTACCCAATAAAATTCCCCAACATACAGTAAAGGGTAAAAACAAACCAGACTACCACCCAATCCCCAATTTATAAAGGGAGTAGACAACATAATTCTCACCACAATGGCAACAGCACTATAACCACAAGGGGGGTTTTCAGCTCAACCACAAATGAACAACACAACAACATGACATTACAAATGACACAGGAAATGCAGTTGTGCTGAAGGCCTTCCTAAAAGCTTTAATGAAAGACTTTTTCTTTCTTTCTTTCTTTCTTTCTTTTTTTTTTTTTTTTTTTTACTGAGTCTCATCAGGGGACACAGGGCTGTCTGTGAAGACACATTCAAACTGTGTTAATCTGAGTGAAGCGCAGTAGGAAACCAAGTCTGATGGATTCTGAGAATGAGTAAATGAAAGGTACAGAAGCAGCGGAAAATGTATGTGGCTTCATCAACCTTTTTGTGCTCTGTACTCTATAAATAACATCTGAATATGTGTGGATGTTGAAGATTTCACAGGAGTTAAAACATGATGCACAAGGATGCAAATTCACAGCTAACAGTGGCATGCCCTCACTATCTGATTTGTCATTTCCCCTAATGTCGATTTGCTGACTGACTGAAAAGTGAGGGCGGCCTGTTTCCCAGTTTCCTCCTCCACTCTGTGGGCCACATGGTTGATCACTGATAAATACTGTGCTGAACAAGCAAAGTTGAAAAGGCTGCTGCTCTGAGTGCAAAAACACCACAGCATCAGATAGAAAACTACACCAGCAATCACATGATTAAAATATCATCATAGCATTCTGCTTTTTTGTTTTGTTTTGTTTTGTTTTGTTTTGTTTTGTTTTGTTTTGTTTTGTTTTGTTTTGTTTTTCTTTGCATGACATTTGGCACTAGTGGTATACTGCCTTGTGATGTCACCTTTCAATCAGACAACCAGATAAGCTCAAGTCTTTGCGTATGCAAGCATCCTCTCTGCTGAATACAGGGGATGTTGGAGAATACTAATACTTTAGATGATGAATAATACTGACTCTAAAGTTGATGCTGGGATTTCTAGTTTATTTGAAGTTCTTGAGTGTTTCATTTAAGGTAAAATTTCAGTTTTAGAACATTATTTACCAACCTAGGCCCTCTTTTTCAACTGGTTTTGTCAAAGGAATTTCAGAGCTTCTGTTTCATATTGTTCCCAG
The DNA here is from genome assembly GCF_017976425.1 of Toxotes jaculatrix. Taxonomy (NCBI): domain Eukaryota; kingdom Metazoa; phylum Chordata; class Actinopteri; family Toxotidae; genus Toxotes; species Toxotes jaculatrix. The sequence continues at coordinate 14,198,047 of NC_054395.1, read as the reverse complement.
TTATTCACCCAGTGCCCAATAGATAATGTGTCATCTAAGTATTAATTTGCGCTTCTTGGACCATATTTGAGATACAGTACATACTTAATGTTAACTTGTGAAATCTACATTTTCCATTTAAAGTAGCTTACTCTGGAATGGGTGATGGCCCATTGTCTACCATCAAATATTGTGCACCATGAATATGTTTGAACCTGATCATAAATGCATTTTACTCCATACTGTGCTCTACTGTTCATTGTAAAAATAACTCCCTACATCTGTTGCCAAAGTGACACCTTTTGTGCACTTCTATCACTTTTCAAAAAGCTTTGAACGCTGACTCAGGACGCTCGCATGCTATAGATAATGGGTTAAACAAAGATTCAAGCCTCACTTCACATGAAGTCCAAGTTTATTTAAACATGAGAGTAAAGAGTTTATGATGTGTTTTTGCATACAGATTCTTCAGCTTCTCTCATCCAGTTGCTATATCACAACTATCATTATGCAGCATTGATAACTTCATGGGAGAACCTGAAAAAGTGAAAAACACTGTTCCATAAAACACTTCTATTTCCATGTTTGAGTAAAAATGATGTTGTGTGATATGCAGTGTGACTTGAAACTTTGCAGGAGCAACTTTGTGACTCAGAGCGTAACAGAAAAATGCATTTATCTCTGTTGTGTAGAAGGAAACAACGTTTTGTGGTTTTATGTTAAAGTATTTAAGCAATATCAGCACTGAGGGATTTTCTTTTACCCCTAAGTGACCAAATATGAGACAGATGTGACCTTAGACATTTAAATCCCCCAAAACAAATGAATCCAGGCTTTCTCAAATTTCTTGACTTGATAATCAACTTGTCCTCTACTAACCCATGCCACAACTTTATTTCCACTTTTTCTAATTAAGACTTTTCTTGACAGCAGTTCTTGTGGGATCATAAAGATAAGCTTGATCATCTCTCCCCATGTTGTCCTCCATCCTTTGAATCACCAGTTTCTCTTCACTCCTGGGGCAGTTCAGGCCCACTTCTAAAAGTGTTGCTTGACACCTCAGTTTCAAAACTGCTCTGCTTATCAAGTGATGATTTTGTTACAGCTTGGTTCAAAATAGATCATAGCACCTCTGAGCTGTCTTTGATACATGCTTTCCTTCTTTATTGCTATCCCATGACTCTATTGGCATTATGTTTGTAGTAGTAGTAATAGTTCTAGTGCCAGTAGGTGACTTCTTATTTCCCATTAAAAAGGGTGAAGGGAAAATAAAATTTTATATGTTGTATATATTTTATATGTATATCTGTTTTACCCTACAATGCAATGCAAGCTTCTACTGAAGATATCTTAAAATAATTAATTAATCTAAATGTCATCAAACTAATATAATGAACAAAAAGCCAGAGTCTCATATCTGGGAATCATATACTGAATCTTACCTTTGTGTTCAGCATTTGGCAGCCGAGGACAGATTTGGGCTGAATCTTGCGGTGTGGCTGGACTCTGGCTAAGAACCATCATGGGAGTTTCCTCAGATATGTGCAAAGTCTTGAAAGGACAAACAAGAAAGAGAAAGTAAATGTCTGCTTTGCAGCCAACTCTTTAAAATTTTAGAAAGAAATTTGTGAAATTCTTCAGCTTTCCTAAAACACCAGTAAGTTATCATCATTTATTGCTCTAATTTAATTTCCAAGTGTGAACAGCAGTCCACATTTGCTCTTATTGACCTTTACATGTTTTTTTTTCTCTCTCTTCAAAAGGTCCTCTGACTGTCCACCTACAGTACTGCTCCAAGCTAGATTTTTATCTGAAAGAGAACACATGAAACTGAACACAAACCTGCGTGGTTGGGCTGCTCACTTGATGATTGATGTCTGTTTGGGAGGAAAGCAGATATTATCAAGCTTCCTGCTTGAACACGTTCAGTTGGGAAAGTACAAATAAGAAACTCAGCTACATTTCTGTGAAAAGATATTTTTTGTTTAAAACCGCAAAACACTGTCTCTTTAGGTTGCATTTAATACATGCAGTTTAACTACCACCTGACTGAAGTGCCAATGTGTAGCCACTCATGTTACTCACAGCTCCATTGTCTATGCCAAACTGAAATTACCTCATTTTGTGGTTGTCAGCACTTGTAAATGTGTCATTACAAAACAAAACAAAACAGAACTCAAATTCTTTTTTTTCTTTTACAGTTCTTGAGTAAATTTACTTTCATTCCTTTCATTTACATTCCATCACTGGTTACCGTTGAAATTGGGTTCCTCAGCATGTGGCTCCACGCCTTTGTCCATGCTCCAGCAGGGACAAATTTTTCCTGGATGGTTCCTGGTGAAGACCAGCAGGAGCCAAAAGAGCAGCACAAATATCACCACAACCACCCCGAGAACCAGCCAGGGAATATAGTTCAGTGCTGCGGACACAAAGATACACTGACATAACTCCACCACTTATCAAGTCTAGCATACAGGAATACTGTCTGAAAACCTGCGATGCTGAAAATTTGAATGATCCCCCAGATAACCAAACAAAAAAGGGGTAATGACCACGGTCTCTTAAACTTTCTAAAAAATCCACAGCTAATGTGAGTGTAAACTACATTGGCCGTATGGGTCATAAAAGCACAGACCAGTGTGTTCTTCTGTATACTATTAAAATACAGTATACAGTTAATACTAACTGTTAGGCGAGATTGGTTCTATAACAGGACTCAAATGTGTTGCTCTTGCTGTAGCTGAAGCTGCCACAGTCACATGTTTAGTTAATACACTTGTAGATGGAGGCGTAGTTGGAGGTGGAACTGTAGTTGCGTTACATCTCCTCTTGCATTCTGGGTACTTCAGACACTCAGCCCTGAAAAAAAGGAGCGATTAATGTTGGCAGTGCTGGGATCTCACCGCATATTTATCCATACTTTAAAGGGCGCGTTCACAATTTTTAAAACCTCAATACAACACTCACATGACCTTGTGAACACTGAAATTGTTTTTGCTTGCTGTAATCATTCCTCTATTCCACATTGGCCATTAAAAGATTCAATTCTAAGGTGATTTCATTGTAAGTAATGGGGGACAAAGCTCACAAGTTGCTGAAGCTAATGTGAGGTTTCAGCAGTCTGAGTTTGTCAAATCAAGTTGGTATCTTCAAAAGTTACAGCCTTTTCAGTATGAACGTCCTTCTTTGTGTTTGTCTGGACAGTGTCTGCCTGTAGGATACTACAGTAACACAAAGAGTTTATTTTGAACTAAAACAACTGTAACTTTGGAGGACACCCATCTGAATTGCCTAACTTGGATGGCTGAAGCCTGATATTAGCTTCAGGTATACTTCTATGTTTTTGTCCTTCATCACTTATACTGAAATCACAATAAGAGAGGGGTCTAACAGCCAGTATGAACAGACGGAGGGATTACAGCAAGCGAAAGCTGTTTCAGTGTTCATATGCACACCTGACTGTTGTTTTAAGACTTTTGAATTTTGAACCCGTTCTATAACATTAATTTTTATAACAGCAAATGTGAGCGCATAACAAACAATAACTATTTTAGTAGTACAGCTACACAAACAGTTTTAACAAAACTTTCGCATTGAGACTTTTACAATCCACAGCCCCACTATTCAGCGCAGTTAGTGCTGGGGCCCCAATGAAACCACAGAAATTTCCACCCCTCTGACGAAAGTCAACACACACCGTGGCCTTAAATCATACTGCATTTGATTTGACCTTTTCACGTCAAGGCTGAAAGACAGGTTTCTAAAAATGTCTATTTGTGTCTTCAAATGTTTTGTTTTTTTCCACCAAACCGTCAAAAACCTAAAGAAATTTACTCATGAAAGAAGAAATTGGTAATATTTCAGAAGCCAGAGTCAACAAATAGTTGCCAGTTTTGCTGGATTAAACATTAAGCTACTGGGACAATTGATTATCAAAATTGTTGCTGATCAATTTTCTGTCACTTGACTAACAGATTGACTGACTAATTATTTTAGTCAAGTAAACATCACAAAGAAGACGATACACACAAACACACTGTATACACACGTGCACAATTAAAATCTGTCTGCTCCAATACCAAAGTAATAAGATGATAGAGGCCTCTTCATGTACATAGAATTCATAAGTCATAAAATTATCCAGAGGAAGCAATTATCCTAGAAAATACTACAGAGAACAAAGTAAATGTAGCAACTAAGAAAAACAGAAAGATATGATAGAGATAGTGACGATATACATCAAACAGCCAAAAAAGTGTTAAATGGCAAAAACATACTGTAGCTGCAAAGAGCCAAATTAATACAATTTGGCTCTTTGCAACCCACTCAAAAGCAAAAAAAGAAAGGGAACAAAAACTAAACACTGGTTTTTATCTGTCTTATTGTAAAATCTCCCACCTTTGGCAGGGTTGGCATCTCCGTTCGTAGTCAGGATGACCAGAGCGCTCTGAAAAATACGCAGCCGATTATGAGAACTCAAAAAAAAAAAAAACTATATGGCTTCCTTTTGAGATTGTTTATGTCATATAAAATAACCCAGATAACCCAGAATATGAATCAATATGGCAGTTGTACATACCAGTCTAACACTTCCACTTCCTCCACTGACTTCACTCACCTTCACATTTTTCACATTTGCATTTCTCGCAGAGCTTTGAAGTGATAGTCGAGCCTGCATTGTAGAATCCTTCTTTACAGTCACATTCCACATCGCTATTAAAGGAGCAGGGTCTTATCACCACCTCAAGAGCTGGGGGGGAAAAAAACAGTGTTTCTGTGTTCAGCATAAACACACAGTCCTGACAAGATGCTCTCAGGATAAAGTCGGGAAAGCATGACTCAATCATTATTTTCATCAATTTTCACATTGCTTCAGTTGGCCCAAGGCTAATTTTTCAAAAGTTTACACAAAATCCCACAAGCTGAAAGCATGTGTTTCTATCACCCAAACCAAGTAATGTATTCAAACAAGATACTTACAACCACATGTTTGACACCTGTGGCACTTCTCTATATGGTTTTCTATCTCTGTGTATGTGTTATTATCACATTTTTTACATTTGTACTTTGCAGCAGGATCATTACAGTCACCAACTTTGTGATATCCTGGAATACAGCGGGGACAAAGAAAAAGAGAATAGATCAACATGCAATGATTTCACTATAACTGTACAACACAAGGCCAATGCATACAGATGCTTCTTATAACTTACCAGCTGGGCACAATTTATAACATGAATTACTGGTTTGTTCTGTCACCTTTGTGTAACTCTGTCCACTGGAAAGGAAGGCAAGTATCAGCGGGAAAACCTGAAACACAAAAACGAGGTTTGATGATCTGAGATACAGTGTCAAAAGGGAGAAGCTCACAACTGGTGTGACACTTTGACGCTACAGCTGCCACACAAAAAGCGACACAGGCATCTTTTGCTTTTTCATTTTCACACCTTCAATATCAGGCAGTCCTTCTGCTTATTAAATAAGTACATTCGAAACATTTCTATGGAATTTTCATCTTATGTATTACAACAGAAACACTTCCCCATATCTGTACCACTCGTAAACACTTACTATCAAGCGACAACAAAAAGAAAGACAGAAAACAAAGAAACCATTCATTGTGATACCATACACATCAGTGGATATTTGTCCAATTTTGATAACAGAACAGAAAAGGTTGCCAGCTGAGCCAAATATGTAAGTAGTTTGTTTTATGCATTTTAGCTGTTTGAGTTTTTTTATTCTCTTCCATTTGAAGAGAATCAGTTGATAAGCAAGCGCTAGAGATAGGACCACAACTGTAGTTTAGTTACCAGTGATCATGACATCATCTGGGACCACCCTCAATGTGGCCACCAGAGGGTTGGGATTAACATAGTGCCACATACATGCAAGTGTTGCTCGGATGGAGCCTGTGAAGTACTCTAACATTGGAAGTTCAAGCCTGAGGCATACTGATGAGGAATGAACTTGCCCAATTACTAGACCAATATTTGTGAGTTCCTCTTTCCATTGCATTTTGATGTGATCAAAGGGGGGAGGTGCACTTGTATGAACAATCCTGAATAAAATAGACGCCAAACACTTTTGCAGTGGTTCAGTTTCCAAGCATTGTTTTTTAAAACATCTAACCTGTAGGTATCAGAAGACATTAGGCTGATGAATGCCAAACTCTGTCTGCAATTGCTTGAATGAAACAAAGCTGCTCTCTCTAAAAGAGGTACCTCACACGGGTGGCGCATTTTCAGTTGGAACACTGAGTCAACGAGGGAAGCTGTGAACCAGAGCTTTAACAAAAAGAGGAACCATGAGAAAGTCCTGTTCACAATCAAACTGAACACTTAATCATCCCCAAATCATAAGCGCCCCACAGACCACAGGACTATTTGTAAAAAGGTGCTTGCTCAGATCAGTGATACCAGGCTGTGGGAGTGTTGTTCCATGTTTGTCCATGAACTAGGTTCTTCATCCCCCTTCTCCTGGACCCAAAACACCAGTTTATGGACATTGGCTGCCCAACGACAATTCATATTACATTTTGGCAGAGGCAACCTTCCATCCTTTCTCAGCATTTTTTAAAATGTATTTTATATATTTAATTCCAAATGTGTGTTACTTTAACTCCTTGAAAAAAATGGCCTCTGTATTAGTATTTGCTACAGAGTTAATTCACCCAGCCAGCAGCCCGGATCTCGTTTAGCTTTATCCAGGGCTTTTTTCAAATTATTGTGAAACAAATACCTGGATCTTTTGGTCACAGACACACCTACATGTACACATATTAGAGCTGAAATTCTTAGTTTATTAACTAATTATTGACAGCATTGATTGACAGCAAATTAGTCAGCAACTATTTTGATAACCAAATAAATGGTAGGAACTCAGTCTCTCAGATTAAGTTTATTCTAGTTTGACTGAAACTGAATATCTTTGGGGAAAACAAGACATGTGAAGATGTCACCTTGGACTCTGGGAACTTCTGATGGGCATTTTTGTTTTACTATTTGCTGACATTCTACAGACCAAACCATTAATCAAGAAAATAATTAGTAGCGTAAACAAAAAATGTAAAGATCTAGTTAGTTATAGCCCTAGTTAATTTACTAGCTCATTAAACGTGTTGTTAAAAGCGGTACAAGACTGTGACAAAGAGCCCCATTAATCAAGAGACCCTCCCCATTTCATCTCATTCAAATGTAACTTTACGTCTCCTGTCATCAACACTACAAGCTTGATGTTTTGCTGCAATTGATGTTCAGCCTGTTGTTGTTAATTCACCCAAGAATACAGAAATGAAAAGTTCTTAAAAAGAAAAACAATCCCTTTAACCAGCCTTGTGTCTCATTAGTCATTACTGTACGTGTGTTTGGTCGCTTTTGTGGTAACAGCAATACTGTGACAATAGTTCCTGTAACGATGAATAACTAAGTTAAAGCGCTGTTGAAATTGAACACACAGATGATCTACATACAAAAACTGAAAAAAAACTACAAAAACTTGGTTAACTTACCAAGACAAAGTCCATGTTAGAAGAGTTTGCAGATGAGTGTTGGCTTCACTCGTGAAAAAAAATAAAAAATCAGTATCACAGCACAGTTATCAGCAGGAGAGGATGCCACGAAATTCACCTAAAGCGTGAGGCATTCTGACGTTCAGTCTTTTGTGGCTTTCCTCTGAAACTGAGTCAAATAAAGTGTTGTGTATGTGCTTTGACTGTTTATAGGTCAGAACTGTCAGTTCTTTGGAGTCTTATGAGAAATGCTGCCAGAAACAGGAAACACAATGAAATCACCCCCTCCGCAACACACAGTGACACGAGGATTGGTGGCAACGTCACAGTTCCTCCCCCTGATTTTTCCCTATACTTTCACTAATGTGGTTCAGACTAAAGGTCTGGTGACATACACGGGAACAATTCATGAGTCGGATACAGGGTACGTGATGGGTGTACATGGTGGTGGTTGTCACAATCGTGGCATGTCAATTTATTCCTTGCTTTCATGGTATTTCCCTTTCCCTTGTGTCTCCTGTGCTCCCCAGTCTGTCGCCCTGCCTGTATCGGTGTCTGTGTTGTGACCATGGCGCCGCTCTCCGTCTCCAGGCTCGCTGATCAGCCTGCACACCTGAAATCCATTCACTCATCAACCCCAGCTTCTTCATCCACTCGTCCCCCAGGTTGTTGTTTCAGCCAGCTTGGTGGTGCATGTCCAGAGGCCACTTACAATTGTACATTTCTAAGTTTTGTCTCGCATGTTACCTCATAGATTAATCCTTTCCTCCCTGTGCCACAGGATCATCACATGCCTGCCTGCTTCCCTGCTCGTCTCCATGCTTGTCGATCAGACATCCAGCCATGCTCACAACTGCCATTATCCCAACTCTGCTCTGCTTCCCCAGCAGCTGGCTCCCCTCAGTCCTCTGCCTTCAACTGACGTAAACTGTAGTTCTGTGTTGCTTCAATTCAGGAGGACAGACTGAAAGCAAAAGATACAAATTTAGTACAGTGAAATATGGTCATTGAAATACTGTTGAAACAACATTGTGTGAAGGTTTAGCTCAGTTGTGTGTGGACACAATAATTATACATGCTGTGTGTTGCCCAGGCATTTAAAGATTCTCACTTTTCAACCATATTTTGCCAGGTTTTGGAGGCCCATGACCATGTTATTAGCCTGTTTATGTCGTCTGAATAATGTATTTACTGTTGTAATAATATTTTTTATGCTGCCTTCTTAGCAAGGTCTCTTTTAAAAAAATGAGAGTTTTACCCAGTGAAGGTAAATCTGCAAAAGGTAACTGAACTACTGGGGAGTTCATTCAGAAATTTTGGTTGGGATACAGGTGAATGTAAGTTTTGGAGTACTCTTCTTCTTTTCCTCAACTTCATTTTAGAAATGTAGTTTTACTTCCACATTTATCTTACTGTGCAGTTTCTTTGCAGTATCTGATTTCATATATATAACATAATAATGATTATTAGATCATAAAATATAATAATATAATAATAATAATAATAACAAAACAACAACAACAACAACAATAATAATAATAATAATAAAAATCTACTTTCTTGTTCAACCACTTTTAAAAAAAAATATTTGGCCACATTTAGCTGTCAGTGTTTTACTAAAGTGAAATTGTGAGTGCTGTGCTTTTCTTTGTAATGGAGTACATTGTATTGTTTTTTCAGGATTTGAGCATATTCCTGCACATCTGTGGGCTAAATCCAGCCAAAACGCGCCGAAGAAACGTTATTAGATTCATCAGAAATGCCCTGTGTATTAAACGCGAATAAAGTAGGTCATCATGTTTAAAAAAAAAAAAAAAAAAAAAAACATCCAAAGCAACATTAGCAGAATATAATTCCCCGTGTGCCTGTACTGTATAGAGCCTGCAGCAGCACCCAGAAGTGAACAAAGCGACCCGGAAGCGGTGGTCCGACTGGAGGCAGGCAGAGAGAACATCAACCTTTTATATTATAGCTGTACTCGCAAGACAATATCTGCAATCAGGACACAAGGTATTTGTGCATGTCTTTTCGTGTCTTCACTGCTGTGCATTTCTGTGATACGCGATAGAGGTCCAGATGCGTGCATATTATGCACAAAATGCAATCGCTGTCCTTTGATTCGTTCAAAAGTTGCAGAATGTGTAAAAAAAAAAAAAAAAAGCAGCCCTAAAAGTGCAATTTGGTTAAGATGGCACAGCGTCTGTCGAGCCGAGAAGGCATTGTGCGCCGGTTATATTTTGACCTTAACGCATCGGCACGGTCGTTTTAGTCGATGTGGTGTGTTTGGGTCGAGCCTGCATCTTGTCCGTTTCCGTGGTTTTTTTTTTTCTGTGCAGGGCATGGTTGTTGTAGGAAGTGTCAGTTTTTTTAAGAGGTGGGGAGGCCGGGCTATTCAAACCTGCAATTCGCCGTAAACAATCATTCATGCCTTTGACACGATAAACACACCTTTGTGTCCGCGGCAGCCGCTTCTTATCCACAAGCACCCTCCTTACGACAAGACGTTCATGCTCCTAAAAATTTTTTTGGGGTCTGCAGAATATGGCGTCCCGCCTTATAAAAATAAGGCTGCCATTTTTGTTTCTCTTTTGTCTGGAAATGTTTTAAGAAAACTGTCTGAGAATGTCTGAGTCGCAGCGGAGAGGGTCGATCCGTACAGTCCCTCTGTCAGTGTGAGCCCGGAGGGTGCTCACAGACAGAAGACATGTCCGAAAAGTCAAAAGAATGGAAAGTTTTTTTTTTCCCTTTCTTTGCGTTTATCTGAAAAAAATTTAAAGCGACGTGCACTTATTTTCAGGAATTCACTCTCAGACAAAAGGATCAGAGGGGGGCTAAACGGCCGTGGCTCTTCACAGCTCTGTCCCTGTTTTTTATTTATTGCAAGAGACAAAATATTTCTGGGTGACGTTTATTTGTTTGACCCGTGTTGACTTAAAGGTTGGGATCGTGCACTGTAGCACTGAATTCTAGGCATAAATGTGACATAGCAATGTTCACACTGTTAAAGATGAGCTTTCACCTCATTATCCCTGTAACAGCAATCGATTTATGACGTTATTAATAATTATTTAATTAATTAATTAGATCTCCAAGGTGACTGCAGGCGCCCAAAACGCTTTAAAATATCTTAAATGCAGTGACTGAACCTCGGGTTTTCTCCAATTCTACATTTCCAAGGTCAAGTTAAATACAGTTTTACAAATTTTCATTTACTTGTCTTGTTTTTTTTTTTTCTGTCAAAAATATTTGATTTAATGAAGTTTTAATAAAAGCCCATAAAGCCCCAAAGCCAGCACAGCATTTACCTAAATGTGTAAGCTTATATATGCTTACACTTTCTTTGGGGAGAAAAGGGTCTTTTCTGGATTAACCCAGCCTCCTTTTACAGTCATTAAAAATGCAACATTGGTATTTGTCCTAAAGGAAATTAAAAATAGGAACAAATATGTAATAATTCAAGCCCTATAAAATTATTAATAACTTTTATGAAGCTGCCTATTAAAAAATCCTCCAGTTCCAACTACGGAATGCTGCCTACATTATGTGACCCAAAATCTGTCTTAGACTAATTTATTTTTGGTCATATGAAGGTCTTATACAACTTTCTGATAACTGCAGATACAGTGTAAGAAGAGTTTCTTAACAATGTCTCTCCACATTGGATAAGTGGAGCAGTTTGAAATTTTAAATTGTGCTTAATGCATAATGCTAAACACTGAAATGCATGCACAGCTAGTTGGTCAATGTGGCCGAAACTAATGAACTGCCAAATAATATGCTAACGTGGAACTAAAGGAAAATGCTCACCCTTTCTAGTGTTGCCATTACACCTGTTGGTTGTGGGTAGGGTGTCATAATTTTCATCTCTTCAGTTCCAGTCTGTTACATTAACACTCTTTGCCTACAGATTTTGTCTTTGAAGATTTAGACACGTTGCAGCTTGAAAAACAAACAAACAAAATCTCTGACCCAGACCCTGGCAAATTTGCAGTGACATAACAGCTCATTAAATGTAACTTGACTTTTGAATGTGACTAAAATAAATGTTATTCATTTCAGGATGGCAGAGCCTCGATTTAACAACCCGTATTTCTGGCCGCCGCCTCCATCCATGCCAGGCCAGGTAAGTTCACTCCTAACATGTAATTACTGTGACATTTCCACCCGTTCACTGCCATTTGTTTCCATGTGTGAATGTCTTTTCAGCCATTCAGCACCAGTCCGTCACTGAAACTAACTCTCAGAGAGAGAGTCCGTCACAGTTCCTTCTTGTAGATTAAAAAAAAAAAAATATATATATATATATATAAATATAAATAAACTTGCACTGTGTGCTGGTCAGTGTTTTCCGGGGCATGAGTGACATTCACACACGGTGGCTGTTTTCTGTTGAGCATGACCCGTTAACCCTTTCAGCTGGATAACCTGGTGCTCATTAACAAGATCAAGGAGCAGCTGATGGCTGAGAAGATCCGACCCCTTCACCTGCCGCCTACCTCCACCCCTTCCCAGCAGCCTCTGCTGGTGCCCACCTCGTCCCCCGATGGCAGCACTCAGCACGGCATGCCAGTGCCAAAGCCCCAACCGCAGCAGGTGCCGGGCCACCACCCGCAGCCTCAGGGCTCTGGACAGCCGGACATCGCTCTGCATGCTCGCTCCGCCTCAAGCTCTGGACCAGGTAGCCTTCATTGTTTGCAGTCCTGGGTACTGAACCTCAGTACACATTGAATACAGACCCAAATGTGTCACTTGCATCAAGTATCAAAAAACTGTCAAGTATCAAAAGTTAGCATCACCTGCATGGTGAGATTTTTAGTCTTGTTTATTCTTTCTATTCTTTGATCAGACATATTCTTTTTAAATCAGGAACCTTTGCTAATTTTAGACTGTGTTTTATCTAGGAGAAGTCACTGTATGGCTGTCCTTGTCAAGACAACGCAAATGCATTGAGGAGTTTGGCATGTTTTGTTGAATGAAAAAAAAAACATTTGTTTTGTAAAGAAACAAATGTATAGGAAGGGTATCTGTACTGAAACACAGCTACCTTGTAAAATGTCAAACATTACTCAGCCCTAGCTGTCTTTAGACTTCTCTATACAGTGAAATCAATGAACTATCCATAGCTATGACATGTACATAAAAGGTCTGACCTCAGGTTTTTATACAGCAATTGACAGTAAGGTTGTGAGGGTCTCTCTGGACGACAGCTGTTGACTTCGCGTTGTGTGGTGTTCTTACTGCTCACTGATTAAAATGCCATCACCTGACAACTTCCAGATGGAAATATGGATGACAAGGCGGCAGTGAAGGCCAAAGGATTGTGGGAAGACTGGCACATGAGACAGCTTGGCGAGCAACCTGGCCGGGTCAACCATCGCTCAGGTACTGCAGTCAGTTAGTCTCTGTGGTCTGTTGGCACAGGGGGGAAAAAAAATCTGCTTTAAAACCAGGAAAGGCGTGTAAAACATCACATACGATATTGTGTAGAAGATTTTCCTGAGGCTTAAAGTGAGGCAATAAACAGATCAGGTGTTCGAACAACGCTTAGAGAATAATACGGAGAGACGCAGATTTTGGTTTTCAGGTTGTGGTTGGTAGCTGCTAATGAGGCCACACAGACATGGGTTTATGAAGATTAGTACACTGATTAGTAGAAATCAAAACTGAAAACAAAACACTTTTAGCACTTTTTAGCCTATTTACTACAAACCATGTTTCCTTGCTTACATGTAGCCATTTGGCAAACTGTGCTTCTCTTCTTTAGAAATTTCAGTGTATATTTTCAACTGTTCCAGGCAGCTGTTAGTTTTCATTCATTTCTGTACTCAAAAAAAAAAAAAAAAATCAGTTAGCAGTCTTGAAACTTGAAACTTACAATACCACATGAAATACACTGGCAAAGATAAGAACAGACTTGATATTCATTGTGATGGATTTCAAACTCAGGCAAGTTTCAGGAGTAAAAAAAAAATATATAATTATATACTTACTGAAATGAATGGCAGCCAAGTTTTGAAATATATACCGAAAAGTCTAACACTGTGCAGCATGTATTAAAAAATGAATCATCAAAAAAGAAAAGTGCACATGATTAATAGTTAAATAGCTAGAACATAAAAAACACTGGTGCACTTATTAAAAGAATCAGAGGCCTCTCAAGTCATTTGAAATGCTATAGGTAGTTGTTCGTTTTAAAGTAGTTCTGGTTCCCGCCTCCGCAGGTCTGGCTCCTTCATCCCGACCCGACAGCCATAGCACCTCAGAGGCCCTGACCCCCACAACTCCAACCTCCAGCAGCCAGAACCGCCTGGGCGGTGCCCCCTCCGTGAACATCATCTCTGGGCTGGCTAGTGGCCCCGGCATGGACCACATGAAGGCTGGAGGCCTGGCAGGACTGTTGGGCCCCCCACCCAAAGCACCCCGGGGACGGAAGAAGATCAAAGCTGAAAACCCATCTGGTCCTCTGCTGGTGGTGCCCTACCCCATCCTAGCTGACCAAGGCTGTGTCACTGTTGCACCCAAAGAGGGAAAAACCTACAGGTTGGAAACAGAAAGATTCGGTTCTGGCTATAAATGTTTTTACTGCATCACAGACATTTCCTGTTGGTATCGGTCATGCAAAGCGAATTCACAGATTTAATTGTGGTCTGCAAAGGATCAATAGGCATTTTTCCTGAGACACGTTTGGCTTTAAGTAGACTGTAGATGAATGAGATGCGCTCTTCTTCACTGAGACATCGATATGAACCCAGGCTTCACTCAGCGGACTGTCAGTTGATCTTTTTCCCCCCATTATCACCTGGTAAAACATGGGAAATTTCTTCTTGTTCTATTTTAGTTTCTCACGAGGCATGGCAGTTTTCAGAGGCATAGTCACGTCATTATCTAAAATGGTCCGACTTGCCAAATTTAATTTATTCTCAGTTTTTGTTTTCCACAGTAAAACCTTGTAGAAAGACTGAGCTTGCAAGACTTAGACTTAATTTGTGAGGTTGGCATGAGGTACACAGGTCTGTGGGAATTTTTAGTGACTAGGCGAATACTAAACTGTCACCTACTTCTTTGGAACTCTGCTCTGACGTAGGCTGGTAGTCAGTGATACTGCTAGTGTGGATATAGAGTATGATTCAGAATTGGTCATGTTTTGCTTTATTTGTTGCTGAAGTGTTCTTTGGATGGAGACAACAGTGGTTTGATACTTTAAAACATGAATGGTGTTATGCTGTTTAGTCTCTTTAAGGCTTTACTTATAGAAAATTAATTAATTCAGCTAAATATATTATTTATTTATTCATTCATTCATTCATTCATTCTTTAACATGATTTGACCGAAGCAGCCTGATCTGATCACATTTATGTATCCCCCCCCCCCCCCCCCCCCCACCCTTTTTTTTTTGTCACAAAGATGCAAAGTGTGCCCGCTCACCTTTTTAACCAAGTCAGAGATGCAGATTCACTCAAAGTCCCACACAGAGGCCAAACCACACAAGTGTCCCCACTGCTCCAAGACGTTTGCCAACGCCTCCTACCTGTCTCAGCACCTGCGCATCCACCTGGGGATCAAACCCTATCACTGCTCCTACTGCGAGAACTCGTTCCGTCAGCTGTCACACCTGCAGCAGCACACCAGGTCGGTCCAGCTGTGAACGCAAAGAAGGGAGATTTAGTTTATTATGGGGGAAAAAAAATAAGCACTGAGGAACAGCTGCTAACTCAGTGACTGGTCTGTTAACTATACCTGAGCAACTAAAAGCTAACGTTCAGTGGTGACAAATACATAATCTGTACAGCATTTTGAAAGTCAGGGTTTTTTCTCAGCAGAGAATTTGTTTATTGATGTCTCGTCACAACCTCATTCATATCCTCAGGAAATTTGAAATAGTAATTTTTTTATCTGCTTCTTCTTCCACAGAATCCACACTGGCGACAGGCCTTATAAATGTGCTCACCCCGGATGTGAAAAGGCTTTTACCCAGCTGTCTAACCTCCAGGTCAGTGCATAGTAATAATAATTATGATAATGGGGTAGACAATTACACAGTGACAATTTGGAATGAAAGTATAAACAAAAGGTAAAAAGGATTTAAAATTGAATGGTCTGTATTTTTTTTTCTGCTCCCAACAGTCTCACCAGAGGCAGCACAATAAAGACAAGCCGTATAAATGTCCTAACTGCTACCGTGCCTACTCAGACTCCGCATCATTGCAGATCCACTTGTCAGCGCACGCCATCAAAAACGCTAAGGCCTACTGCTGTAGCATGTGTGGCCGGGCATACACCTCAGTGAGTAAAACCTTTGCTTATCCGTTTGTTATCTCAGCATGACTTGATGGCCTTTAGTGATTCTCTCTCTGTCTCACTTGGTCTGAAATTACCTGTTTCCTGTTTGTGAAATTTCAGAGTTTCAACAGGAGCAAAAACATGCTTAATTTTAATTTTATCACAAACATGAAAAAGAACTACTTTCAGACCAAGAATATATATATACACATATATATAATTCATTAATTAATAGGGCCCACTTCTCATTTTGGCTTATGGAGATCTATCAGAATTGAATGTCTTTCTTGGATTTTCCAGTTGGATCAAAACACCTCTCATCTCCAAATATCTCTTTAAACCCAGACTTCTGTAAATTCACCAATTAGCAAGCACCCAAAAAGAGATAACTGATCTCTGAAAACAAATGCTGTAGTGTTTGTGGTTGAACTGTGTTTTCAACCAATCACACTGTTTTGGCTTTAGTATTACAGGGCACAACTACAAAGCTAAAACACCCAGAACAATATAGTTTTTAAAATTATTGTCAATCAATGTCAGTGCTGTTAAAATTAAAACTTCTTCTTAGTTCTTGCTCAAGTTAAACTTTTGTGCCTCTGACTTATCATATTGGCTTCTGTCATGTTTTACAGGGTAGATAAAACATATTTGAGTTGATATGTGAGACAAGGGCCAAATGACCTGAGACAAAATATAAGTTACGGCAGTAATGTGATTTTGGACCATCTGGTGTGTTTGCAGGAGACCTACCTTATGAAGCACATGTCCAAACATACAGTGGTGGAGCACCTAGTGAGCCACCAGTCGCCCCAGAGGACCGAGTCCCCCAGCATCCCCATACGCATCTCCCTCATCTGAGCTCCCCAGCCTCTCAGCACCAGGTTGGATTCAGAGTGTACATTCGGCTGGAGCCGAGGCCCTGCACCCACGGCCATCTACATAAGGCTTACATTA
Source organism: Toxotes jaculatrix (assembly GCF_017976425.1). NCBI lineage: Eukaryota > Metazoa > Chordata > Actinopteri > Toxotidae > Toxotes > Toxotes jaculatrix. The sequence continues at coordinate 14,181,323 of NC_054395.1, read as the reverse complement.
GCATTATGACAGCTGACATAGAGAGCATTCAGAAAGTATTCAGACCACTTCACTTTATTCACATTTGGTTATGTCGTAGTCTTATGCTAAAATCATTTACATTCATTTTCCCCTTCATAAATCTACTCTCAATACCCCATCATGACAAAGAGAATTTTAGACATTTTTGCAAATTATGTCAATGTGACATTTCAGGAAAAACTGAAATATCACATTGACATAAGTATTCAGACCCTTTACTCAGTACTTAGCTGAAGCACCTTTAACAGCGATTAAAGCCTTGAGTACAACGCGACAAGCTTTGCACAGCTGGATTTGGGGATTTTCTGCCATTCTTCTCTGCAGATTCTCTCTGTCGGTGAACAGACACTTTCAGGTCTTACCAGAGATGTTCGATTGGGTTCAATCAGGGCTCTGGCTTGGCCACTCAAGGGCATTCACAGACCTGTCCTTAAGACACACCTGTGTTGTCTTGGCTGTGTGCTTAGGGCCATGAAAGCTGAACCTTCAGCTGAGTCTGATTTTCTGAACACTCTGGACCAGGTTTTCATTAAGGATATCTCTCTATCTGTATTTTCTCCGTTCAGCTTTCTCTCAACCCCATGAGCAGTTTCCCCATCCCTGCTGCTGAAAAACACCCCCACAGCCCGATGCTGCTCCCACCATGCTTCACCTTTGGGCAGGTGATGAGCGGTGCCTGGTTTCCTCCAGACTTAATGCTTAGATTTGAGGCCAAGCAGTTCAGTCTTGGTTTCATCAGACCAGAATCTTGTTTCTCACAGTCTGAGAGTCCTTTAGGTGCTTATTTGCAAATTCCAAGCAGCTTTCATGTGTCTCTGACTGAGGAGAAGCTTCTGTCTGACCACACTGCCACAAAGCCCAGATAGGCAGAGTTTCTGCAGTGATTGTTCTCCTGGAAATTTCTCTGAGATCTCTGGAGCTCAGCCAGAGTGACCATCAGGTTCTTGGTCACCTCTCTTACCAAGACTGTTGCTCCGCAGTTGGTCTGGTGGCCAGCTCTAAGAAGAGTCCTGGTTGCTCTAAACTTCTTCCATTGAAGAATTATGGAGGCCACTGTGCTCTTGGGAACATTCAATGCAGCAGAGAGTTTTCCTGCAGGCAGTTCCTTTTGCTCTGGTGAGCATTGTCAGCTGTGAGACCTTATATAGACAGGTGTGTGCCTTTCCAAATCATGTCCAATCAGTTGAATTTGGCACAGGTGGACCCCAGTCAAGGTGTAGAAACATCTCAAAGATGATCAAGAGAAATGGGCACCAGAGCTAAAATTTAAGCGTCATAGCAAATGGTCTCAATACTTATGTCAAATGATATTAAAGTTTTTCCTTTTTAATAAAGTTGCAAAAATTCTGTTTTCGCTTTGTCGTTGTGGGGGTTTTGAGTGTAGACGGATGAGATTAAAAAATGAATTTACGATCTTAGCATAAAGCTGCAATATAACAAGATGTGAAAAAAGTGAAGGGGTCTGAATATTTTCTGAATTTCACTGTAAGAATTAAGTGCTAGATTCCGTAAGTGGACTGCCTCCATTCGTCAGGCCGTCTATCAAAAAAGAGCACAGCGTTATTTTGGGAATGTAACAACACAGCTAGATGTTGTCCAGAGGATCGAGTGGCAAAGAATGTCTTGCGTCAGATTTAATAAGCACTTTCGTAAGCGTCATGTAAACTGCCGGATGCATTGGCCATCAGAATGTTTTAGTTAGGTTTTTTTTTCCCTCTTCCATGAAATGGGTTCCCAAAATGTGCCAGATGATATTTGCCCTTATAAAGAATTGAGAAAGTAGAAAAAAAAAAATGTTTGCTGGGTGTATTCTGGAGACATCCAAAGATAATCTTAAAGCACTTTTAGGCCTTCTGGTTTTGGCTCAAATTGTTTCAATCTTGTTGGATGGAAAATGCCAAAGGGCATTACTTGTGGCAGCTAAGAGTACTGACTGTGTATAAATAACGGTCTTTTTCTGTTATTTTCTTTGCTTTTACAGGGTCGTCTAAATTTGAAGAAAGGCAATCGGTAGATGACAATTTAAACATTTAATGATTGTATTAAGAAGTATTATTGACTTGGGGTGGCAACAAAAAGAGAGCAACATGGAAGGGAAGAAAGATGAATGTTTTTTTTTTGTTGTTTTGTTTTTTTAAATTTCCAAAATCTTTCACTCCGTATTTGACATTCACCTTTATGGCACCTTTACGATCATAACATATGATCAGAGAAACACTGCTTTTTACATTACGTTTTTCCTCACATCCCATTAACTCGTGCCATATTTGAACTTTGTTGAGGTTTTAAGTGAAAGCAAATCTTGTAATAGTTTGTGTGTGTGTCTGCTTTCTCCATTCAGTTGAGCTTCGACTTTTATTTTCTTAGTATTAGAAGTATATGTTGCAGAGGTTGAAAACATTGCACATGCATCAGTGCCAGCTCTACTCTACTCAGCCCTACTTTTAAATACACTTCAGCTGAAATCAAATTTTACTCGAGTGGTAAATTTTAAACCTAACCACTGGACCAAAATGTGAAGTTGTTGTACTCTGACCCAGTTAAGATTTTTTTTTGTCTTTAATAAGCTTTACCCATTTGAAATAAACTGCAGTATAAGTCATATTTCATAGGCCTATATTATGAGTTTATGTGGAGGTGATGCTTCTCCTTTTGATTTATTTTTTCTCCCTAGTATTCTTTTTATTGTACACAGTATTGTTTGATGTATTTTTACTGTAACTTTAACCTCCGGATGGTACTAATAGGGTACCCTGTGTTCTTCAGGGCACTTCAGAAAAGGTGCTACAGCTAGATGTTATGTTTGAGATGGAACTGAGAATAATGTAAAATACA